>NW_012115677.1:1360982-1363514 GCF_000951035.1 Colobus angolensis palliatus | reverse complement strand
CCTGTAATCCCAGCACTTTGGGAGGCAGAGGCGGGCGGGTCACCTGAGGTCAGGAGTTTGAGACCAGCCTGGCCAACATAGCAAAACCCCATCTCTACTAAAAATACAAAAATTAGCTGGGTGTGGTGGCACGTGCCTGTCTACTAAGGACAGCTGCCCTAGCTTTCATTTATCAGAAACTTATTGCAGAGATAATTTGAGATTAAAAGACATAAAAAGTTACGACATAGGTAGAATATTTTTCATTGTTCTGAAGATGCAAATATCAGTAATACTGTTATCAACAGCCACATCTCTAGTCCCCTGGTGGTTACCTGGTAAAGTAGTAGCTGGGTTCATTGGTGGCACAGAAGTGAGGGACTGGTTTACTTGTGGTGGCAATAACGGTACTGTTGGTACACCTAAAAAGAAAGCACAATCTTTTCATCTCTAACACATTTAGTCAACAAAAAATGAATAGAACACGTCAGGACAATCTGCAGTCCCTCCTTGCCCTGTGGTCAGGTCTTCATTTGGTCCCGATTTCCAGCTGCAACTGACTGTCCATCACCCTTTACTGCAGATCCACTAACTCTGCCCATGGCTCTCAACAAAGGCTGTTACCAGAGCCTGTGACAAGAGGGCAGGAGGCCGTGCAGTCCCACCCCAGCCCAGCTCACTGGACAAGAGGTTTACAACTGACCCAAGCAGGGCTGGATTAGAAAACGGTCTTAGACATTTGCATATGGGACACAAGGATTCTAGTCAATCTCAACTGGGCTCCTAAACTAAGATGCCACGTAAGTCGAGGGTTGCAGGGGGACCATGTGCCCTGTGAAACAATGAATGCTGGTCTGTGAAAGAAGAGAATGACATAGGTGGCCTGAAAGAGACAAAAGAGCACATGAACCTCTAGGATGAAGAGAATGACTTGGCTTCCTGAATGTCCACTTCCTTTTGACCTTAGGTTCTGTGACAGTCCTTCGAAGTCTAACACATTTCCATGTGTACTAACATTAGCTTGAGGGGGTTATATTCTTCATGTACGAGCCTTAGGATACCACCTAATCATGTTTACCACCTACCCCAGTGGGAGGTTTTGCTGATGTCGAAACAATAAATGAAAGCACATCTTTCACCTATTTAGCATTCATTTTCACTTATCTAGCACACAGATTCCAGATTTTGTCTTACAGATCTGCTTAAATATGGTAGCAGGAATAAACTGTGCCTAAAAGTATGAACCAACCATGCAGGCAGTCTATTATTTATTCATTTATCTACTTTTCTGTGGAATTCAGAGGCAAGCAAAAAATAAGAAAAAAGTCTAACTGAAGCATTGGCAAATGCTCTACCAGCTCCCAGACTGCATAATTTCACTCAAATATAAGAATCTGTTTTCTACTCTGTACCAAAGTGTTGGTGAGTGTGCACTTCGTAAGTGGTCAAACACAATAGCAATGCTATAATTTTTTTATATTTGTTTTGAAATCTCGGTTTTAAGAAAATAAAAGCAGCTTGGATTGGTTAAGCAAATTTCTTCTATTTCCCAATAAAATCTTTCACATAAGTTTCTTTTCATTCTTTTTTTTGTTTGTTTGAGACGGAGTCTCGCTCTGTCACCCAGGCTGGAGTGCAGTGGCGTGATCTCAGCTCACTACAAGCTCCACCTCCCGGGTTCACACCATTCTCCTGCCTCAGCCTCTCAAGTAGCTGGGACTACAGGCGCCTGCCACCACGCCCGGCTAATATTTTGTATTTTTAGTAGAGATGGGGTTTCACCATGTTAGCTAGGATGATCTCGATCTCCTGACCTTGTGATCCGCCCGTGTCGGCCTCCCAAAGTGCTGAGATTACAGGCGTGAGCCACTGCATCCAGCTCTTTTCATTCTTAAAGGATAGATACATTCACAAGTCTCAAAAATAACTGACTAAATCTAAGCCAGGAATTCTAAATCTAGGGCTCACAAATGGGCTTCAGAGGGTCTGTGAAGCTCCTAAAATTGTATACAACAATTTTTGGAAGGCAGGTTCTTTGCTTTCATCAGATTCTCAAAGGAGCTGAATGGACAGTTGAGTGTGGTCATTCGTTCAAGTATTTTGGGGGGCACCTACTGTATGTTAACATTGTTCTAGGCACTGAGGCACTTTACAACATGAAGAAAACAGAAATCAGAACCTTCAGGAAGTTTCCATTCTAATGAGGGGCAGGAAAAGGAAAGGAGAAAGATCAAATAAGTAAAATACATAACATGAATGGTGATACACTCAGGCCAGGCACAGTGGCTCATGCCTGTAATCCCAGCACTTTGGGAGGGTGAGGCAGGCGGGTCACCTGAGGTCAGTGGTTCAAGATCAGCTTGGGCAAAATGGTGAAACCCTGTCTCTACTAAAAATACAAAATTAACTGGGTGGTGAGCACCTGTAATCCCAGCTACTTGGGAGGCTGAGGCAGGAGAATCACTTGAACCCAGGAGGTAGAGGTTGCAGTGAGCCAAGATCATGCCACTGCACTCCAGCCTGGGGCGACAGAGCAAGACTCCATCACAAAAA
>NW_012115677.1:1351046-1360556 GCF_000951035.1 Colobus angolensis palliatus | reverse complement strand
GGCAACAGAGCGAGACTCCGTCTCAAAAAAAAAAAAAAAGAAAAATGCCCGTCAAAAAGTTGTTTCTCATGTGTTATGATGCTAGAATATTTTAGTCTTTTTAAATTTATTTACTCAAAAGTGATGATGTCAATTTCTTTCAGTCTCTTTTGAGCAATTCGTGCTTTATTTACATTTGTCTTTAAACATCAAGAAGCCATTTCTCTGCAGTGCCATAAGCTAGGGATCTCTGTGCATGTGCTTAAAAGACAATACAAGTATAACTACAACGTAATGAGAAAAAGATTTAAAATGTCAAAGAGAAACTGGGGCTTGAAGAGTTATGACAACTATCTCCTAAAATCAGAAGTGCATCTGGGGCCAGGCGCAATGGCTCATGCCTGTAATCCCAGCACTTTGGGAGGCTGAGGCAGGTGGATCACCTGAGGTCAGGAGTTCGAGACCAGCCCAAAACGGTGAAACGCCGTCTCTACTAAAAATACAAAAACTTAGCCAGGCATGATGGTGCACGCCTGTAGTCCCAGCTACTCGGGAGGCTGAGGCAGGAGAATCACTTCAACCCAGGAGGCGGAGGGTGCAGTGAGCTGAGATCGCGCCACTGCACTCCAGCCTGGGCAACAAGAGCGAAACTCTGCCTCAAAAAAAAGGGCTGGGCACAGTGGCTCATGCCTGTAATCCCAGCACTTTGGGAGGCAGAGGCGGGCGGGTCACCTGAGGTCAGGAGTTTGAGACCAGCCTGGCCAACATAGCAAAACCCCATCTCTACTAAAAATACAAAAATTAGCTAGTGTGGTGGCACGTGCCTGTAATCAATCATGGCTACTTGGGAAGGCTGAAGCAGGAGAACTGCTTGAACCTGGGAGCCGGAGATTGCAGTGGGCAAAGATAGTGCCACTGCACTCCAGCCTGCCTGGGCAACAGAGTGAGACTCTGTCTAAAAAATAAAAAATACAATAATTAAAAAAAAAGCATCTGGAACACGCTTACTCTAAAACAAATACGAGTAATTCAGACTCAGAATGGGCTGCTGCCTTGGGAAGTACACTACCCTACCCCTTACTAAGTCTATTCAGGAATAAACTAGAGAATTATGTGATGAGATGTAGGCAAAAAATTGTAATATCATAAAAAGGACTTATACCGCTTGAATGAAATAAACTCTAAATTCCCTTTCAACTCTATGATTAGAGACTGATGACATTAATATTTAATTTCATCTAGGAAGCATTCTAAAACGATTGTGGTGATGACTGCACAATTCTACGAATTTACTAAAAATAATTTAGTTGTTTACTTATTGCAAATTAATTTATGGTATGCAAATTATTTATCGGTAAAGCTGGAAAAAAAGAAAACCAGCAAAGAAGGCAAAGGGAAGTATATCCCAATATTGATAATTGATAAAGTTGGGTGATGGGGTTCATTATACAATTCCAGCTCTTTTGTGTATGTTTGAAATTTTTAATTTCATCTACAGAAATAAAACCGGGACTAAAGAGCTGGGATGAGAACCTAGGAGGCCAATTATAGACACCAAACTGTCAACCTTACTACTGCATCTTGGTAGGCTGTTTTAAGTCCATTATAGAACAAAGTGGGATATAAACAAATTGTGAATATAAATATTTAAGAGAGTCCAGGAATAAAAGGTAATAATGAGGCTAGCAGCCATGGCTAGCACCTGTAATTCCAACAATTTGGGAGGCCAAGGCAGGATGATCACTTGAGGCCAGGACTTAGAGACCAGCCTGCGCAACAGAGACCCCATCCCTACAAAAACATGAAAACTAAAAACTTCAGAAAAACTGATAATGGGTACAGGGTTTCTTTTGATGTGATAAATTATTCTGAAACTGATTGAGGTTACTGGTTGTACAACTCTACAAATACACTAAAAAAATACTGGATTGTTACTGGTTGTACAACTCTACAAATACACTAAAAAAATACTGGATTGTATACTTTAAGCAGGTGAATTGCATTTTATCTTGGGAAAGCTATCAAAAATAAATAAATAAATAAAACCCAAAATAAACAAAAAGGACTATATCAGGTAGAACAAGGGATGAAGAAAAGGAAGGAGGCTGGGTACAGTGACTCATGCTTGTAATCCCAGCACTTTGGGAGGCCGAGGAGGGCAGATCACCTGAGATCAGGAGTTCAAGACCAGCCTGGCCAATGTGGTGAAACCCTGTCTCTACTAAAAATACAAAAATTGGCCGCCGTATGGTGGCACGTGCCTGTAATCCCTGACACTCGGGAGGCTGAGGCATGAGAATCGCTTGAACCCAGGAGGCAGAGGTTGCAGTAAGCCAAGACCATGCCATTGCACTCCAGCCTGGGCAAAAAGAGTGAAACTCTGTTTCAAAAAAAAAAAAAAAAAAAAAAAGGGAAGGAGACAGGCACATGTCCCCTAAGCAAGACTGAGCTCCTCAGAAAGGAGCTCCTACTCACTTTTGCATCCCCAGTGCCTACTACTTCAGAAACACGCAAATGTGTTGTGTAACCAGAGCAGTTAAACAGAATTTCAAGTCAAGAGTTCTGGCTTTACAAGTTGTAGAATCTAAGGAAAGCTCAGGGTCTAAAATATGCAGGGAAGACGTTTAAGCCCCGTGTGTATCCACATGGTGATTTAGAACAAGCTTTCGCAGCCAGTACCTGTCAACACAGAGTATATATGCAGTTTTCAAGGTACACTGGCATTAATGTTTTAAATTCTTTTTTTTTGAGACAGGGTCTCACTCTGTCAACCAGGCTGGAATGCAGTGGAACAATCACAGCTCACTGCCGCCACAACCTCCGAGGCTCAAGCAATCCTCCCATCTCAGCCTCTCGAGTAGCTGGGACTACAGGTGCACACCATCACACCTGGCTAATTAAAAAAAAATTGTTTTTGGAGACACAGGGTTCCACTATATTGCCCATGCTGGTCTAGAACTCCTGAGCTCAAGCAATCCTCCTGCCTTGGCCTCCCAAAGTGCTGGAATGACAGGTGTGAGCCACTGTGTCTGGTCAATTTTTAAAATTCTATGCAATAATATTACATAAAATAGACTGAAAACAGAATATATTTTTCTGCACACCTGTACTGAGAACACTACTGACAGCTGGTGGAGTTGAGCTAATAGAAAGTCCAGCCAGACTCTGTTCGATTCCTGTAGTTCCTGGTGGTGACAAAGACGGGGGATTAACTGAGGACAGCTGGACCTTCCAAAAAGAGAAAAAAAACATGAAGATTACTTAAGTTTATTTAAAAGAAAATATAAATATTGGCTCTTACCTGCCCTGCAGATACATATTTGGTTCACATATGAGCTGTCATAAGCTTCATTTGGCACATCTGCCTCCAGACCCTCCCTCCTAATTTTGGTACATGTCACGGACCATGTACTGTAAGCATCTCTCTGTCCTGTCACTTCTAGTCTTGGGACACATGGCTTCTACCCCAAGTTGCACACATTGCTCTTAATACTTCCACACTAGAAGAGATTCTACTCTCTCCTCTCTCCTCACCACCTGGAAATCATTTTATTCAACCTTTAAACCACCACTGCTTTCCTCTTCTGTCTGAATTCCCAGCTGGTTTATTTGTTTTAACTTTCACTGCTCAGGAAAGAAATCAGCTGGAAGTCTTTTTTTTTTTTTTTTTTTTTTTGAGACGGAGTCTCGCTCTGTCACCCAGGCTGGAGTGCTGTGGCCGGATCTCGGCTCACTGCAAGCTCCGCCTCCCGGGTTCACGCCATTCTCCTGCCTCAGCCTCCCGGGTAGCTGGAACTACAGGCGCCGCCACCTCGCCCGGCTCGTGTTTTGTAGTTTTTAGTAGAGACGGGGTTTCACCGGCCAGGATGGTCTCGATCTCCTGACCTTGTGATCCGCCCGTCTCGGCCTCCCAAAGTGCTGGGATTACAGGCTTGAGCCACCGCGCCCGGCCAGCTGGAAGTCTTAATACATGATAGACTTCTCAAGATTTCCAACCTCATGAATGCATTTAATATTCTTCTCATCAGTGAATAAATGTAGCAGGCAGATCTCCACTTTTCAGGAGAAGAAAAAAAGGAGTCTATATGGACTCTACAGATGGGTGGTTTCATTTCTGAATAATCCACCTTTTGCAGCAGCTCCAGCGCCCTTCACTACCTTCCGAGACAACCTGTATTCCGACCCTTTGCCTAGCTGCTAGTCACTCTCTCATCTTCTCAAACTACCCAAAGAGGTTCAACTGGGAAAGCCCTGATTAGGGCCAGTGGATATGGTGGTTGGGGTCTGAACATGTAACTGTATTGGCTCTGGCCATGAGCCAATGTTGGAGGTGAAACTTCCCAGCAGCTCTTCTTTCCTTCCTCTAGAATTGAAGACCGCCAAACTGTGTAGACAAAACCACAGTGGCAGCAGCTCTGTTTTTACAACAGCAGCATTTTTCTTTTTGGGTATTTGGTTTTTATTTAGTTATGCAGACAAGAGTTAACTGCCCTGAGATGCCTCCTTAAGAAACATTCAAAAACCCTATAAGCCTGTTCAAATCTCTCTTGTTCCTTGAAAAGTCTTACTTTGATCCTGTAATAGCCCCTTCACTCCCCTCATGACCCCCACACACATAGCTCTCCTTGTTTTCTCAATCGTTTCTTGAAACAATAAGCAACAACTAGCAGCACCTTTTCACCTTTTCACTCTGCTGACCTGCAATTTGTGTTTGTCCCCTGGCAAGTCTCTGAAATTGCTCTTGCCCAGGACATGGTTTTTTCACTCCTTTCACCTAACTTCTCTGCAGTACCTGACACAGCTGACTGTGTCTGATTTCTTGAAGCTTGGTTTTCCCTCTGGCCTCCTGCTGAGCTTCCTTTGCTTGATCTCTGCCCATCCAGATTTTCAAGACGGCGACCCGCCCAGACCCAGTCCCTAGCTGTACAGCTGTCCTAACAGCCACTGGGTTACATTACCCTCTCTTTGCTGATGATTCCCACATCTGCATCTCTAGCCCTGTCCTTTTTCCTATAACCCGGACTCATGTATCTCACCTCTATCTAGGTATCTTAACCGGAACCTCAAATTTAACACAATCAATACTTAACTCATCGTCTACCCTATTTCATAGTGCTACTGCCATATACACTGAAACACATGACTTGTTTTGGTAAAAAACTTTATGATATACTTAGGTAAGAATGTGACCTTACCTCTGTAAACCCATCTTTAAGAGGTGTAATAGGTGTACCAGCCATTTGTCCTGGAAGAGAAATTTTCTTTCCTTCTTCAAATGGGCGTGTAGGTATTCGATGCAAATAACCATATCCAATGCCACATCCTAGGCTATAAAAACATTTTTTTCTTAACATTGTTATCAATCACAGCTTGTATTTCTTTGAGGTGTTTTTTTCTTTGGGGGGGGAGGTAACCCAAGAGCATAGATTCAAGTTGCCCTGAACATGCACTCCCTTCTTTGAGATTTTAAAAGATAAAAACAAATTTCTATTCTTTTAGATAATGTCATCTAAGCAGAGGTCCCAGACCACCCCACAGAAAACAGCATCCTTCCCTCCACTGTGGATACCACCCTTACTCCTTTATTTTTCAAGCATTCATCACCATCCAACACACTGCATATTTATTTACTATCTATCTCCCCCAACAAAATGTTAAGGTCCTTAAGGGCAGAGACCTTGTCTGTTAACTGCCTTCATAGCTGCTGGCACATGGCAGACATTTGATGATTATTTGCTAAATGAATGACATATATACAGCCTTTCCACTGAAGAGCTCTAAGCACTTCTGCATGATGACATCATTTACACATTCCATAGTTCTCTTTCAGAACCCTGACACAAATCAGTCATGTATGTTCAACCCAGATTGAACATACTTCTATTTCATCCTCCCACTGCCACCAGAGGCATTTTTCTAGTAAGATGTGATCACATTGCTTCTTTCTAGTCTGATGTCTTCTCAACATTCCTTTCTCTTTCCTCCCTTTGGGGAATTACTTCTCTGCTGTTGTGTGCAGTGCTGGTAGGACTGTCAATCAGAGTGTCTGCCCTGCCCAAACCAAGGGCATGGCTCATGGTCAAAGCCAGGCCAATTTCTCTTGCCCATGGCTGCAAACCTTGGGAGTCAGAGAAAAAACAAAAATGGCTTTAGTAGAATGAATGCTGATGACATTGCCAAATACTTCTTCCTATCTAAATCCCTAGAGGTTTTCTGAGTCCTGTCCTTTCTACATCTGGTTCTTCAGCTGTTTCCTTGATTATATGAGCTAATCCATATCAATAAGTATGTTACTTGCTTACGATGGTGACAGCTGGTTTTTACCATTTGAACCCAAAACCCCCTACTGATACAATTATCACAGCCTCAGTTGCTCAAAATATATCAGAAGTCCTGACCATGGTATTTAAGGCTCTCTACAATCAGGTTCCAACTTATGTTTCCATCATGATGTCTTTTATTTCCCAAACAACTTGACACTTTCAGAGTAGGCCATGCATGAATATCTCTGTGCCTTTCTCCTGCCGCACCATCTACTATCTCCACTGCCACCAAAAGCTGGGTGAGCAGGCAGTGGCCAACTTCAGCTCTTTTTAATTAATTAATTAATTTATTTATTTATGAGACAATTTATTATTCTGTTGCCCAGGCTGTAGTGCAGTAGCATGATCTTGGTTCACTGCAATCCTCCCGCCTCAGCTTCCTGAGTAACTGGGACTACAGGCACGTGCCACCACATCCGGCTAATTTTTGTATTTTTTGTAGAGATGAGGGTTCATCAGGTTGCCCAGGCTGGTACTGAACTCCTGAGTTCAAGTGATCCACCTGCCTCAGCCTCCCAAAGCGGTAGCATTACAGGCATCAGCCACCATGCCAGGCCTAGCTCCTCTTTAACCAGTCTGAAGTGCACAATGATGCTTCATCTTACGGTTATTTGTTCCTTCTTCTCTCACAATCAAAACTGCAATTCAGCCAGGCACGGAGGCTCACACCTATAATCCCAGGACTTTGGGAGGCCAAGGTGGGAAGACTGCTTGAAGTGAGGAATTCAAGACTAGCCTGGGAAATAAAGCAAGGCCCCATCTCTAAAAAAGAGTTTCTACATTAACCGAGTACAGTGTGTACACCTGTAGTCCCAGGTACTCAGGAAGCTGAGGCAGGAGGACAGCTTGAGCCCAGGAGTTAAAGGCTGCAGTGAACTATGATTGTGTTCCAGCGGAGACAGCAAGACCCTGTCTCCAAACAAATAAAACCCTGCAATTCTCACTAGACTGGATCTCACATAGATTTAGAGAAATAATTTATATTATTTAGATTAAATAATTTATATTGACCAATTATGGCCTTTCAGGGGTAGCTACATTTGAAAACAAGGTACTTATTGATCAAAGTAATTAAGTGGTAATAGACAATGCATTTGAGGCAACAGCAAGACCCTGGCCAAACGTAAAGACAGCCTAAGAATGAAATTAAGAGAAATAAGATTTAATAAATGAAATGTGGTCAGCCTCTGAGGAAGGAATAACAGAGGAACAAAAAGACCAGATGCATGGTCAGAGGCAGACTGAGGAAAATGTTCTGTATGGGCCTAGCTAATGCAATGGCCAATTGACAGTATTAAACACATCAAAAGAAAAAATGTCTTCCAAAGAATGTAGCCAAATGTAGTTAACATAATTAAAAATGAAAGAATATGTGATGTTTTTTGCCGTTGGTCTTCATTGTCCACAGAATCTCTTCCTCCAGTTGATTCCATGCTCACCAGGCACTCCTGTGGTACTAATCTGACTTGAGTATTCTTCTAACTGGAGAGGGGGTATTTTTCTATTGCAAACTGAAAATTTGCTATTCAAATAAACACAGCAGCTTCTCTGCAAATTTAGTTTATATGAGGAAGTGCCTCTTCTAATGAATAAATT
Source organism: Colobus angolensis palliatus (assembly GCF_000951035.1). Classification (NCBI taxonomy): domain Eukaryota; kingdom Metazoa; phylum Chordata; class Mammalia; order Primates; family Cercopithecidae; genus Colobus; species Colobus angolensis. The sequence continues at coordinate 1,352,658 of NW_012115677.1, read as the reverse complement.
TTGAATGCCTCGAGTAGATCATATTTCTGGGCATTTACAAACCTGAGCAATGGACAATGATAATTTGATCAAGTACTGCCCCAGATAGGCCAGACTCTTGGATGACACATCTATCTTACTTTTCTCAAACTGTAGCAAATTAGAATACTTGTGGCAAAACATTCAGCTAGAGAATCTCAGGTAGTGTGGGTAAAGATACTATGAGCAAATGGAGGCTTTTCCTGCCTGTAGCAACTAAGTCATCCTTTTCCCAGCATGGGATTAGAACTTTTGAAAACGTGGAAAGTTTCCAAATTCTAGGCTTTTCTATAATTATGGCTTATGCTCAATAATTTCTCAAATTAAAAAAGAAATGCTATTAGCTCTTAGGTCAGTAAAGAAAAGGACTACAGTATGTATACTATGTTCCTTAGATATGTACTTTAAAAAAATTGATTTCAATATTCTAGACTAGCTCTTCCCTTTTTTAAGAGGAATCTTACAATAAACCAATAACTTCTTTCAAAATAAGAACAATGTTTACAACATATCTGACTGGTATGTTTAAGCAGTCATAACTTAGTCTAAAAAATGTCCTTACCTGCCTTCTCCACCCCATGCAGAATTTGGTGTAATAATCACTTCTCGACAGTTATCAGTGTCTGTGTTGTACACATAAAGTTTCAACGGTTTTGCTTCATGTGTTTCAATAAGGCTGAATAGATCTTCAGACTGCAAAAGTGTCACAGGAGGAAAATGTTTCATGTTACTGTACTTTGGAACAGTGTGTCTCAAACCTGGCTACTATTAGAATCACCTGAGAAACCTAAGAAAAAAATACGGATTCTGGGCCCTGCCCTAGACATAAAAATCGCTTCTTAAAACCAATACACCAAGCAGGTTTAATTCAACATATTAATTCAAGCAAAGCCTACTTACTACATACAAGGCTTTATGGCCCATTCCTTAATATCTAGTTGGCACTCTTAGTACAATTCTTTTATACCCAAGTTCTACATATTCTGCTTTTACTTCCCATTATTAAGACCTGGTTGTCTGGGCACCTTATTTCTCACTCCTTTTTTTTTTTTTGGAGACAGAGTCTCTCTAACTGTTGCCTGGGCTAGAGTGCAGTGTCATGATTTTGGCTCACTGCAACCTCAACCTCTCAGGCTCAAGTGATCCTTCCACCTCAGCCTCCCAGGTAGCTGGGACTACAGGCATGTACCACCATGCCTGGCTAATTTTTGTTATTTGTTGTATAGACAAGGTCTCACTACCAGGTCACAGACTGGTCTCGAACTCCTGAGCTCAAGTAATTCTCCCATCTCAGCCTCCCAAAGTGCTGAGATTACAAGCATGAGCCACTGTGCCCAGCCTTTTCTCTCATTTTTGATTTAGCAATGTATACTTCTGCTAGCTAACAGATAAGGAAAAGGATCTAATATAGCTGCGCTAATGCTGTCACTGAACAAAAAGGGGAAGAGCAAATGAAATCAATGAACAATTGAAAATGAGAATTTGGGCCGGGCGTGGTGGCTCAAGCCTGTAATCCCAGCACTTTGGGAGGCCGAGACAGGTGGATCACGAGGTCAGGAGATCAAGACCATCCTGGCTAACACGGTGAAACCCC
>NW_012115677.1:1346791-1350996 GCF_000951035.1 Colobus angolensis palliatus | reverse complement strand
GGTAGAGCTACATTTACTGGCCTTTAAATGAAAGAGTGAGATTATTTTTAATATAATTCATAGGTTCATAGAATAAAAAAGATTACTTAGCTTCTCAACAACTCAAATGTTTATCACCCCATATTTGATAATGGACTGTCAAATTTTCAAAATGTACAGTAGTAAAATGTTAGTAGCTAGTAACAGAAATATGACAAAAAAGCAAAAAACAAATATAATCCATTCTGCATTTTTTTTCCAAAATATTTTCCTGTCTAAGGAATTTTTATTCTGCTTGATATTATTAAATGCTGTCAAAACTATTCCATGGCCAGGCGCAGTGGCTCATGCCTATAATCCCAGCACTTTGGGAGGCCAAGGCAGGAGGATTGGAGTCCAGAAGTTTGAGACCAGCCTGGGTAATAGAGGGAGACCCCTGTTTCTACAAAAAAATTAGCCGGGTATCGGGGTGTGCTTCTGTAGTCCCAGCTACTTGGAAGGCTGAGCTGGGAGGATCACTTGCACCCAGGAGGTTGAGGCTGCAATGAGTCCAGCTTGCACCACTGCACTCCGGCATAGGCGACAGGGTAAAACCCTGTCTCAAAACAAAACAAAATAGAAAAAAAAAAAAAAAAAAAAAAGAGAATTTGATTTAGACTTGAGGTATGCAGAGATTTCTGTATACTACACACAAAATCTGTGCAATTGCCGCACAGTATGTGTTTTCCCTCACAGCTATACCTAATAAGACACCTACCAGATGTTCCATTTAACACCCTGAGGCATAAGTTATTCTTGATTGGCAAAGACTGAAATTTTAACTCTAAATGCAAAGCATGCAAATATCTTTCTCAACTCAAGCATCAATGAGAAAATTTTATATAGTTTTCACTATGAATAAACACACGAATTACCTCATTCATGACTGTATCTGCTCCAATGATATAATCACTGTGTGGTCTAAGACCTGCCAGTGCTGCAGGAGAATTTGATTCTACTTCCTAGAATGACACAAACACATACCCTAAAATTAATATATATAATCTTTCAAGGTTTAGTCACAATTTTTAATTATATTGATTTTTTAAATCTGTATACTTCTGTCTTGCTAGAGATGTGTCATATGTCAGAAACTACAGAATATATTTTAAACTTCTGAGCAAAAAAATTAAATAATTATTTAATATTTAAAATATTTTTGTAGCTATCTACTCTAACACATCTTATAATGAATAAATAATTAGAAAAAGTTCTTAAACTTCTACATTTCCTTCTCTTCCTCAACTTAAAAAAAAATTGTTCCACATTTAAAAAGCAATGAATGCTGATTTTTGGTAAAAATTGCCTAATAATAATATCCTTACAATCTTATTAAGCCAGAAACAACCATTGTTAAAACATCTTTCCACACTGCTTCATGAACCTCCAGTAACAGTTCACAGTTGATACCTACCAACACATGCCAAACATTTTCATTTGCCCCATCAAAGCTGCAGAAACGTATGCTCACTCCCAATAAGCCCTGGCCGCCCCACAGGTTACTTGGTGTGACTGAGGTCTCTCGCAGCTCCAATGTTTTGCTGCTATAGATAAGCATTTTTACAGGCTTTTCAACGTTTGCTTTCAGCAGATCCTTAAGAGTGTCATTGTCTTTATTCTGTGAACATACAGAAATCACATTCCTTAGTAAATAAAAATTTAATGTTAGCTTAAGCATCCTATGGCCCTATAAGAGTAATATTAATAATTAACATAAATAAAACATTCAACAAAGGTTTCACCAACATTTAAATTTTCCTCTATGTAAAAGGAATGTCACAAAATTAAGAATGACTCTTATGTTAGCAACAACTTGAAACTGACTTTTTTCTAATAGCTCACTATGGATTATGGAATTTGCAACCCAACATTATTTAGAATGATCTAGGGCTTCAATGTATAAAAACAAAATATGCCATAAAAAGTCACATTACTAACGAAGTTGTGATGACTTTGATTATAAAAATCTAAAACATTTACTGGGGTTAACGTTTAATTTTGGACTCTATTTCTAACTACATACTTTATTATTTATTAAGAGCTGGATAGAAAAGAAAGTAGAAACAGTATATTAAGTATTTCATTTCATAAATAAAGGCCAGATGACATATAAATAAAGGCCAACATCTGGCCTTTATTTGTATGTCAGAGATGTTATAAGTAATGAACAAAAACTTCAGACTGTTATGAAAAATTAAACCAAGTGGCTACTGTCCTAAGAATTTGCTGAGATTATATAATTTCCTTATCTTAGAACTTTATTATGGGTGAACTCTAAACAAGGTATAAAAAGTGGTTTTAATTTTGTACTTTGGAGCATATCTCTCTGTCTGGTTCTAATCACATTATTTGTATACTGTGAAACTTAGCACCAAGAGAACTGACAATTTGAGAGAATGAATCTTTCTACTAATTTGTTTGTCAATAACCAACAGAAGTCTGACATCTTTAAAAAGCAATCTTTTACATCTTATTTCTTTCTGCTTATGAAAATTAAATATTTAACATATAAAAGACTCCACTGATTCTGGAGACTTCCCTAAGATAATCAGTGGAGCATAAGGTATAATATTCTAGATATTTCAATGTTTTTAATACATGATTATTTCTATAAACTGGCATCATACTATACAGAATGATTGTAACTAATAAACACCCATCTCAGATCATCTGAAAAATTCCATTTTTCAGAGATTACAAATACTATAGACAAAGCTACAAAAAGTTGAACTTACTAATCTTGAACCATTAATAGAAACAATAAAATCAAAGAAAGGCTCCAATCCAGCTCTGTGTCCTGGGGAATTTTCTTGTACCTGTGGAAACAAAAACGACAAAAATAACAAATGTAAAGCTTAGGTGAAAATTGTAAGCCGAATATCTCTTTTCAGTAAAAATAGACCAATTTCATTAATAATGAAACATAGTACACGCTAGTTCTCTCATTTCTCTTCACCTCTCCCTGATAATGCCTGTCCAGCTCCCTAAACTCTACCCTTTCTTTAAGTTCATCTTCTATTTATATTTTTATTTTATTTCTTTGAGACAGACTCTACCTGTGTTGCCCAGGCTGGAGTGCGGTAGCACAATCTCGGTTCACTGCAACCTCTGCCTCCCCGATTCAAGCGATTCTTGTGCCTCAGCCTCCCGAGTACCTGGGATGACTATAGGCGCACACCACCATGTCCGACTAGTTTTTGTATTTTTTGTAGAGACAGGGTTTCGCCTTATTGCCCAGGCTGGTTTTGAACTCCTGGGCTCCAGCAATCCACCCACCTCAACCTCCCAAAGTGCTGGGATTACAGGCGTGAGCCACTGCATTGGGCCTAGTTCATCTTCTATATGAGGTTTTCCCTCTGTGCTTCTATTTCCATACCACTTTCTCCTTTTTTTGGGAGAAAGGGGCTAATCCTCTCAGCAATTAGGAGGGGACACAGCAGACAGTCACTACAATTAAGCGACAAATTCAAGCAATTATTCCTTGACTACTAGTAGCAAGGCAGCACTCAGTTACAAAGTGAATACAGGCACATAGTCACCTATGTCAAGACATTTATAATCTGCTGAGGAATAGGTGAGAAGAGGAAGGAGCAATGTATATATAGCCCTCTAATCACTATAATGTAAGACCAAACAGGCTAAGGGCTATTTGGTATAAGGTTCTAAGGCAAAGAAGAAGCTTCAGACATAAAAAGTGACAATGAATTGTGGTTTAAAAAGAGGGTAGAACATTCAAAGGTAAAGATGATCAAGGGGGTAGGAAGGACATCTGAAAATGGACAAAACAATATGAGCAAACACCCGAAGCAGGAGTCTGAAGAATGAGGATCATAGCATGTGTAGCTAGACGACAGGGTAGTGGACAGAAATAGAGAATTACAGACTTTGAAAACTAGGATTAACCCAGAAATCCTCTAATCCAGGGATCTTAAATTGAGGTCTGTGGATGGCTTCAGAGAATACTAGAGCTCCTGAAATTACACACAATCTTTTATACGGATAAGCAGTTTTCAGGGTGTAAATATTGGTAGCTTTCATTAGATTCTCAAAGGATTTCTCCATGACTCCAAGAAGGTTTAAAAACCATGGATTTTGTGATAGTTTGCTAAGAATGATGGTTTCCAGCTGCATCCATGTCCCTACAAAGGACGCAAACTCATCCTTTTTTATGGCTGCATAGTATTCCA
>NW_012115677.1:1329142-1345281 GCF_000951035.1 Colobus angolensis palliatus | reverse complement strand
CAATGAGTCCAGCTTGCACCACTGCACTCCGGCATAGGCGACAGGGTAAAACCCTGTCTCAAAACAAAACAAAATAGAAAAAAAAAAAAAAAAAACCTATTCCACAAGAACAAAAGTTTGCACTGATATTTATAGGTTGATTTCCTATAATAGTCCAAATAGTTCTATAGTCAGTTTTGCAAATAACAACAGCAAATGACAGATACATTCAAGCATACACAAAGCTACAGCTATTTATACAGTAACAAGTCATTTTAATACTTTCAAAATGGAACCCAGATTGTTCCTAAAATACATCCCTCTATACAGTGTCAATCAGAATTGTTCCTTACCTCTTAATGTTGTTACCTTTTATTATTTTAAGCCAAATTATAGTATTGTCTCAGAAGAAGTAAAACTTGATATTCTTTTGTTACAGTAAAGAATAGTTGCCCTACATAGACAGTTCAATGCCTAACTCCCTAAAACTCTTTGATCATGTTTTTATGTTTTCTTGCAAATTTGGGACCAAATCATTTTTGTAAATTAATTAAGTTAAATATCAAAGGTATTTATTAAATGTCTTCAGTTTCTTTTTCTTTTTTTTGAGACAGGGTCCCACTCTGTTGCTCAGGCTGTAGTGTAGTGGTACATTCATAGCTTACTCCTGGCCTCCCAAGTAGCTGGGACTACATGTGTGCACGACCATGCCCAGCTAATTTTTTAACTTTTTGTAGAGATGTGGGTCTTGCTATGTTGCCAAGGCAGGTCTCAAACTCCTAGTCTCAAGCGATCCTCCCATCTCAGCCTCCCAAAGCACCAGAATCCCAAAGCAAGTCACCATACCCAGTTTTTAGTTTCTGTATACTGTTTTCTATGGGAGTTATTTCATATTCTACATGTTATCAAATAAAATGTCTAGGGCTCAAAATAGCACATTTCTTCTCAAATGGCAACTCTGAAAGGTAAAGAAGTGGCTGCCTGGAGTCACAAGAAAAGTGAGGTCAAATCACAGCTATTTGGGACAAAGTCAGATTACCTAGATCTGAAATGCCTATTAGGTGGTTATCAATTAGACGTGAAAGGCCTCAGGTGTGAAAGGGGATGAACAGCACAGATCCTTAGGCGCCTCCTCAGAGTGGAGTTTCTCATCTAATAAAGCCCACATCTAATCATCTAATTCTCTGAATCTGAATGTTTCCAAAGAACTATTAATAGCATTTTATCTAGAACCCAACTAGGTCACTGATCAATTTCAGACTTTGCCACTAAGACTGCCAGAAGTTTACCTTTTAGTTAAAAAGGGCCACAGACAGCACTTTTACAACGTAATCACTCATTTAGAAAGCTGACCCTACATGCTGATTCTTATCAGGCCACCCTTATAAAGTTTAAAGTATAAACTTTAGAGTATAAAGCTTAAACTGTTTGTCTGAAATGGAAATTTTCCAATATCAGAAGTATTTTTCCTATAATTCAAAAAGGATTCAATAGCTAACTTTAAATTCTAAAATAAACTTGATCCTTTCCCTAGCTCTATTTTTCTATTTCATTTGTTATTAACATCGATTTCCTTTGTTTCTAATGGCCCTTGAAATTAACTTCTTTCCTTAATTCATTTACATCATTAGAATCTGTACAATTACGTCAGGTAGGTATCTTAATTACTGTTAGGAAGTCAGCAGAGGGTGCCCTAGAAAAATGCTCTCTTTGACCCTAATATACCTAAAGGAAATTTCCTATATTTTGTAGCATGGAAAATATGATCTACAACATAGCAAACCAAACACTGACACAAGTTTCTCTTGCAGTGTTATCCACTGACAAGAATCTCCTGGCACCTAATCTCTCAGGCATCAGATTACCACTTCAATACTTTCTATCCCCTATGAGAGCTCCTGATTATTAATTTATCTTCTGCTTTCTTCAAGTCATCTTAACTAAAAGTCTATATATACTTGGCTCCACAGACCATTTAACATTTATTACTGGGCCAAATATCAAAGCAATTTACGATGAACAGGTTAAATTTGTAAATTTAACAATTAAGGCCAGGCACAGTGGCTCACACTTGTTATCTCAGCACTTTGGGAGGCAGAGGTGAGAGGATCTCCTGAGGCTAGGAGTTCAAAACCAGCTTGGGCAACAAAGTGAGACTGTCTCTACAAGCATTTTTTTAAAAATTAGCCAGGCATAGTGGCACACGCCTGTAGTACCAGCTACTCAGGAAGCTAAGGCGGGAGGATGGCTCAAGCCCAGGAGGTCGAGACTATAGTGAGTCATGTTCACGCCACTGCACTCCAGCCTGGGCGACAGAGCAAGACTCCATCTCACAAATAAATAAGATTTTATAAGATTATATATAGTGAAAAAATAATAGACTTTTAGAGCCAGACTGAGTTGGTTTTAAGCCATGATTTTGTCCATTTATGAGTTGTGTGAGCTTGGTAAAGTTTATTTACCACTCTGGGCCTCAATTTTCTCATTTGCAAGTAAGGGATAACACCATCTACTTCATAAGAATGTTGTAAAGGTTCGATGAGTTAAGTTTATGAAATGCCTAGCTAAGTCTCAAGCCTATGATAGAAGGCCAAGAAATCTTAAACTCATCCTCCTAACTCTGCTATCACCATCTGAGGGTAAATCTTTATAGCTAACCAATTCCTGGACACATCATTATTTTTGCAACCATATTAAATACCTTTTACTCTTAAAAAGAAAAAATAAGACTTGTAAAAGTGCTGGCAGGAAAGAGAGACAAACCATTTTTTCAAATGTTGCCTCCCACAAATCAATTCCAGATGGATGGTAGATGTAAAGGTCAAGGGTAAAACAATAAACCCTGTAGAGAAAAACATAAGAGAATATCTTTGAGACCTTCAAGTTTGCAAGGCTTCCTAATAAACTGGACACAAAATGCACTAACCACAAACTAAAATAAATTGATAAAGTGAACTACACTAAGAACTTCTGCTCATCAAAAGGTATAATTAAGAAAGTAAAAAGACATAATACATATCCAACAAAGGATCTGCATCCAGAACAAATCTTGAACTGCTGTAAAGCATTAAGAAAGATGGACGATAAAACCACAAGATACTATTTCTTGTCTACTGGAATGACCACAATTAAAAAGAAAGTAACAAGCACTGGCAAGGATGTGGAAAAAATGGAACACTCATACATTTGCTGGTGGGAATGGTGTAGCTGCTGTGAAAAACAGTTTGGCAGATCCTCAAAATGTTACACACAAAGTTATCAAATGATCCAGCAATTCCACTCCAGGTATACAAACAACCAAGCAAAATGAAAATATATCTCCACGCAAAAACCTGTACACAAATTTCATAGTAGCATTATTCATAATATTCCTAACGTAGAAACAGCCCAAATGTCCCCTAACTGATAAATGGATAAACAAGATGTGGTACATCCATAAGAAAGGATGAAGTACTAATGCACGCTATGACATGGATAAATCTTGAAAACATTAACGCTAAGTGAGAGAAGTTAGTCACAGAAGACTACATATTGTTTGATTCCATTAATATGAAATGTCCATAATAGACAAATCCATAGAGACAGAAAGCAGATTAGTTGTTATGCAGGGTTGTGGGTGGAAGAATGGGGGAATGGCTACTAATACATATGGGTTTCTTTCTGGAGTAATAAACAGTTTCTGGAATTAGGCAGTGGTGATGGTTGTACAACTCTATGAATATATTAAAAAGCCACCAAATTGTATAGTTTAAAAGTCTGAACTTTCTGGTATGTAGCTTTTATCACAATAAAGTTGCTTAAAACAGAAAAAAGACAACCCAATAGAGAACTGGGGGAAAGATTTTAGCAAACACTAAACAAAATATGATACTGAAGTAATCAAGCAATATGAAGATGTGCTCAACTTCAATAGTCATCAAGGAAATGCAAATTAAAACCACAATGCTACTACACACCTATCAGAATGACCAAAATCAAAAAGATGAAAAATATTAAGTGTGAGTGAGGATATAGGACATTTAGAAACCTCAATTACTGCTGGTTAGAATGCAAACTAGTAAATGACTTGGCAATATCTATTAATATTGAAAATGTGCACACCTTTTGACCGTATATTCCAGCCTTAAGTATATACCCAACAGAAGTGGGTATACACCTGTTCTCTAAAAGAAATACACTATACTGTTCATAGTACCACTATTTATAAAAGTCCCAAACTGAAAACTACAAAAATGCCCATCAACAGGTTAATAAATATTGGCATATTATCTCAATGGCACCAAATACATTAATGACATGAAAGGTCTACATTAATACACATGAATAAATTTCACAAGCAATATCTGAGCAAAAGAAGCCAGACACAAACGAGTACGTAGCACGTGGTTCCCCTTATACAAAGAACAATAGCTCAAACTAATCTACGCTGTTAGAAATCAGGACAGTATCCATCCTGCGGAGGTGGGGGGTGTGCAGGATGTCACTGGAAAGGGGTAAGAGGCTGGTTACAGTAAGTGTGTTGTTTGTGAAAATTCACAAAGCTATACACTTGTGTGTACTCTTTTAATATAAAGTCTTAAGAGATGCTCCCTGTATCAAAACAAGTATATTGAGGTTGCCCTTTTCCCAATGCCCTTTTGTCCAATTCTTCTTAGGGCCACATGATTTACTTTGATCAATTAAGAAACATAATAAAGCAGCTGAAAATACTAAAGAGCAATTATGCTTGCAAAATAATTATAAAAAGATATATTACCAAAACATGGACAGGTAGAAGAAATTATGAACACACTAACTGGCAGGTGTAAGGTTCAAACTATACATCTGAGGTTAGCTTACAAAATAAACATCACAGCAGTGTGAAAGAAATGCTTCTCTTCTAACACTCTAGAAAAAACGGCTGCAATAAACAAGATGATATTTGTTAGACAGTTTTTACCCTCAACAAGCAAAAATGAGAAGTTTATGATGAAACTGCACAGCAAAGGGGCATCTTTATTACATAAAAAGAAATTTGCATCAATGATTAGAAGCTGGATTTTTTAATCACCAACTTTATAGAAATAATCCCTAAAGTGGTGTCATTCAACTACAGTGGATGATTTCAGTAGGTTCTGAAATCAATTTAGTGTGTCACAAAAGACAAGTATCAAAACAAAATATCACAATAGAAAATTTGTCAAAAATTCATGATATAATAAAGGCCTATATTCTTCATGAAATGTAGTATGTACTGGTTGTAATGGAAAATACATTTTTTGCTTTGAGCTACAATAAAAATAAAGTTAGGAAAAGCTGTCCTGCAAGATAGCATTAACACTTTTGCTCCATCAAGTTCCTGGTTAAAAAAAAAAAAAAAAAAAAGGCAATTAACTTCTTGACTTTTCCCTCCACTTCTGATCCCAGATCATTAAAAGTTTTACCAGATTTAGCCTAAACTTTTCTTTTACCACACAGACCTAACTATTGCTTTCCAGTGAAGCATCCATCTCTTCTTCCAGGATTAAGAGTGTTCAAATACTACTACTTATGCTAGGTTTGGATCATTTCGCATTAACCTCTTTCTCTCTTCAATTCTTCACTTGGGGGAGGGAGGAATGGCAGAGTAAGACGGAAGAAGTGTTTGGGTGGAGTTGGGTGTCAGGCGGCATTCTCCCACCTGCATTGGTCTATAATGACTTACATACTCTCAGCTGAGGTATACAGACCTTCTACCTTAAAGTAACAAAGAAAGGAAACCACAAGACAACTTGCAGCATACAGGGTGTCACCAGACTACATATTTCACTAGGTGATATACAAAGACACACTTATCCACATTTCTGGCTGATATGTAAATTATCTTCCTTAAGTTTTCTAACAGTGAAAATGTTATCATAAAATCGGCTTACTAGAATGTATAACTGTCTCCTTTTTATTACTGCATCATATATTCCTTTTCCACACACAAAATGTAGGTAAGCCCCACTGAATGACTATCTATACCATCATTTCCTCTAACACCCTCCCTCCTGTACTACTTTTAAAAACAGTAGAGATGTTAAACAAGACTAGAAAATAAATTCAATCCAAGCAATAACTAAATGATGACCCACTTCAACTATAAACATAAATCCTCATGCACTATATGTGTGCGCAGGTGTTCAAAATGACGGGAAAAGATCTGGGAATGTGATATAATAAAAAGAAATCCTAAATCCTCCGGAGTTATAATAGGCCTTTTTTTTAGTAGGGAAGGGTGAGGGAGCTATAGTAGTCCCTGTTATCCGCAGGGGATATGTTCCAGGACCCCCCATGGATGCTTGAAACTGCAGAGTACCAAACCCTACATATACTGTACTACATTTTTTCCCATATGCAAATACTTATGATAAACTTTAATTTATAAGCTAGGCACAGTAAGAGATTAACAACAATAACTAATAATAGAGCTATCTACCACTTATGAACTGTTTATTTCTGGAATTTTCCATCTGATGTTTTTGGACTTCAGCAACCAAAGGTAACTGAAACCACAGAAAGTCAAACTGTGGATAAGGAGAGAGTACTGTTTTCTATGTCTGCAAATGGGTACGTTTCCTTACTTGAGTCTTGACACAAATGTGTGGTAAATAATTTTGCAGTAGACTGGGAGAGTTCAAGCCTCACCTGCTAAAACATTGTCTTCCCATGTTCTTCACAAACAAAACAAAGTGCATGTTCTCCTGACACTAACCCTAACATAATTTTTAACATTCAAGCAATTTAAAATAAAATTGTAATGGCAACTAAAAGGAAATAAAAACTCATTATTGCATAATGGTTTTCCAGAAAAGATCTGTACATTAGAAAAATAACATTGGAAGAAATTGAACTCTGCTCTAAAAGAAGCAAAAATTCTGACAACTTCTTAACGCATTTTATATTCTTCAAATAACTTAGGGATTTGTTTCCTAGGGAAAGAAAATTTGCTGTGTGACCTTGGGCAAATCAGATTAACTTCTCTGTGCTTTTCTTTTTTTGAGACAGAGTTTCCCTCTTGTTGCCCAGGTTGGAGTGCAGTGGCGCAATCTCAGCTCACAGCAACCTCTGCCTCCTGGGTTCAAGTGATTCTCCTGCTTCACCCTCCCAAGTAGCTGGGATTACAGGCGCCCACCATCATGCCTGGCTAAGTTTCTGTATTTTTTAGCAGAGACGAGGTTTCACCATGTTGGCCAGGCTGGACTCAAATTCCTGACCTCAGGTGATCACCACCTTGGCCTCCCAAAGTGCTGGGATTACAGGCCTGCACTTCTTTCCTTTAACTGCAAAAATGAGGAGGCTAATTAGGTAATCTGTAAGCCTGAATGACCCACCATGAAATAAATCTAACTGTTGCTAAGCTATCTATAGGTTCTACAATGAAGAAAATCAAATACAGCAAGATCATTTTAATTACACAGACTCTTTCAGCCATTTTAATTAATGTGTCTAGTAACACTGTAGCAATGCAATGAAAAGGATACTGGCACTCTCCGTTTAAAATTAAAAAATAATTTCCTTAAAAATGAGGATAGGAGGAAATTAACAGGCACCATTTGTGTGTGTGCCTAAATGACTAAAATTAATGGGTCAGATTTGACCTCAAACTTATGTTTTAAACAGCAGCAAAGTACAGATTAGGTACACAGACAAAAAGTAATGGTTGCTTAATTAAATAAAAATACTAAAAATGTTGACAACTACAGTAGTATATTTTAGCTAGTATTGCCACAACACTGGTTCTACACAATAATGCAAATACTAGTAATAAAGCCATCACCAAACATTGAATCCTTATTATATTCCACATTCTAAGTTAAGTGCTTTACATGAAATATCCCATTTAATCCACAGGATAATCAAGGAGGTAGTGTTGTTTTAAGAAAGAGATTTAATAATGCTCAATTGTTTTCATTATTTTCATACAGTATCTAATGTGTTCTTCAGTGGAAAAGGTGGAAGTGGCTCTGCTATTATCTGCACTTTTCAGATACAAAGACTGAAGCTTTTCAAAGCATTTCAAAGGGGTGCTCAAGGAAATAGAATGAAGTGATAGAGCTGGCACTAGAATCCAGTTCCCAAAGGTGGTCTCTGGTGGTTGACTATGATAGTTTCTCAATGTACTCATGTCCACAAAGATAACAAGATTCTTTCCTTCTGTCTTTATTTTTTTTTTAGAGACAGGGTCTCACTTTACTGTCCAGGCTGATCTCAAACTGCTGGCTTCAAGTAATCCGCTGCCTCAGCCTCCCAAAGTGTGGGATTACAGATGAGAGTCACTGTACCAGGTGCTTCCTCCTTTGTTCCCCCCCTCCCTTCATTCCCTCTTTCCCTTCACTCCCTCCTTCCCTCTCTCTCTCTTTCTTTTTCTTTCTCAAGCTCTCAATATTTTGCTAAGGCTACTCTTGAACTCCTGAGCTCAAGCAATCCTCCCACCTCAGCCTCCTGAGTCCTGGGACTACAGGCACATGCCACAAAGCCTGGATTTTACTTTTAATTAATTAATTAGGTCAAGGATGTAGCTCACAGCTATAGTCCCAGCACTTTGGGAGGCTAAAGCAAGAGGATCATTTGAGCCCAGGAGTTTGAGACCTTGTCCCTTCAAAAAAATCAGCCAGATGTGGTGGTACGCACCTATAGTCCCAACTACTTGGAAGACCAGGGAGGGAGAATTGCTTGAGCCTGTGAAGTCGAGGCCGCAGTGAGCTGCGACTGTGACACTGCACTCCAGCCTGGGCAACAGAGCAAAACCGGGTGTCTATTTTTTTTTTTTTTTCCTTGGGGGGATGGAGTCTCATTCTGTCGCCCAGGCTGGAGTTCAGTGGTACCATCTCAGCTCACTGCAACCTCCACCTCCAGGGTTCAAGCGATTCTCCTGCCTCAGCCTCCCAAGTAGCTGGGACTACAGGAATGCGCCAACGCACCTGTCTAAGTTTTGTATTTTTAGAAGAGAGGGGGTTTCACCATGTTGGCCAGACTGGTCTCGAACTCCTGACCTCAGGTGATCCATCCACCTCAGCCTCCCAAAGTGCTCGGATTACAGGCATGAGCCACCGCACCCAGCCTTAAAATTTTTTTTTTAAATTAACAAATTAATTAATTTTAGAGACGCTGCTCTGTTACCCAGGCTGGAGTGCAGTGGCATGAGGATAGCTCGCTGCAGCCTCAAAGTTTTGTCAAGTGACAATTTTGCTTTTATTGACACCGGATTTCACTATGTTTCTCAGGATGGTCTTAAACTCTTGGGCCCCCACCTCACCTCAGTCTCCTGATTGGAGTAGCTGGGATTACAGATGCACACCACTGTGCCTGGCTCAAGCTTCCTTATTTCTGACAATGTGCTTGAGCTATCTCTCATTGGTGCTTAAAAAAGAGAGAGAACAAAACCCCAGAAAAATTACCTTCATGCTACAGTAAATTTATTTGCAATGCCAACAGGGAAATGTATAGTCTCTCAAAGTAACTACTTAGGACCAGGTGTGGTGGCTCATACCTGTAATCCCAACATTTTGGGAAGCCAATACAAGAGGATCACTTGAGCCCAGGAGTTCAAGACCAGCCTGGGCAACATAGAAAGATCGCTCTACAAAAAAATTTAAAAGTTGGCTGGGCATGGCAGCATATGCCTGTAAGCTACTCAGGAGGCTGAGATGAAAGGATTACTTGAGCCCAGGAGTTCAAGGTTGCCGTGGGCCACGACCACACCACAGCACTCCAGCCATAGCGACAGAGTGAGATCCTACAGAGAGAGACCCTGTTTCAAAAAAAGAAAAAAAAAAAAAAAAAAGTCACAGTTTCTAAAGCACATTTCCTAGTTTACATTGATATTTTATTAGTCAATCAATCAATCAATATATATAATCCTTTCGGTAGAATATTAAAGTAAGCAAAACGAACACACTGATGTTAAAGGTTATTCTAAGCTCAATTTTTATAAAATTTGTAGAGGAATTATTAAAAACCCCTGCTAGTATCTGACCCAGAAGACAGAAGAATCAGTGTTGTACACTCTACTACTTACTGAAACCATAATTAACTACTAACAGCAGATCTC
Organism: Colobus angolensis palliatus; assembly: GCF_000951035.1. Taxonomy (NCBI): domain Eukaryota; kingdom Metazoa; phylum Chordata; class Mammalia; order Primates; family Cercopithecidae; genus Colobus; species Colobus angolensis. Next base: position 1,335,248 of record NW_012115677.1, on the reverse strand, counting down.
CCCCAGTGAGAATCCTGAGGATGATAGTGCAGGCATTAAAACACACCTCATCACATAAGTATGAAAGCATATAAGGCCAGGCGCAGTGTCTCCCGCCTATAATCCCAGCACTTTGTGAGGCTGAAGTGGGTGGATTGCTTGAACTCAGGAGTTCGAGAGCAGCCTGGGCAACATGGCAAAACCCCATCTCTACCGAAAATACAAAAAATTAGCTGCGCATGGTGGTGTGTGCCTGTAGTCACAGCTACTGGGGAGGCTGAGATGGGGGAGGATTACTTAAGCCTGGGAGTTGGAGGCTGCAGTGAGTGGAGACTGTGCTACTAAATTCCAGCCTAGAGTGAGATCCTGTCTCAAAAAAAAAAAAAAAAAAGGTGGGGGGTTGGGAGTGCAGTGGCTCCCGCCTATAATCTCTACACTTTGGGAGGCTGAGGTGGGCAGATGACTTGAGGTCTGAAGTTCTAGACCAGCCTGGCCAACAGGGTGAAACCCCATCTCTACTAAAAATACAAAAATCAGTTGGGTGTGGTGGTGGGTGCCTGTAATCCCAGCTACTTGGGAGGCTGAGGCAGGAGAACCGCTTGAACTGGAGTGGTGGAGGTTGCAATGAGCTGAGATCGTGCCACTGCATTCCAGCCTGGGTGACAGAGCAAGACTCCGTGTCAAAAAAAAAAAAAAAAGTGTATATAAACAACATGAAACTACTAATTTGTTCAAGGTCTATTAATATTAGGAAAAGTTTATGTTCAATGATATAATTCCTAAAAGTATCCCAAGGTTTATATACATTGTATTCCATGGTTTTAATAAACTGAGATATCCTGATTCCTACATTTGAAAGCAATTTTAAAGAATATTTATTAAACAACTTCTGGGCCTTTTACTAGAAAAGATCAATTTTGGGCTGGGCACAGTGGTTCACGCTTGTAATTCCAGCACTTTGGGAGGCCAAGAACTGTGGATCAGCTGAGGTCAGCAATTCGACACCAGCCTGACCAATATGGTGAAAGCCCGTCTCTACTAAAATTACAAAAATTAGCCAGGCATGGTGGCGGGCACCTGTAATCCCAGCCACTAGAGAGGCCGAGGCAGGAGAATTGATAGGACTTGGGAGGCGGAGGCTGCAGTGAGCCGAGATTGTGCCACTGCACTCCAGCCTTGGCAACAGAGTCAGACTCTGTCTCAAAAAAACAAAAAACAAAAAAAAAAAAAAAGGAGAGAGATCAATTTTAGGGACAGGGTCAGACTCTTCAGGTTTCACAATTATAACTTTATACATAGAAAACAATACTAAATAAACCTACTGTTCTCTTTTTACACATTGTTTCCAGAATGAGTGAGAAAGGAGCCAGAGTGAGATTTCTGTGTTAGGGCATGAGGTCGGGCGTGGTGGCTCACACCTGTAATCCCAGCACTTTGGGAGGTGGAGGCAGGTGGATCACTTGAGGCCAGGGGAGAACAGCCTGGTCAACATGGTGAAACCCCAACTCTACTAAAAATACAAAAATTAGCTGGGCGTGATGGCAGGCGCCTGTAATCCCGGCTACTTGGGAGGCCCGAGGCAGGAGAACTAGGGAGGTTGCAGTGAGCCGAGATCGCACCATTGCACTCCAGCCTGGGCAACAAGAGTGAAACTCCATCTCAAAACAACAACAAAAAGATGGCATGAGTTTCAAAGTTTGAGAAAGACAATGTTAGAAGAATAAAGAAGAAAACAATGACTATCGAGTATTAGAAATTAACTTTTCCAAGTACTAAACTGAAATCCCATCGCAACAGGATTGCATGTAGGTTAGTTAGGCTCCCTTTATAGAGAGCAGTTCCTTTGGGAGACCTCATCTCTGACAAAATAGAAAAAAATATTTAAAAAGAGCAGTTCCATACGATAGTAGATATGGTCTAGGCATTGCATTTTCTATAGAAGTAATTCCACTTGCAGTCACTTGCTTCTCTAAGAACACCTAAATGCTGCCCAGGCTGCAGCAAATGGCTCAGAAGATAAAAACCTTTATTACACTGGTGACATACTACATGTCAATGACCCTTCCATCACCTCAAAATCTCTCCCAGAAGAAAGCATGAGAAAGAATGAAAATGCTATTTTCCATGTCTCCACACTGGTGTGAATACTTGCTCCAGAAGGTATGCCCTCAGATATCCCCCATCTCAGAGTTTGTAAGTGTGGAACAGAATATGAATATTTTAATTTAGAAGCAGGTCCTGTAACAGGCATCTGTGAGGTCACTCCAAAAATTTAATTTTGAAAATGGTCTTGTTGGGTTTACTGGATAATTAATGGAAAATGTAGGCAAAATTTCGACATTAAACATAGTTCATATGTAGGAAGTAACTTACAATAACTTCAAAAACTGAGAAGCCCTAACATTTTTCCCGCCTTACATTAGGATTGGAGGACCAAAATAAAAGTGCCATTCATAGTAAGCACAAATCTGACCCACTGTATAAGAGAATCTGAAATGTTATTTTTTAAAAAAAGACTTCTACACAAAATTTTAAATCCTCCACTAGAAGTCCACTTCTTTTTTAAAAGTAATTTTGCATATCTACACTTTGAGTGACTATATAAGTATTTAATGATCACTTCAGAAATCCTCGAAAATACATTAAAGTTAAAAAAAAAAAGTCACCATCCACTAATAATTTTTTAGACAACCTGGTTTATTATCTTTCAGCTTTATTTTCCTGAGCACTCAAATGTACCTGCACATACACAGGGTGTTTGAAACACAATTTTGAGCGAATGTATAGCACTCTATCTGTGGTTAGACCCTGATTTGTTTAATAATTTCTCAGCTGTTGGATATTTTGGTTGTAATGTTAACCTCTTAAGATAACTTTTGGCCATATCGTCCTTGACTATGTCATATCATTCAAAATCTTTGTAAAACATGGCTAAGGGGCGATGTCAGGCCCACGAAAAAAAGGAGACTAAGAAAAATACTTCAACAGTATTTGCCTTTAGATGGTGGGATTACAGGTAATTCAGGTTCTTTGCTGTCCTTTTTTACCATATCCAAATGTTCTCTAATGGACACATGTTGATAATAACAATGTAGTTATTTACTAACATGAAAAATCAATATTTATACAGACAGCTACCATTAAAATTCAATACAGTAATTGGGGAAAAGGATGTATGTTATGGGAAAACAAAACATAGGATTCAAGTTTGTAAATATGTACATATAACAAAAGAAGACTAGAAAATCAAATATTCAACACCAGGAGGTACTCCTTAACCAATCTATGGTACAACAGACTACCATGAGCTAACTGAAAGCATGAGGCAGATCTTGACTTGCTACTACAGAAAGACTGCTAAGATAGGTCATCAACTGAGAAGACTGAGGTGTGCAACAGCATGGATCATATGATTCCAAGGTAACAAAAAGAAACAAAGAGAGAAGGGTGAGAGAAGAGACTTTTTTTTTTGAAACAAAGTCTCAGTCTTTTTGCCCAGGCTGGAGTGCAATGGCATGATCTCAGCTCACTGCAACCTCTGCCTCCCAGCTTCAAGTGATTGTCCTGCCTCAGCCTCTCAAGTAGCTAGGATTACAGGTGTGCACCACCATGCCCGGCTAATTTTTTATATTTTTAATAGAGATAGGGTTTCACCATGTTGGTCAGGCTGTTCTCGAATTCCTGACCTCAGGTGATCCGCCCACCTCGGCCTCCCAAAGCCGGGATTACAGGCGTGAGCCACTGCACCCGGCCAAACAGACTTTTTTATAAGCATAAAATATATCTGAAAGGCTATGTAAGAAACTGTCCACAGTGGTTACCTCTGGAGTGGGGATAAGAAGTTGGGTACACAATATGATCCCAATCATGAAAATATGCACTCACATATAGAGAATACATAAAGAGGAACTACACTGCTCATACCAGAACTTCTGAATCCATTTCAAGGCTGTCCCCTAAAGATTTTTAGATGGATATTGAAAAATAATGATAACAATGGAAAGTTCAATCTATCTGAATTATAGGGACTCATGAAATCAAAAGACAGCAGTGGATATAAATGTTATTATAATTGGTATTTCAAAACCCAGTCAATCATATAAGTTTTTACTACAACCAGGAAATGGCCAGGGAATTGGTTATTTAAGAAAACTAACTTCTGATTAAATCACTCTAGAACTTGTTGAATATGGGTGATTTTATTCAAAATCTTCCTGCCACAGTTACTCCAGTTTACAAGCTTGGTAATCTAATAATGAAATATATCGCTGTCCATCTAGGCAATAACAAATGAAAGGAAGACATTTTTATATGTTAAGATTTAACACAGCACTTTTCCCTCTAAAAACAAAGATAAGGAAACCAATTACAGAATCAGGGGCAGAGGGTCTTAGGAACGCAGACACAAAATTCTCCTCAACTAGATCATTACTATTTTAAAGCTCTCTTTAATAAAAGTCTAACTAAATAAGAATTATTTCATCATGTGCAATATTAATGCTCCAGATGCAGATTGGTAACTAAGGTTGTCCCTGGTGTTTGTAAAAATCAGATTTATAAATTAATAACACATCTGCACTACTGCATATGTATGAACGCTGATTTATTTCACTGCACTTACATAAAGAAAATACAAACTCGTTTTATGTTGGAATGTAGTCATTAAGTTGGAATCCTTTTGATGTGTATGGCTTTCTTTCAAATACGCGACTTTTTTTTTTGCTTATTAACATTCATGTGTTTTACTGAGTTTCCTTGAGTGCATGTATTATAAAAACATTACGAATCCCCAAGCATTCATGACCACAATCGGACACTGTGAGAAACAGCTGGTAATACTGGGTAATACCGCAGGGTAGAGAACTCAAAATCAGATCAGATAATACAAAGAAAAGCACAGCTTTCACCTCACATTTGGGAACTGATAATTCTCCTTCCATTTCCTCTCTCAGTGTGGCTCTTGGGGGTTTGGTTAGCTGAAGGGGATAGGAAGATAATACGGTTTATTTATAGGCTCCCTTTTCCTTTCGGGGGGGGAAAATCACCCTTTACTACCAAGAGTATGGCGAGAGGAGGGATTTTTAGTGTAATGGAAAGGCAATAGACACGATAATCCTGAAGATCAGAAAGATGATCTGCCTCAGCCTTATCACCCAGACAGCTGGGCAATTTAAGAATGTTGTCTCACCTAAAACATGGGACCCAGGGCAGGAAATGAAGGTAGCACCAGGAAGTGCATTCTCTTACTTTCAGTGAAAACGTTCTTGCCTGTGAGAAGCTAATATTGAGTGACACCCCTAAATGGCGCTACACGCTGCGGCCACTCTGTTGACAGTTCTGCATGTTAACACTCACACAGGTGTCACAGCACACAACCATCAATGCTACTTCTAAAGTTGCCCGGTTCCATGAGGAAAAGACCACATGCTTTGTACCACCCAGGCCCAGGCCGTTCATAGGTAGGGGCTTAGCTGACGCCTTTTGAGGTATTATGTTTCTCTGCCTCCTGGAAGTTAAGCTAGGGTTGTTTTCCTTTATATACTCAGATTTTTAAAAAAAAAAAAACATTCCTCTGCACTACCTCTTTACCACTGTGGATCTAAACCTTAATCTAAACCACACCCTCAGCAGTCGGAACAGAACGGAAGTTCCCACTCCAGGAAATCTTGAGAAGGAGGTTTGGGAGGGTCAGGAGTGGCACGGGAAAGGAGAAGTCTTGTCGAAATCAAGTCTGTTTAGGTCCGTCGAACCTACTTTCAGGCCATTTCGATCTCCGTCTCCTTCCCCGCTGGCCTTTCAAGTCACTCAGCCGGCGCCGAGGTGATTTAACACCTGCCGCCGCAGGCCCCGCCTCCGGACTGCGGGTCAGGATCCCTCTCCTAGGAAAGCGCAAAGGCTGCCTTCACAGTCACTACTTTGGAGACGTTCCCTCCGCGCCCTTCCTAACTTTGGAAGCCAAAAACGAGGGTGGGTGGAAGAGAGAGAAGGCCGTGCGGAAAAAGAGCAAGGTTGTCCCCCCTTCCCAGGGCCGCCCCCCGGCCGAGTCGCCGGCAGCTGCCTCCAGCTCCAGCCCGTCTTCCCACAGCCGCAGACCCCGTGCACAGGGCGCTCCGCGGAGGCGGGATGC
>NW_012115677.1:1314762-1328667 GCF_000951035.1 Colobus angolensis palliatus | reverse complement strand
GCGAGAGAACAGAAATGCACCTCCCCCTGCTTTGGCGCCTTGCTACGGGGCCCTGGATTGGGCCAGATTTATGCAGACGCGTTCCCGCTCGCCTGAAAGAACAGGTTGCAGGTCCCCCTGGTGGCCAGAGGCAGGGAAAGAGCTGCTGATAAACAGGAGCGAACTCAACACACAGCAAGCTCTCTCTTCTCCAGGTGTACAGGTATTTTCCCCGACTGTACAGCTGAGGGGAATAGTGGCCCCCTGTGGGGCCACTGCACAGTATGAGCAGAGCATACTGCATCTGCTCAGCTAAATTTTATAAAAGGAAACGCTCCCTTTATAAAACAGTAGTCTCACAGAGTCACCTACCAACTTCTTTTTTGGTTTGGGTATTTTTTTCTCCCTCCCTAATTGTGAGAATAAGATTAGAGGATTGGTCACAATCAGAGAGATTCCAGCGTGGGAAGCACGGTTGGATTTCCCTGGCATTCCACCACCTGCTGCTGCTCGGTTCCCCGTCCCACCTCCTTCAGGTAGCCAGGTCGTATTCATGCTTATTCCGTTGTCGTATTCCTTTGCTGCTTCTGCCCCTTACATGTACTCCCTCTGAAACCCCCAGTTGCCTTGTGGTCAGTTGGACTAATGGTGCGTCAACCAGGTATTATGTGGATTCCTATGTGATGCAATGTAAAGTATGTACTATCACCCACAATGTATTCTAGCCCAAAGTGGTTAACTTGCCTCTATGGCATCTTGAGTTTGATGTTTACAGGATGTAAGGGGAATTGAGGAGCAAGTAAAATGACACCACAGGGAATCAGGCAAATACAGGAAGTGGGCCTTCCTTCAGGACAGCTGGCCAGTTCTCTTTATCGAGTCAGAGTCCTATAAAAGGGCCTATGCCAGATTAAAAGGAACACGAAGAATATAACCAAGAGACACACTGTAAGGGCTTGAGTTGGGGGCCAACTTGGAGAAATAAGCGTAAAGAACATTTTTGGTTCATTTGGAGAAATTTGAATATGTACTGAGTATTAGAAGAGTAGTTATTCACATGGAAACGTGGAAATTATTGTCTTTTTAAAAAGCTAGTTACAAGACGGGATGTGTCTGTAGACAATACGAAAAACATGTCTTCAAAATACAGATTAATACGTACGTATGCATATGAAGATGTGGGAGGAGAATATGAACCAAGGGTTACAGTGGTGATCTCTGGGTGGTGACAGAGATGTTTTATTTTTTGTTTTGGCTGGTTGCATATTCTTTGATGCTCATGAAGTGCTTTTGTAATAAGAAAATATTATTTAAAATTTAAAAATAATTTTCTTTGCTATCAACAAGTGAATAGCAGGTTTTTAGAAGGCCTAATATATCCATAAATCCATAAATGAAATCTCCAGTTATTAGGCTCCTCAAGGACAGGGTCTGCAGTAGGAGTTGCCTTTATGTTCTTGATATTTACCAGAGTGCCTAGCAGCTCATTCAACAATTTAATAAATTTAGTGCAAGAGAATAAATGTAAGAACTAGATCTAATTATAATGTTCTTGTTCTGCTTGGCAATTATAACCCTCTTTATGATGGAAGCTGTTGCCATATTCAGTGGTCAAAATTTTTGGACCAGTTGTCTCCCATATGTCTGATGGTAGCCATGGCTTATAGAACCCAGGCTGTGGATCGTTGGTGGTCCGTGGGCAAGTCCAGCCCTTCCTTAGAGCTGTAGTATATGTTTCAGCCTCATGAGTGGCTGCTTGCTATTCTCCACACAAGCCATTTACTTTCTTACCTTCTTGATTTTATTCATGCTATTCTCTACTTCTGAAATGCCCTTCCTTATATTTTCCACTTACAAAAATCCTAACTTTGAAAAAATCCCAATTCTTTAAGTCCCATCTCAAATGTTACTTATTTATCCTTAAGGTCAGTGTGACTCTCTCCTCGCCATGAAACAGTTAGTTCCTTCATTTCTATAACATCACTGTCATCATCACAGGTCTGTCTTCTACCATTTATGGTCCATTCATTCAAAGCAAGGATCATATGTTTTTCTTTTTTCTTTTTCCTTCCTTCCTCCCTCCCTCCCTCCCTCCCTCCCTTCCTTCCTTCCTTCCTTTTTTCCTTTCTTGTGAGATGGGTCTCACTCTGTCTCCCAGGCTGCAATGCAGGGGTGTGATCACAGCTCACTGCAGCCTCCACCTCCTGGGCTCAAACTCATCCCTACCTCAGTCTTCCGAGTAGCTAAGACTACAGGCGCGCGCTACCACACCCAGCTAATGTTTTTGATTTTTTGCATAGACAATGTCTCACTATGCTGCCAGGCTTGTTTCGAACTCCTGGGCTCACATGGTTCTCCCACCTCAGTCTGCCAAAATGCTGGGATTATAGGTGTGAGCCAACACGCCCAGCCGATCATGTGTTTTCATCTTTAGATCCCCAGTTCCTGGTTGAGTATTGGGAACATGATAGTACTGTTTATTGATTTGAATTGAATGTGTGTAATGAATAGCTTCAAAGCCTTTTCTTTTTCAGAATCAGTTAATAAGTTATATCTGTGGTTACTATTTGTGTCTCATCAAAATGTGTGGGTCTTTTTTCTTTTTTTTCCTAATTCCCAGGGTGATGGTAAAATCTCATGTTACTTCTTTAGCAGCAGTTGGTGGGGGGTGTGGGGGTGAGGTACAGGGCCCACCTGGTTTGGGGCTGAAAAAAATGTGAGAATGATTGCCCTATTTTTCCTGGTGCCAGTTGTTTTACTCTTTTAGTTGGAGAATACGCTCCAACAGAAGGCAAAGGATAAAATCTCAAGGATGTTGCCAAAGCTAATATAAATAATATAACATGATGGAGGGAACACGTGGGAGATTATTGTCAAGTCAGCCTCAATTGGAGTAAGAATCTGCTGCAGGCAGGTTGGTATTTTGAAACATCAGAGGCAGCAGAAAAGTGAAGTCCAACAGAAGCAAATGTCTAAGGCTAAAAAACCATAAGTAATCTATTCTTCCGGAAGAAGTATCCAGTACTTAGTTTTATGTGTGTTCTGAGTTCCATTAACATTAATTCTGAGTCCTTCCTTTCCTTCCTTTCCTTCCCTTCCCTCCCTTCCCTTCCTTCCCTCCCTCCCCTCCCCTTCCTCCCCTTCCTCCATTCCTTCCTTCCTTCCTTCCGACAGAGTCTCGCTGTGTTGCCCAGGCTGGAGTGCAGTGGTGCAATTTCATCTTGCTGCAACCTCCACCTCCCAGGTTGGAGCAATTCTTGTGTCTTAGCCTCCCAAGAAGCTAGGATTACAGGCATGCGCCACCATGCCCAGATGATTTTCATATATTTAGTAGAGACGGGGTTTTGCTGTGTTGGCCAGGCTGGTCTCAAACTCATGGCCTCAAGCAATCTGCCCATCTCGGCTTCCGAAAGTGTTGGGATTACAGGTGTGAGCCACCACACCTGGCCAATTCTGAGTTCTTGTAAATAAGTGGTTCATGATGGAGGGATCATTTTTATCATACACATTGAATATCCCTTATCTGAAATGCTTGAGACCAGAAGTGTTTTGGATTTTGGATTTTGGAACATTACTGGTTGAGAATCTCTAATCCAAAAATCCAAAATCCAAAGTGCTCCAATGAGCATTTCCTTTGAGTGTTATGTCAGTACTCAAAAAGTTTCCAATTGGAGCATTTTGGAATTTTAGATTAGTGATACTCAGCTTGGTGTTGGCTAGTGCAGCCTTATCTTTTTGCCTTCAGACTACCCTGAAAAAGTTTGGTTCCTACCATATTTGGATAAGGACCGCATTGGATAGGGCAGACGGGGATCTCCTAACCTAGCCTGTTTTGCTGAGAGAACAAACCACATGAGACCACGTGAGAGACCATGTTACATGCCATGCACTCTCCGTCACAACTGACTGGAGTAGAGGGGAACCCTGTTGTACAGGCAGTCAGCACTCACACTGAATGAGGTGGCCTTTAGAAAAGGTTCTCCCCCCACAAGTGGATGGTAGTGACTAGCTACACCAATCAGGTTTTCACTTTGGGGACTGGGAACTGGGAAATACAAGGAGAGACTCCATCAGTGTATATTTATTTGTATATTAGAATGTAAGCTCCGTTAGGGCATGGGCTTTGCCTGAGTGTCTACTACTGTGCTCTTCGTACTAACAAAGAGCTGGCACATAATAGTTACTCAATAAATGGCTGTTGAATGTGTGAATGGTCATGTTAGTAGTTATGTTGATGGCAGTGGTGACCCGTATGGAGTTGCCATTGCAAGGACGCCAACTGTAGTGGGGGAAGTGTGACCAGGGCTGTGCACTTGTTGGCCCGTGGGGGCCAGGAACAGATGATCCCAGTGGGAGCTCCCATGCCTTACCGAGTTGGTGGGGTGGGAGCCCACCAACTCCTCGGTGCAGCTGCAGCTGCCCAGCTATGGCTCCAGACCCAGGCATCCCTATGCTCTCAGGGTCCCAGGAAGCCTCCTTCCCCCACAAGCTCAGAAGTGCCTGCTCCCACTCCCTGGCCTCTCCACATCCCCAGCACCCACTCTGGTGTGGAACACAGTTGTGGCCAAGCCCAGGTACTGTTGCAACCCAACCAGGTGTGTGTATGCTCGGGACAGTACTGAGACACCAGCCCTCTGCTACCTCGGCTCCCTTCAGACTTTGGGCACCAGTGAGCATGGGAGGAAGGCTGGAGTGCTGAGGATGGCTTGACATGGGCCTGCAGACAGCCTGGGCACCGCAAATGGCCTGTCGATGGTGGCAGGAGGCAGACAGGTTCCTAGGTGGGAAGAGGCAGGTCCCTGGTGAAACCCCATCTTCAGGCCAGGCCTAAAACCTGGGGGCCTGGCTACCAGTTCCAGGTAGAGTTCATGACCCAGAGTGAGAACTTCCTTGATGCCTTTTGGCCAGTTGGATGGCGCCTTTTCCATGAACCAATCGTCATGTACTTCCTCCCTTCTCAGCTCATGAAAACCCCAGACTCAGCCAGACTCAGAGACTCATCAGGATTACCTGCTTGTGGATAGGAGCTACCCACTTTGGGTCTCCTCTCTGCTGAGAGCTGTTTGGTTGCCCAATAAAGCTCTTCTCTGCCTTGATCACCCTCCAGTTGCCCATGCAACCTCATTCTTCCTGGATATGGGACAAGAACTCAGGACCCACCAAATGGCAGGAGTGAAAGGAGCTGTAACACTTCCCTGGCTGGTTCCCCGAGCTATGGTGGGAGCTAAAGGGGCTGCAACACTATAGCTCTCCCACCTTCTGCAGGCGCCAGACAGCTGCCCCATGTGATGGGAAGCAGCAGTGGGTCTGGGCTAGCCCGGGAGCCATGGGCCAGAGAGTGGCAGCAGGACTGAAAGAGCTGTAACACAAATGGGCTGAAACATGCCCCCCAAAACACGCGCCCCCCACTCACCATGCTACGGGCAATGAGAAGGAGAGAAGAGCTGCAGCCCTTCTGGATGCCCAGACCTCTGGGCTTCCTGAACCAGGGCTGTGACACACTGTAACACCTTCTTTGGAGCTCTGCAGTTCCTGGCATCTCTGAGCTTTTGGATGCCACCAGATTCCCCTCTCCTAGATGCTGGTGCCCACAGTGGAAGCCACTTGCGGTATATCTGGTCCAGCTGCAGCCTTGCATGGAGCCAGCGCCTGTGCCAGTGCCTGGAGCTGCCCACCCTGCCACAGCAGCCAGTGTGCCTGGCTGTGCAAAGAGGGAAGAACCTGTGCTCACTCTCACATACCCCTCACTGCTTCACACCTGACTCACCCTTGTCAGCTGTGGGATCCAGGCCGGCAGCACAAGCAAGTGCAACCTGCCAGGCCAAGTGGGCAGGACAAGCCCAGAGGGTGCAAGCAAAACTCAAGCAGATGTGCTGCTGATCACAGAGGTTTCCAGCTGGCAAAGCAACACCCTAAGGATCCTGTGACAATGTCAACAGAAAAGCACTAGACCAGTGGTTCTCAAGCTAGGGTATGTATCAGGTTCACCAGGGAACCTGTAAAAATACAGAAGTCCCAGTGCTAGTCTACTTCGATGACCCTGGTCCCAGTATTTGTCATTAGTTTCCAGGTGATTCTGATACACACGTTTGAGAACTTCCCCATTAGAGCAATGTTTAATAAACTTCTGCTTTTTTGTGGGTAATCAGATAATGAATAAGAATCTCTAGAGCTGGGAGGAATTTTCTTCACAATCAGACTTGGCCACAAAGACCCAAATTGTGCTCAGTTTCTTATAGATCTTTGTTGTTTCCATCACCTTTATTGTCAAATTATTCTTTGCCTTATTTTTTAGACAAAATTTTGATTTTGGCATAATTTAAAATAAAACAAAAAATTGGGTAGAGACAGGGATCTTGCTAGTTTGCCCAGGCTGGTCTTGAACTCCTGGCCTCAAGTGATCCTCCTGCTTTGGCATCCCTAAATGCTGGGATTACAGGCATGAGCCACCTTCCCCAGCCTGGAATAATTTTAGATTTAAGGAAAAGTTGTAGCCAGTACGGAGAGTTCTCATAGGTCCCCTTTACCCAGTTTCTCCTATTGTTAACATCTTACATCAACCACAGTATATTTGTTAAAACCAAGAAACCACCATTTGTACATTATTAGCTAAACTCTAAACTTTATTCAAATTTCACAAGTGTTTCTACTAATGTTCTTTTTCTGTTGCAGGATTCAATCCAGGTCTACATCACAATTAGTTGTCATGTGTCCTTTGTCTTCTCTGGTTTGTGACTGTCTCTCAATCTTTCCTATTTTTCATGACCTTGAGAGTTTCAAAGAGCACTGCTCAGGTTTTGTTTCTTTGTTTGTTTATTTTTGAGACAGAGTCTAGCTCTGTCACCCAGGCTGGAGTGCAGTGGGCGCAATCTCTCGGCTCACTGCAATCTCTGCCTCCTGAGTTCAAGTGATTCTCCTGCCTCAGCCTCTGAGTAGCTGGGACTACAAGCATGCGCCACCATGCCCAGCTGATTTTTAAATTTTTAGTAGAGACGGGGTTTCACCATGTTGGTCAGGCTGGTCTCAAACTCCTGACCTCAAGTGATGCACCTGCCTTGGCCTCCCAAAGTGCAGACTACAAACGTGAGCCACTGTGCCTGGCCCTGCCCAGGTATTTTAAAGAATATACCTCTTGTTGGGTATGCCTGTTGTCATGATTGGACTGGGGTTATGGATTTTGGGGAGGAATACCACAGAGGTGAAATGCCCATGCTTATCAGATTATATCAGGAGTATGTGCTATTAACATGACTTATTAATGGTGATTTTAACCTTGATCATTAAGATGCTGTCCATTTTAATAGTAAAGTTACTATGTTCCCCTTCTTCCTATGGAAGCAAGTCACCGTGTCTAGGCATCCTTGAGGGTGTGTGTGTGTGTGTGTGTGTGTGTGTTGGGGGAGGGGAATTAAGCTCCACCTTCTGAAGGGGATTATCTATGCAAATAATTTGAGGTAGAGTGTAATGACACACCTGTAATCCCAGCACTTTGGGAGGCTGAGGAGAGAGGATCACTTGAGGCCAGGAGTTTGAGACCAGCCTGGGCAGCATAGGAAGACCCTGTCTCTATAAAAAATTTAAAAATTAGCTTGGCATGGTGGCACACACCTGTTATCCAGCTGTGCTACACAGCTGGACTGAGTAGTCCCAGCTACTCAGAAGGCTGAGGTGGGAGGATCACTTGACCCTGGAAGATGGAGGCTGCAGTGAGCCGTGACCAGTGCCATTGCATTCTAAACTGCAACAGAGTAAGACCCAATCTCAAAAAAAACAAAACAAAAAACCAACTTTGGGAGGCTGAGGCGGGCAGATCACGAGGTCCAGAGTTAAAATCCAGCCTGGCCAACATAGTGAAACCCCGTCTCTACTAAAAAATACAAAAAAAAAATTAGCCGGGCATGGTGGCGCACACCTGTAGTCCCAGCTACTTGGGAGGCTGAGGCAGAAGAATCACTTGAACCTGGGAGTCAGAGGTTACAGTGAACCGAGATCGCGCCACTGCACCCCAGCCTGGGTGACATAGCAAGACTCTGTCTCAAAACAGCAACAACAACAAAAACAAAACAAACAAAAGCACAACAATGACAAAAATAATTTGGAATTCTGTAAGGATTTTTGCCCCTTCTCTCCCATTTATTTATTAATTAAATCATTTATATATCAATATGGGTTCATGTATATGTATTTTGTCCTTGGTTGGTTTTTTGTTGTTGTTGTTTGAGACAGGTTCTCTCATTGCTGGTGGGAATGCCACATTTTATTGCTAAATGGTACTGGCTTTGACCACAGGAAGCACTTTTCAGGTTGGCTTTTGTGTCCCTTTGACAGACCACCATTCTTTAAAAAAAAAAAAATTGTGGTAAAATATACATACATAATATTTACTAGCTTAATCATTTCTACGTGTACAGTTAAGTGGTATTAAATATATTCACATTGTTGTGCAATTATCCTTTTGTATTTTGAGCACGCCTGTACTTTCTGGCACTATAGGATGCTCAGGTTCATCTTGTATTTTTTTCTTGCTCTAGCCCTAGAGTTAGTCATTTCTTTAAGGCACCCTGAATTCCTTAGAATGGAGAATCGTATTTAGAAACCAAGATTTGGCTTGTTTTTTCATTCTCTTAGTGTAAATCACAGGGCAAAAGCTTTAAATTTTGATAAAGTCCAACTTATCAATATTTTCCATGGACTGTACTTTTGATTTTATATCTAAAAACTTATCACCAAACCAAAGGCCATGCAGATTTTCTTCTAAGTTTTTTTTTCTAGAAGTTTTACAGTTTTACATTTTATTTATAGGCCTATGATCCATGTTGACTTAATTTTTGTATAGGTGTGAGATATGTGTTTAGGTGGATTACTTTCACAGTTGGATATCCAATTTTCCCAGCACCATGTGCTGAAAAGACAATCCTTCCTCCATTGAATTGTCTTTGTTCCTCTGTCAAAGAGAATCTCTGGAGCTGGATACAATCTTCCAGCAAGCAAACTCAATAAAAGGCCTGAATTGTACTGATATTCTTGTATTTCTTTGACATTTCCATCATCTTCATTAACACACACACACACACACACACACACACACATATATATATATAATAATGATTATTATTCTGAGACAGAGTTTCACTCTATCGCCCAGGCTGGAGTGCAGTGGCACGATCTCAGCTCACTGCAACCTCTGCCTCTGGGGTTCAAGCCGTTATCCTGCCTCAGCCTCCCAAGTAGCTGGAACTGCAGGTGTGTGCCACCATGCCTGGCTAATTTTTTGTATTTTTAGTAGGGACGGGGTTTCACCATGTTAGCCAGGATGGTCTTGATCTCCTGACCTTGTGATCCACCCGCCTCAGCCTCCCAAACTGCTGGGATTACAGGTGTGAGCCACTGTACCTGGCCACACATATATATTTTTAACTAAAACCTCTTTTACTCAAGGTAGACTGCCAATCTGTTTTTTTTTTTTTTTTCCAGATAAAATAATCTTAACACAGCTTTCCTGGGCCTGCCTCAAACTGTCTCCTTGCAGTTGAGTCCTTCTAGCAACTTTGCAGATGCCTAATTTTAGGGAATAATTGCTTGGGTTAATTATTACCTGTGAGTCCTTTGAAGATGAAAGATACTGGTAGGGTCAGTAATTACTGCAGTAAGAACACTATTCACCTTTTGATGCCTGCCTTACTTGTTTGATACTTCTTTAATTCCCCTTGATATTATGAAGAGATAGAGAATGTTAACCAAAAATAAAATTTGCAGGCCCCTACAACCATCTGAATGGACTTCCTCCTCAGCCGGGGGACTCTAAAATTTCACCTGAAAGACTGATTCAGGCCAGGACTGGAAGTGGTGGTTTGGACATGCCTCATTATTCCCCTCCAGCATTAACATCAACACAGACCTTCAGTCTGATAAGAAACATTTACAGTCTTCTCTCTAAAGCCTGCTACTTGGAGACTTCATCTGCTTGATAAAACCTAGGTCTCTACAACATCTTCCTAATCCAGATATTTCCTTCCTGTTGAAAATAACTATTTCAACCAATTGCCAATCAGAATATGTTTAAATTTACCTATACCTGGAAGCCCCACCCTTGGAGTTGTCCTGTCCTTCCATATCAAACCAATGTAAATCTTCCATATATTGACTGATGTATTATGTCTCTTTAAAATGTATAAAAGCAAGCTGTAACCCGACAACCATGGATACATGTCCTCAGGACCTCTTGAGGCTGTATCATGGTCATGTCCTTAACGTTGGCAAAATCCACTTTCTAAATTAATTGTTTGGATACTTTTTGGTTTACAAAACCCATGAGCTGCACCAGATTACTTCCTCAAAATATGGAAGAAGTTGGTGTAGTTTCCATATGGTTCTGGGCAATAGAGAGGAGCGTATCTTGCCATTTTAGGCAATTTATTTCTCCTTGCCCCCTCTGCTGTATCATGGGACAGTGTCAATCATGTTGTTAAAGCATGATACATACAGTGATGTTAAGAGGTGACTGCTAAAGGTCTCTTGTCTAAAGGTCACATATTTCAAGAGGCTTTCCGGGCTTACAAAAGGCTTGGTAACACGTTATTCCTTACTTCTCCTGGAAATTGCCCCAAGGGGAGAGCTCTGTTTCATGTTAAGATAAATTCTTTCCCCTCCCATGACACTGTTAACAGATGGTTTTCACTTGGAAGACACACACATCTGGGGCATATCTAGGATTATGCAAAACTCTCAGTTTGACAGCTGTGATTCAAGTCCTTTCTTAAGAAAGTGATAGCAGCAGGAGGCAGACAAATCCTAGGCAGACAGGGGCAGGCCCCCAGTGAGACCAAAGACAGTTTAAAGCCTGAAAGCCAAGCTACAAGTCTTGGATAAATCCATGGACTGGATTGAGAACGCCTCTTCCCACTTGGCATGCTTTCCTCTGATTGATCCCCCCGCTTTACCTATTTTACATATACCTACCCTTCTCTAATTGTTTTTTTACACTGTCATGCCCATCTTTGAGTGGTGCCTTTGTTTTAGCCTTTTTTGGAACTCACAAACCAATCAGCACACACTCCCCCTTCTGAGCCTATAAAAGTTCTGGACCCAGCCACACTGAGGGAGAAACCAGCTGACTTTGGGTAGGGGGCCACCCTCACATCCCCACTCTGCTGAGAGCTGTTTCATCACTCAATAAACAGCTTCTCTGCTCTCCTCACCCTTCGATTGTCAGCCTGTCCTCATTCTTCTTTGACATGGGACAAGAGCTCGGGACCCACAGAACATGGGTACAAAGAAGCCTGTAACACTGTGACCCTCTGCCCTCTGCCGGCAGAAGGCAGCCACTCCACATGATGGGAAGCAGCGGCAGGGCGGAGCCAGCCCCAGAGCCATGGGCCAGAGTGGGGCAACAGAACTGACAGAGTTGTTAACACGCCACCATCTGTTGTGCTGTGGATGGTGAGACTGAAAGGGTTATTAGCATGCTGTAACACCCGCTCTGCGGCTTTGGGGTTGCTGGCATCCCTGTCTGGGTGTCTCCGAGTTCCTCTCATCTGGATGCTGGAGTCCACCGTGGAGGTGGCTTGCAACGTGCGTGGTCTAGCCTCAGGCTCTGCACGGAGCCCACTCCTGTGCTGGCACTTGGAATGACTGGCTGGATCCTGTACTTACTTGCTCACACACCCTCTCCCACCAGGGGCTTAGCCCACAGTCGTGGCAGCCATGGAATTCATGCTGGAATGCAAGCCAGGTGCAGCCCAGGTGGCTGAGCAAATGGAGCATCTCCTGTGGCGGACCAAGGTCCAAGCAAGGCCTGGGCAGGGGTGTCACTGGCTGGAGGTCTCTGGCTAATAAAGCGACTGAGAAAAATCCTGCGTCAGAAATGTATTGTAATGTAACTGGATGAGAATGCTATTATGACAGGAAAACTTTGAACCTGCTTTAGTGTGGAGAAAATGTAATTTGCAAATGTTGATGCATTATTAAGTAGTAATATATTACTGATGTTACTGTAACTGTAATAAATCCATTGCCTTCTGTGCATTGCAAATCTATAAGCTGAGACATGGGTTGCAACAGAGAAAGAGGTTTAATCATAGAACTGCCAAATAAGGAGACTGGAGGAAACCTCACATTCATCTCCTCAAGGAATTTTGGGGCTAGGATTTTGGAGTGGGCTGGAGTGTGGAGATCATTGACTGGTCAAAAAGTGCGGGGTGAAGTCATGGGACAGGGAGGTGAAGAACCAGTATTCTCATCCTGATTTGGTTCCTCTGTGGGGATCTTCAAACTTGGTGTCAGCTGTTCACTGGAATTCAGGATCTGAAGAACATCTTAATTCTTAAAAGCCTCATGATTCTAACATCAGGAATCCTATCTCTAGGAACAATGGGGAAGCAAATGATCAGTATCTAGTGTTCTTTTAATTTTTAAATAGTGGGTCAAAGTGCAGCCTGATTAACAATTAAAAGTACATTTCTGTCCAGGATTCTTGCTAACCTTGTGAGAATGGCTTCATAACCAGGAGTCACAAACTCATATGTCCACGGAGGGAAATACGTTGGGCTGAGTATGTGGGAGTGGTGTGGGCCATGGGAAATAGGAGATCTCAAGACCCTTCTAAAAGGGTTGGCTACTGCTCGTCTCCACCTGATTGAGGACGTTTAGGAATTGGAGTCCAAGGTTGTGAAATTTGATTTTTTAAGGGAATGTAGAAACTTACAGTACTCTTATGAAATCAACCAATTTTTAAAATATCAGTAATCATGGCCAGGTGTAGTGGCTTATGCCTGTAATCACAGCACTTTGGGAGGCAGAGGCAAGCCGATCACTGCATAGGCCAGTAGTTTGAGACCAGCCTGGCCAACATGGTGAAGCTCCATCTCTACTAAAAATATAAAAACAAACAAACAAAAAAAATTAGCTGGGTATGGTGGTGCCGCTGCACTCCAGCCTGGGTGACAGGAGACCCTGTCTCAAAAAATAAAATAAAATTAAATAAAAAAGCTGACAATACTAAGCACTAGCAAGGATGCAGAGCACCTAGAATGCGCAAACATTGCTGGTGGAAATGCAAAATGGTACAGCCACATTGGAGAACAGTTTGGCAGTTTCTTATGAAGTGAAACAAACATATGATCCAGTGATCTCACTCCTAAACATTTACAGAAAATAAATGTCCATCCAAAATGTTCATACAAAAACCTATAATATATAACTGTTTATAGCAGCTTTGTTGTATGTTTAGTGCTAATCTGTCTGGAAGTAAACTAAACTCCACAGTGAGGTCTTCCCATTGGGTGGGTATCCTGGGGAAAAGAAGCTCTTCTGTATGGAGTCTTTTCATGCCATCATTGCATGCAAGGGATCACTTGACCATCCATGGTACAGACGTTCACAGTGCAGCCACATAGCACCTGGGGGAAAATGAGGGCAATGTTGGGGATAGAGTGAATGACAAAGGGAGAAAAAGAATGAATTAAGGAAGGGAAAATTATTTAGCTGGTGGTAAAGAATGAAATTGACCTGATCATCTCAAGCCCTACCTCCTTGAGGCTGATCCGGACACTGTAGGGCACACTGGTACCATGTCAGTGGAACTGTGCTTAGGACTTCTCTGAGCATTTAAGATAACGTCTACAGGAATGTTGTCAGGCTGGGCATCAACCTGTTTGGGGAAGGGTGACCTTAGTACCTTTCTTTCAGCTATGGCATGAAGTTACCAAAGCGATTAGATGGAAATAAATATTTTTTCCAGGCCAGGCGCGGTGGCTGATACCTGTAATCCCAGCACTTTGGGAGGCTGAGGTGGGCGGATCACAAGGTTAGGAGTTCGAGACCAGCCTGGCCAATATGATGAAACCCCATCTCTACTAAAAATACAAAAATTAGCCGGGTGTGGTGGCAGGTGCCTGTAGTCCCAGCTATTTGGGAGGCTGAGGCAGG
>NW_012115677.1:1311990-1314627 GCF_000951035.1 Colobus angolensis palliatus | reverse complement strand
CTACAAATCATGCTGGAACAGTTGGATAGCCAAATGCAAAATATAAACCTTAACTCTTACTACACCATATAAAAATTAACTTGAAATGAGTCCTAGACTATTTTCTTACCCAAATGTAAAAACAAACATCATAAAGCTGCAAGAAAAAAAATAGAAGAAAATCTTAGCAATTTGGATTTGGCAAAGATTTATAAATAGGTTTCAAAAACACAGTAAATTGGACTTACCAAAATTTAATGCTTTTGCTCTTCAAAAGACAATTGTTAAAAATGGAAAGTCACAGAATGGGAGGAAATATTCTCAATACATATATGAAACCCACAGATGACAAAACATGAAATGACTTGAAGGAGAAGGACTAGGAAGGCAAATTAATAAGGAAAAGGTGCCATCACAAGAGGCAGTAGGGCAAATAATTCAAACAAGTAATTATAGAAGATAAAATCAGGTAGCCAATAGAAATATGAAAAAAGTCAAGTATCTCCAGAAAAAAATTTTTAAAGTCACTTAAAATAGGTTCTACCTGTAGTGAAAACTATAAAATATTGCTGAAAGAAATTAAAGGAGACCTAATTAAATGAAGAAATACCATGTTCATAGCTTGGAAGACAATATTGTTAAGATAGCAACACTACTCAAAGTAATCTAAAGATTCACTGCAATACCTACAAAATTCCAACAGCCTTTTATTGCAGAAATGGAAAAACTGACATTCAATTCATATGCAATTGCAAGAGACCCCCTCCCACCTCCCACGATAGCCAAATAATTCTTGAGAAACAATGCTGGGAGCAGTGGTTTATGCCTGTAATCCCAGTACTTTGGGAGGGTGAGGTAGAGGACTGCATAAGCCTGGGAGTTCAAGACCAGCCTGGACAAAGTAATGAGACCTCATCTCTACAAAAAAAAAAATTAAAAATTAGCCACGCATGGTGGCACATGCCTATAGTCTCAGCATTTGGGAGGCTGAGGCTTGAGCCCAGGAGGTCAAAGCTTCAGTGAGCCATGATTGCATCATTGCACTCCAGCCTGGGTGACAGACTGAGACCTTGTCTCAAAAACAGAGATGGAGAACAAAATCAGAGGGCTCATACTTCTTGAATTCAAAACTTACTACAAAAATACATTAATCAAACAATGTGATACTAACATAAGGATAGACATATAAGCCAATGGAATATAATTGAGACTCCCAAAAAAAAACCCATACATCTATAGCCAGTTGATTTTTGACAAGAATGCCAAGTTCATTCAATGGCAGAGGAATAGTCTTCAACAAATTGTGCTGGGACAACTGGATAACCACATGTAGAAGAATAAAGTTGGATTCCTACCACACTCTGTATATGAAAATTAACTCAAAATAGATTAATAACCTAAGTATAAGAGTTAAAACCATAAAGCTCTTAGAAAAAAACATATGGGGAAACCTTCATGACTTTGGATTTGGAAATATATTCTTAGATACAACACTAAAAGCACAGGCAACAACAACAAAAAAATAGATAAGTTGCACTTTGTCAAAATGAAAAACTTTTGCACATCAAAGGACATTATAAAAAACGCGAAAAGACAACCTATAGAATAGGAGAAAATGGGCTGGGCTCAGTGGTTTATGCCTGTAATCCCAGTACCTTGGGTGGTTGAGGTGGGATGATCAATTGAGGCCAGGAGTTCAAGGCCAGCCTGGGCAACATAGCAAGACCCCTACAAAAGATTAAAAAGTTTGCCGGTCATCGTTGTGTGCACCTGTAGTCCTAGCTACTTAGGAGGCTGAGGCAGAAAGATCTCTTGAGCCCAAGAGTTATAGTGAGCCCAGGGTTACCATGAGATATGATTGTGCCACTGCCCTCCAGGCTGGGTGACAGAGCAAGACTCTGTCTTTAAAGAAAAGAAAAAGAATAAGAGAAAACAAAATAATGTATCTGATAAAAGTTTAACATCCAGAATGTATAGAGAACTCCTACAACTCAATCACAAAAAGACAAACAACCCAATAAAAATAGACAAAAAATTTAAACAGAGTTCTCCAAAGAAGGTATACAAATGGCCAAAATGCATGTGAAACGGTGGTCCTCATCATTAGTCTTTAGGGAAATGCTAATCAAACCCCAGTAAGATACCACTTCACACCCAGTTAGGGTGGATATTATTTACCCTAAAACCAAAAGCCAAAAAGAAAAGAAAGAAAGAAAGAAAAATAGCAAGTATTCGTGAAGATATGGAGAAACAGGAACTCTCATGTATTGCTGATGGGAATGTAGAATGGTGTAGCCACTGTGGAACAAAGTTTGGTGGTTCCTCAAAAAGTTAAGCATAGAATTACCATATAACCCAGCGTCTGGGTGCTGTGGCTCACGCCTGTAATCCCAACACTTTGGGAGGCTGAGGCGACTGGATCACCTGAGGTCAGAAGTTCAAGACCAGCCTGGCCAACGTGGCGAAACCCTATCTCTACTAAAAACACAAAAATCAGCCAGGCATGGTGGTGCACGCACACTCCTCAGCAAAGGCAACTCCCCAGCTACTCGAGAGGCTGAGGCAAGAGAATCGCTTGAACCTGGGAGGCAGAGGTTGCAGTGAACCAACATAGTACCACTGCACTCCAGCCTGGACAGCAGAGTGAGACTCTGTCTC
>NW_012115677.1:1304561-1311320 GCF_000951035.1 Colobus angolensis palliatus | reverse complement strand
GGCTCACTGCAACCTCTGCCTCCCAGGTTCAAGCATTTCTCTGCCTCAGTGTCCCGAGTAGCTGGGATTACAGGTGCTCGCCACCACGCCCAGCTAATTTTTTAAAAATATTTTTAGTAGAGACGGGCTTTCACCAACTTGGCCAGGCTAGTCTTGAACTCCTGACCTCATGATGCTCCTGCCTTGGCCTCCCAAAGTGCTGGGTTTACAGGCATAAGCCATTGTGCCCGGCTTTGGCTTACCATTTTAATGATAAACCCAGTGTTAGCAAAAATATGTGCACTACTACTGGAGAGAGTTTAAACTTGGTGCAAAATTTCTAGAGTTAGGTCTATCCCAATTTGCAGAACGATAAACTAGATACACAGTGGTAACAATAGGGATTAGTGAGGAATGCAATTGTCATTCATGGGTTATATTTCCAAAAAAAGATTTTTTTTTTTGAGACAGGGTCCCACTGTGTCACCCAGGCTGGAGTGCAGTGGCGAGATCACAGCTCACTGTAGCCTTGACTTCAGGCTCAGGTGATCCTTCTACCTCAGCCTCCCAATTAGCTGGGACTACAGCCACCCACTACCATTCCCTGCCAATATTTGTATTTTTTGTAGAGATGGGTTTTCGCCATGTTGGCCAGGCTGGTCTCGAACTCCTGGCCTCAAGTGATCTACCTGCCTCAGCCTCCCAAAGTGCTGGGATTACAGGTGTCAGCCACTGTGCCCAGCTTCAAAAATCTTGTTCTATTAATAAATATGATAGTAAATATAAACATAGCTTTCTTTACTGTTTATATTACCATTTTCTTTACAGAGTTTTTTTTTTTTAACTTTTTAAAAATTATAAGTTGCAGGGCACATGTGCAGGATGTGTAGGTTTGTTACGTAGGTAAACGTATGCCATGGTGGTTGGCTGCACCTATCAATCCATTACCTAGGTATTAAGCCTTGCATGATTTAGCTATCTTTCCTGATGCTCTCCCTCCCCGCTCTTCCCCATGTGGCCTTCCAGACAGGCCCCAGTGTGTGTTGTTTCCCTCCCTGTGTCCATGTGTTCTCATTGTTTAGCTCCCACTTATGAGTGAGAACATGCAGTGTTTGGTTTTCTGTTCCTGCATTAATTGGCTGAGGATAATGGCTTCCAGCTCCATCCATGTCCCTGCAAAGGACATGATCTTGTTCCTTTTTATAACTGCATAGTATTTCCATGGTGTATATATACCACATTTTCTTTATCCAGTCTATCATTCATGGGCATTTGGGTTGATTCTGTTTCTTTACTATTGTGAATAGTGCTGCAGTGAACATACACGTGCACATATCTTTATAACAGAATGATTTATATTCCTTTGGATATATACCCAGTAATGGGATTGCTGGGTCAAATGGTATTTCTGGTTCTAGGTCTTTGAGAAGTTACCACACTGTCTTCCACAGTGGTTGAACTAATTTACATTCCCACCAACAGTGTAAAAGTATTCCTGTCTCTCTGCAGCCTCACCAGCATCTGTTGTTTCTTGACTTTTTAATAATCGCCATTCTGACTGGTGTGATGTGGTATCTCATTGTGGTTTTGATTTGCATTTCTCTAACGATCAGTGATGTTGAGCTTTTTTTCATATTTTTGTTGGCTGCATAAATGTCTTATTTTGAGAAGTGTCTGTTCGTGTCCTTTGCCCATTTTGGCACCACATGGCGCTTACTCTAAAATTGATCACATAATTGAAAGTAAAACACTCCTCAGCAAATGCAAAAGAACTGAAATCATAACAGTCTCTCAGACCACAGCGCAATTAAATTAGAACTCAGAATTAAGAAACTCACTCAAAACCACAAAACTACATGGAAATTGAACAACCAGCTCCAGTGTTTTGTTTTTAAAGACAAAGATACTCGAATGGTAATGAATGCTGATCTATTTTTCTTAGACAGTGACACCTAGTGATGGTATAGCTGTTTAACAAAGAGCCAATAATTTAATAGCAAGTTGTCCAAATTTAACCCAAATATTTATGGAGGCAATGCCCTAACAATTCTTTTTTTTTTTTTCAACCTAAAGGTTTCTCTGTACACTAACAATTCTCAAGTACTATTTTAGCAAACCTTCTGGTCAGGTGACAGTAGTATTTCATTCCAAGAAAAAAGATCTCTAGCAAATAGTTGAGCTCAGACCTTCCATAAGATTATCATTACCTTATTTGAAATCTGAAATTATTTTGTTACTCAGAAAAAAATCTTTTTTATGGTCAGGGCTAGGTATGGAGCAGGAAATAATAAGTGAGTTCTAGAGATAAAGTACCTAAGGTATATTGTTAAGAGTAACAGATTGAATTGAAAAGAGAAAACGTTAGTAATGGATAAATGAGATATTTTTGTTTCAAACAATACCCATCTCAAAGGGTTGTCCTTGAAGCTAGTAACCACATTTCATTTCTTTGGGGGAAATGATTTCCAAGAGACTGAAGGAAGTTCTTGTCATGGTACTAATTTGTTCTAAATTTTCCATCCATAGCATTTGATTCCGTGTGTCAGGGTCTTTGCATTACCACATTGCTTTTGAGGAGAGCCTCCATTTCCCTCTGGCCTCACCTGTTCACAAGGGTCTCAAATTGAAGGAGTTCTCCTTTCATCTCTCCCTAGCCCTTATTCATTATGCTTGATAGGTGGTATGGGCCTGGCATTCATTGGTTCATGCTTCTCAGGTCAGCAGAGGAAATGAATTAAAATCTAAAATCACTGCAAGGAGTCTTGCCTCACTGGGACAACCGTGTGCTGTTTGACTATGGAGTTAAATGTTACGCCCAACGGGTCAAGTGAGAACGTAAAGCTGGAGAATATTAGAACAAACACTTATCTGCCCTCCTCAAGCTTCTACAGGGAGGTAATTTCCACATGCTTGCCAGGAAAATCAGTTAGGGAGTATCCTTTCAGCTTCTCTGTCCAGGGAGAGGAGTGGCGGATCTCACTGGAGCGTCTGGGGAGGGAACTGAGCATACTTAGTTCCAGTCCTCTGGGCTCTGCCTGCTGGGTGGGCCACCCTGCAGAGACCAGGCTTTCAGGTTTGTTGTTCACTCTGTGGTAAACATCCCGTGCAGGCTCTACAGTGTCCAGCTCTCCTCCTATGACTGAGTGGAAAAGTAAATGATGGGATGAAGAAGGATTAGGAAGCCCACTGTGGCTGCACATTTAAACCATATCCTTCAATTGCTTTCTCCATCGTAATGGCATGACAAAAGTCACCATCTGCCTAAACCCTATGTCTTATCCTTCAGAGGACAGAGTTGGTTCTGAACTCTATGAGGATGAAAGGGTGTGTCTACAGCCTCTAAAGCCCCAACAGGGTACTGAATTTGTTAGCTACTCTTTGGTTAGAACCACCTTGTAAACCCAGAGATGCCAGAATTTAGTAATGATGGACACATATACCATGTTTGCTTGAGTTGTCCTCAGGTTTTTGTGATTTCCTGAAAACTTTGCCTAGTCTCATACCTTTGCTCTTACTGTTTTCTGCAGAGAACACCCCACTTACTGGTTCTTTATTCAGTGAACTCCAGGAAGCCTTCTTTGACTACCTCCCATCTGATTAAAATTTCTTTTTACTTTATTAGATTTTTATATTTATTTATTTATTTTTTTGAGACAAGCTCTCGCTCTATCACCCAGGCTGGAGTACAGTGGTGCGATCTTGGCTCACTACAATCTCCACCTCTAAGGCTCAAGCAATCCTCATGCCTCGTCTCCCGAGTAGCTAGGGCTACAGGCATGTGCCACCATGTCCAGCTAATTTTTGTATTTTCAGTACAGACAGGGTTTTGCCATGTTGGTCAGGCTGGTCTCAAACTCCCAACCTCAAATGGTCTGCTTGCCTTGGCCTCCCAAAGTGCTGAGATTACAGGCATGAGCTACTGCGCCCGGTCTATTAGAGTTTTAGATTATAAAAGGATACAGGCCATTTTTAAATAATAGAAAGACAAATAATACAAATGATTATTATGATGTATAATTAAAATGATAAAAAATTCATAATTCCCATACTGTAATTCTACTCTTCAGAAATAACCAATATTAAGAGTGTGGTGTATACAGTTCCACTTCTTTGGCTAAATATAAATGGATACACACCTATGCACACACTGGTTTTCTTTTTGCCCAAGCCCTCAACCCCCACACAAAAACAGGAACGAATTATATACAGGACTCTGCAGTGTGCTTCCCTTCCTTTCATTTAATAGTATATCATGAACATTCTTCTATTTTGATAGCAATATTATAGTACATAATTTGATACTTATTAAAATGCCTAATTTTTATTTCCTTTAAATAATTTTTGCTGTATTATCTGACTTCCAAACCAAGACAATTACAAGTATTATCTTACTCTTGACTTAAATGGAAATGTATTTAATAATCCCTTTTTTTTTTGACAGGGTCTTATTCTGCTGCTCAGGCTGGAGTGCAGCGGCAGCTCAATTACAGTTCGCTGCACTCTCAGCCTCCCAAGTTGACGCGATCCTCTCAACTCAGCCTTTCGCGTAGTTGGGACTATAGGCACGCGCCAACACACCCGGCTATTTTTTTCTTTTTCTCAGTAAAGACAGGGTCTCATAATGTTGAGAGACAGGGTCTCAAAATGTTGCCCAGGCTGGGCTCAAGCAATCCTCCCACCTTGGCCTCCCAAAGTGTTGGGATTACAGGCATGAGCCACTACTACTGGTCAATAATTCATTATTTAATATGATGTTTGCTTTTGGTTTTGTTTTTTGTTTGTTTGTTTTTTGCTAACTAGTCTTTATCATGTTAAGATGGCTTCCTACTCACCCTGTTTTGCTTCAAGTTTTTATTAGGTAAAGCTGCTGAATTTTTTCAAGTGACTTTTTGACATATTCCCCCGTAATTCATGATTTTTCTCATTTAACATGTTGTATTTTTAAGTTTTTAAAAATATTGAACCACTTGCATTCTTGAAATAAGCCTTTTTTGGTCATATTATTATTTTTTTCACTATACTGCTAGATTCCATTTGTAAAACATTTTATGTATTTAGAAAATTGTGAGTTTAAAGAGACTCTGTAGTCTCTTTTTTCCTATCAAGCTCTGTGCCTTCATAGTATCCTAGTTAGGCCTCTATCGTAGTACTTGTGACCTTGGTGAAACTGGAGAGCAGGGACTAGATTGTATTCTGTATTCTGTCCTTTGTGTCAAGCACAATGCTTAGCACACGGTAGAAGCTCAATGACTCTATTATATGTTGAATGAAAGAAGAGATGGCTTATTTATTTATTTCTCTATTTATGTATTTTTACTCAACATGCCTAAGGTAGAAAAGGAACAGCTTTTAGAAACATTTTCCTTTAATCTAGTTTTACCTACTTTTTGTGTTTGCCATCTAGTACATTTAATACCTCTTTTGTTCCAATGCCAGGGCTTCAGTGTTTCTCTCTTCACTAGTTCCCTTGAAGAAATGTCATTATTGAATACAATATTGCAGTAAAAATGGAAAAACTAGAGCCACATGTATTAACATGAATAGATCTCAAAGGTATAAAGTTTAAAAAGCAAGGATATGTATGGCATACAATCTATGTAAAGTTTTAAAAATGCAAACAAGGCTGGGTGAGTTGGCTCATGCCTGTAATCTCAGCACTTTGGGAGGCCGAGGCAGATGGATCACTTGAGGTCAGGAGTTCGAGACCAGCTTGGGCAACATGGTGAAACCCCATCTCTACTAAAAATAGAAAAATTAGCTGGGTATGGTGGTGCCGCTGCACTCCAGCCTGGGTGACAGGAGACCCTGTCTCAAAAAATAAAATTAAATTAAATAAAAAAGCTGACAATACTAAGCACTAGCAAGGATGCAGAGCACCTAGAATGCGCAAACATTGCTGGTGGAAATGCAAAATGGTACAGCCACATTGGAGAACAGTTTGGCAGTTTCTTATGAAGTGAAACAAACATATGATCCAGTGATCTCACTCCTAAACATTTACAGAAAATAAATGTCCATCCAAAATGTTCATACAAAAACCTATAATATATAACTGTTTATAGCAGCTTTGTTGTATGTTTAGTGCTAATCTGTCTGGAAGTAAACTAAACTCCACAGTGAGGTCTTCCCATTGGGTGGGTATCCTGGGGAAAAGAAGCTCTTCTGTATGGAGTCTTTTCATGCCATCATTGCATGCAAGGGATCACTTGACCATCCATGGTACAGACGTTCACAGTGCAGCCACATAGCACCTGGGGGAAAATGAGGGCAATGTTGGGGATAGAGTGAATGACAAAGGGAGAAAAAGAATGAATTAAGGAAGGGAAAATTATTTAGCTGGTGGTAAAGAATGAAATTGACCTGATCATCTCAAGCCCTACCTCCTTGAGGCTGATCCGGACACTGTAGGGCACACTGGTACCATGTCAGTGGAACTGTGCTTAGGACTTCTCTGAGCATTTAAGATAACGTCTACAGGAATGTTGTCAGGCTGGGCATCAACCTGTTTGGGGAAGGGTGACCTTAGTACCTTTCTTTCAGCTATGGCATGAAGTTACCAAAGCGATTAGATGGAAATAAATATTTTTTCCAGGCCAGGCGCGGTGGCTGATACCTGTAATCCCAGCACTTTGGGAGGCTGAGGTGGGCGGATCACAAGGTTAGGAGTTCGAGACCAGCCTGGCCAATATGATGAAACCCCATCTCTACTAAAAATACAAAAATTAGCCGGGTGTGGTGGCAGGTGCCTGTAGTCCCAGCTATTTGGGAGGCTGAGGCAGG
>NW_012115677.1:1284629-1304511 GCF_000951035.1 Colobus angolensis palliatus | reverse complement strand
TTGGATTCTGATTATGTTTTGCCAATGCAAGGCAGTAGCAGATTAGAAAACAGAAGAAAGGGAGATGCCATTTTTCTTTCTGTTCCTGGCAGTGCTCCTAGCAGTGGCAGCAGCAGCAATAGTAGGTGACTGAAGAGGAGCATTTCAATAGTATCAGTGGCTATTTTGGCAGTGGCAGTGCCAACCTGTAGCAACCCAACAGGGAAGAAGCCAAGTGAACAGGTACTCTGATTTTCTCTTCCTCTTCACCTTTCACCAGTGTTTCCCATTGGCCAAAGCCAACCAGAAGCCAGAGATAAAGGGAGTCCAGTGAGGCAGTCTGCACCACCCACTTTTCTGAGCATAAAAAAGGTAGAGAGTTGATCTGGCGGATAAATGGGTGAAATTGAACATAACTCCTTATTCCTTTCTGTGAAATGCATAGAGTGGTTTCCATTTTCCTGATTGGACAGTGGTTGATTGAATATAGTTTATGGATACAAACATGTAGCAAAGGAATAAAAACTTCCATGGGAATAATAAACCCCATGTTCAAGATACTGGTTACTGCTGGTTGGAAGAGACAGAATGGAATTGGGAATAAGTACACAGAGGCATCATCTGTATCTGAAATATTTATTTCTTAAGCTGGAAGGTGAATTTATGGATATTTTCCATATTATTGTCTATGTTTGTTACATTAGACTTTTTGGTTGCCAGAAGCATTTATTTACTCTCAAAACTAGGTGTGTATAAATAAATGAAAAAATTAATAAATGAATAAATGAATGAAACTTGACTCTGAATTCTGACCCTCTCATTTAATTGTTGTTTGAACTGAGATGAGTTAAACTACTTAAAGTTTTCTTATTTTGTGTCTTCATCCACAAGACAAGGTTAATAGTAGCCACCTTATAGCACTATTGTGATGATAAGTGGCATGATATATACAAAAGGTCCTAACCCTCAACAAATTATAGTCTCCTTCCTTCCTGAACTTTTAGAAAGAATAAGAGCTTGCTTTTTTATAAACTTTTAATTTTTATAAGCTTTGAATTTAGAGACTTGATTTTTACATTCTCTGTGTGACTTAAGGCATACCATTGTGCTATGCATCAAGAAAGCTGCTTGCTTGCTTTTTTTTGTTGTTGTTTTGGGACAGGGTCTCATTCTGTCACCCAGGCTGGAGTGCAGTGACACAATCATGGCTCACCGCAGCCTTGACCTCCCCAGGCTCAGCTGATCCTCCCACCTCAGCCTCCTGAATAGCTGGGGCTACAGGTGCGTGCTATCGGCTAATTTTTGTAGTTTTTGTAGAGAACCCCCATCTCTTCACCATGTTGTCCAGGTGGTCTCGAACTTCTCAGCCTAAGTGATCTGCCCTCCTCAGCCTCCCAAATTGTTGGAATTACAGGCGTGAGTCACTGTGGCAAGCCCACTTGCTTTTCTTTTAAAAATCATGTAATGGGCCGGGTGCGGTGGCTCACGCCTGTAATCCCAGCGAGGCGGGCGGATCACAAGGTCAGGAGAACGAGACCATCCTGGCTAACACGGTGAAACCTCGTCTCTACTAAAAATACAAAAAATTAGCTGGGCGAGGTGGCGGGCGCTTGTAGTCCCAGCTACTCGGGAGGCTGAGTCAGAAGAATGGCGTGAACTCGGGAGGCGGAGCTTTCAGCGAGCGGAGATGGCACCACTGCACTCCAGCCTGGGAGACAGAGCAAGACAACATCTCAAAAAAAAATAAAAAACCATGTAATGTTCCTTTAAAAAATTAAAAAGGGGGTAGTTAAAAGAGGGGCAGTTGTTCAATGCAGAAAATTTGAAAAATGCCGAAACATAAATAAATGAAAATAAAATTTACTGTAATTCTACCACTCATAACTGTTATAAACATATACAAATATTGAAAATTAGGCTGGGCACAATGTGATGTGCATATAGTCTTGGCTATTAAGAAGGCTGAGGCAGGAGGATTACTTGAGCCCATGACTTGGAAGCCAGCCTGGGCAATATAGCAAGACCCCTGTCTCTAAAATAAAAAAATAAATAAAAAATAAAATTAGAATAACATTTTATATATAGTTTTGCAATATGGTTCTTTGATTTCATATTATAGAGTATATGTGTTCCTGTGTCAAATATTATATGATATCACTTCCACTGGTTATATTATATTCAGATGGATGTACTTGAATTTACTTAACAAATTGGCCTATTTGGGATGTTTAGGTTTTACTAATGTTTCAGTACTGTAATTAATATTGTAATGAATATCTTTGTTGATAAATCTTTGCCTGCATTTCTTATTATTTCCTTGGACAAAATACTTGTGGAAATTTTGATCAAATGATATGTATATTTTATGGCATCTGAAACTTACAGCTATCTTGCTTTCAAGAAAGATTGTACCAAAAAAAAAAAAAGCAGAAGAAATTTATAAAGAAGGATTATACTAATTAATACTGCCTCTAGCAGTGTTGGAGGATACTACTTTTCCACATCAGGAAGTTACTTTCAAAAAGATAAATTGGAACAAGCATGCAATTAGTAATGAAATCTACAACAGATTATAACTGGTTTGATGTTTAAAGAATACCAGCAAAATGCCACATCTTCACAGAGCGAGGACAGCCATGAGCCATTAAATATAATTTTAACAGGTTGCCATGCAGAGGGATTCTAGCAAAACTTTCAAGTGTCACCTTCTATCTGGAATTAACTAAACATAAACATCAGCTGGAGGTGATTTGGACACCAACTGATCTGTGGGTTTCCTAAATCCAAACGCAGTAGTGATTTAGTTGGGAAAATGATGGAACAGGAGGCAGGGAAATTCTCTGCTCTTGCCTGGGGCCTGACACTTGGATTTCTTGTGTCTTGGACGCTTAGCTCTTACCTTTTCTCTGCTTCCAATTTGAAGAGTCTTAGACCCACTCTGAACTAATTAAATGGCAGGAAAAAAAGATAGCAAAAAGTATCAGCTCAGCTGGGCACAGTGGCTCACACCTGTAATCCCAGCACTTCGGAAGTTCAAGACCAGCCTGGGCAACAGTGAGACTGTGTCTCTAAAAAAAAAATTACCTGAGTGTCGTGGCACACAGCTGTAGTTCCAACTACTGGAGAGACTGAGGTGGATTGCTTGAGCCTGGGAGGTCAAGGCTGCAGTGAGCTGAGATTATGCCGCTGCACCTCAGCCTAGGTGACAGAGTGAGACCCTGTCTCCAAAAAAAAAAAAAAAATTTTTTTTTAAAGTGTCAGCTAATAAGAGCTTCCACTTATTTGTTAATTAATATCTATGAACCTCTGGCACTTGCTAGCTTCACTTTGAACCAATGAATTTCAAAAATAATTAAAGTTAATGATCTGCTTTTTGTGATAGGACCCTGACAACTCAACAGCCATATGATGAGTGGGAAGTGTGAAGTGGGGAGGTGTCACTTGCCGATGAACAGGATTTCCTCATCTTCAATATACAGGAATCCAGCCCATAGGTGAAAGTGATGATCTATTGAGTCAAAGAAGACATAGGACGGGATTTTCAAATTTAATTGAAGGACAAGTACCAACCTTAAAAGTGATTTCTCTGGGCTAAAATCAGACTTTCTCCCAAAGTTCTACAATTATTGTGTCAAAATGCTGGTAAGAATTCATGGCAAAGTCTCCCCATGAAGTCTGGGAACCCAAGAGAGTCAGTCATCACAGCCAAAGTAGGACACCAAACTTTCTATCCCTTAGTAGCAAAAATCAGAATTGGGAATAATGGGTATGGAGGACTAGAACACTAAGTTGGCAGCAGCTGTCTGTGAATTCAGTTTGTGCAGAGTTTTTTAGTGGGAATTTCTTGAAGCAAATGCAAATCGAGTCTGGAAATGTCAGGTTGGGATCTGCCTCACTGGCTGGGAGGAAAAGATAAACCTGAGGAGGTAGAACATCATCGAAATGTATTTCCCCAAGGGATCCTATGCATGTCTGTATTCTACTGTAAGACAATTTTATGTGGTAAATGGTCAAACTTTTTTGTTCATCTTAATGGGAATAGATTTATTTTAATTCTTTTTCTTGAGATGGAGTTTCATTCTTGTTGGCCAAGGTGGAGTGCAATGGCACGATCTCAGCTCACTGCAACCTCTGTCTCCTGGATTCAAGCAATTCTGCGTCAGCCTCCCAAGTAGCTGAGATTACAGGTGCATGCCACCATGCCTGGCTAATTTTTTTGTGTTTTTAGTAGAAACGGCATTTCACCATGTTAGCCAGGCTGGTCTCGAACTCCTGACCTCAGGTGATCTGCCTGCCTCTGCCTCCCAAAGTGCTGGGATTACAGGCATGAGCCACCGTGCCTGGCTCTAATTCATATTTAAATAATTCAACTAGCTCATCAAAACCTTCATTTTACATCTACAAGAATAATATACTTTTTTGCCAAAAGAAATGTGCTTAGGTTTAAACAATGAGATAAGTTTTATTTTATTAAAAAATTTTTTTTCTTGAGATGGAGTTTCGCTCTTGTCACCTAGGCTGGAGTGCAATGTGCCGTTCTTGGCTCACTGCAACCTCTGCCTCCTGAGTTCAAGCGATTCTCCTGTCTCAGCCTCCCGAGTAGCTGAGATTACAGGCACACACCATCACGCCCCGGTAATTTTTGTATTTTTAGTAGAGACAGGGTTTCACCATGTTGGCCAACCTGGTCTCGAACTCCTGAACTCAGGTGATCCACCCAACCCTGGCCTCTCAAAGTGCTGGGATTACAGGTGTGAGCCACTGCACCCAGCCAAGTTTTAAAATTAAACATGGCTGGGTGCGGTGGCTCAAGCCTGTAATCCCAGCACTTTGGGATGCTGAGGTGGGTGGATCACTGGAGGTCAGGAGTTCGAGACCAGCCTGACCAACATGGAGAAACCCCGTCTCTACTAAAAATACCAAAAAAAACGGTAGCCGGGCATGGTGGCACATGCCTGTAATCCCAGCTACTCGGGATACTGAGGCAGAAGAATCGCTTGAACCCGGGAGGCGGAGGCTGTGGTGAGCCGAGATTGTCCCATTGTACTACAGCCTGGGTGACAAGAGTGAAACTCCATCTCAAAAAAAAAAAAAAAAATTAATTGAATATTATTAGTGCTGGTGGAACTTAGTTCTGCCACTAGTTGAAAATTTGGAATACTGGGGAAAATTTCAAGGTAGCTATTTTGGGCTCTCCAGATTGTTGCTAGCACTCTGAAATGTATCATATTTCATCAAATCTAAAAAGCTTTTAATTGTAAAATGAATCATTATTTTATGTACCATGAAGAAACAAGAAAATGCTGCGAACTAAACTATGATGCAGTGCTTTCTTAGCACTTAGAATTTTGTTTTATGTTTAATGAAAGCACTTTTTTAGGCTGACTGGGCATTATTTCTTAAATCATATATTGCACTGCTCTGTTTCTGTGCCGTTCTGTATGTGTGATAACTTTTCGTTTCAGTCTCAATCTGAAAGACATTTTAACATCAATAAATCTCAAATCCTGTGCTACGAACAATGCACATCACTCAGCTGTGGGGACAGATGAGCAGCTATAAGCATGTTTGTGCACACGTAGGCAATGGCAATGCTTTCTTGCTGCATCCAATTTCAGAGGAGGAAAAATGTGAAAAAAATATGCGCCTTACAATCACTGGTATACAGTAACACCTTCCTCAGGGTTCTCTTTAAAGGGGACTGAATTGTTTTCTTTCTTGTGTCCTGAGCTTTTTCCAGAAGCACAGGCTACAGACAATGGTGAGGTAATTTAGAAAGGTTTAAAGGAAATACTGAGTTGGCTATCAGAGCACTGTGACGCTTCATATTATCTGGTGATTTACGAGGCCCTGACTCAGTCACAGCCAGGTTGCTACAATGGGGTGACTTCTGCATGCAGCAACTCATCACATGATTGTGATGTATGTGCAAAATCCCCAAGCAACCAAAAAGTAGAGCTTATGTAGGAGTCACCCTTGTGGCTCCATCACCCCACCATTACCCACGAACCGGCTAATAGATGAATGGTAGTTGACATGACAATTAGTTGTAGATAATTTACAGTCTCACCCCTTGATGAAATAATGATCTTTCAGTAGTGACATCCTCTAATAAATGCTCATGATGAGGGCTTACTATGGGCCCAGGCTCCATTTTAACTGCTTTCCATTTGTTAGCTTATTTACTACTTAACACCAAGGCAGACGCTGTTATCCCCATTTTACATATGAGGGGTCTGAGGCACAGAACTGTTAATTAATTTCCCCAAGATCACATAGCTACTAAATGTCAGTGCTAGATTTGAGGACAGGCAACTGACTTAACAGTCACCCTCTAAACCTTTATACTGTATCGCCTCCACCATATAGTACTGAAGAGCTGTAATCAAATAATAAAAATGCATACGACTGTCTAAATCCACAGCTAGTAAGTAAATGTAGAAAGTAAACCATGCTGTCTGGATTTTCACTAAAAACTTGTTTATTGATTGTTCAAAAAATGAGACAGAGGGAAGTACCCCACAGTTTGTTAAAATGAACAGTAACAAAACCCATGCTGTCAGCGAGTCTGGGATTGGGAGAGGGATGGAAGACTGATTTTAGGACTTTGACCATGAAGTGGGGGCAAAATGGCAAACTCAGGGCAAAAAGTTTCAGACTGTCCAAAATCACCTTTGATGGACTCAGAACTCAGGCGTCTCATGTGTGCAAGCTAAAAGTCCATACCTGACTTTGACCACACAGCCCTGAGATGATATTTGGAATTTAGTGTGCTGCAAGCAATGAATTATCTCAAACTGAAATCAAGTATTAGGAAGTCTCAAATCACTGTCTGAATTCTGGCAGGCTGTGGTAAATACTGTGTTAAGGAAGTTAATTAAATCAAGGAATTGAATTTTTTCTTTTTTAAAGAAATGGCCATTGGGTGTTAATCAGCTGTAAAGAAGAAAGCAGAAAGCCAAGGGAATCCATAAGAGCTTTGCCCTGTAAGCACAGTTGCCTCACCTCTGACCTCCATAACTGAGAAAGAATTTGGCTCCAGCAATATTCTCTGTGAAGTTGGTGGCTTGAATCACTGCCACGGGCAAATGAGTTTTCTCTACGGAGAATGAATTCTCCTGAGCTGCTGAAACAAAGGTCTGTGTTCCTGAATTTATTTGGAAGATTGCTATAGACACCCCCTACCCTGTGCTGGAAGCTGCAAGCTGTGGCATTTAGCCTCTGGTCCACTAGAACAAAGCTCACAGAAAGGAAAACTGGCTGGGCAAGTAGTATGCCCAGGATGAAATGTGAAAACTGCCCCACAAATCTGAGCAGGCAATAAAGGATGGTCTTATTTATTGTATTGCCTTATACCTTTGAGATAATGCACCTGACTGAACTATTGATTTTTTATTGCACCAGACAATGCTATTTGGGAGCAGGTAAGGAAGAGGGGCTGAACTCTACTGATTTTGAAATCCTCTCTGAGTCAGTGAATTACTGAACAGTATCATATTCAGAAGTTTCCATTTTTTTATGTCAATAGTCTGGAGATTTTTGCACTGAAATATTTTAACTTACATCACTGTAAAAGCTGTTATATGTTCTACTACCACGGCTAATACTGCTACCACCATCACTACTGAGTACAAACTCTTGATAGCTTTGCCTTTTGTGAAAACATATCCCACGTGGTGAGTTGTCTGGGACTAGGGTTGTATTAATTCCCCAGGTCCCAAAGAAACCATTTAGAGCATTTCTGCATTCTACATGTCATCTCCAGGTCCTGTCTAATCTCATGGTTCAATGGAAACAACATATCATTTGGAGAAGTATTCCATTTCATGTACTCAGATCCTATTCCATTGAGGATCTGAGGATCCTACGCCTCTTAAATATTTCAAATGAAATAGTCTTCTGAATGTTCAACACTGAAAATAGAATCCTTTTGCAGAAACAAAGTGCAAATAGGTATAAACAATTTACCATATTATTTATTTTGGAGAGCACAGTTCGTGGCTCATAGTAAATAATAAATATTTATCAAATAACCAAAAACATAAATATGTGGTGGGTGCTAGTAGAGCAGCTGGACATTGCCCTCTACTAGTCACTTTTTCTAACTGACAGCTGCTCTGGCTCTCCCAGTGCCCTGGCTTGCTACTGCAGCCAAGGTTCAGGTAGTTACCTGGAGGGCTGTGTTAGCTGCCCCCACATCTTTAGGGGTGCAAGTTCTGTGTCTCTTTCCTCTGTTCTCTGGAGTGGGTTACTGGTTATGAAAGAATGCAACATTACATTAAAAGTAACAGACTATATCTAGCGGGGAGCAGGGAGGGACAGCATTGGGAGATAGACCTAATGTAAATGATGAGTT
The DNA here is from genome assembly GCF_000951035.1 of Colobus angolensis palliatus. Classification (NCBI taxonomy): domain Eukaryota; kingdom Metazoa; phylum Chordata; class Mammalia; order Primates; family Cercopithecidae; genus Colobus; species Colobus angolensis. The sequence continues at coordinate 1,296,176 of NW_012115677.1, read as the reverse complement.
AACGGGTGCAGCACACCAACATGGCACATGTATACATATGTAACAAACCTGCACATTGTGCACCTGTACCCTAGAACTTAAAATAATAATAAAAAATAAAATAAAAATAAAAAATACACAGAGTAGAATAATTCAACACTTGCCCCTCAGTAAATGAATGAGTAGACAGAAAATCCATAAGGATACAGAGGATATAGAAGACTTGAACAATGCTGTCAACCAGCTGAACCTAGCTGACATTTATAGAACACTGTATCCAACATCAGCAGAACACACATCCTTTTCAAGTGCACATGGAGCATTCATCAGGACTGATAATCCACTGGGCCATGAAGCAAATCTCAAGAAATTTTAAAAGACTGAAATCATGCAGACTATGTTCTCTAATCACAATAGAATTAAATTTGAAATTAATGCCAGAAAGACAACTGGAAAATCTCACAAATATTTAAATATTAAACACCACTTGTTTGATTAACCCATTGACCAAAGCAAAAATGAAAAGAGAAATTGGAAAATCATTTGAACTAAATAAAAATGAAAACACACACACACACGCACAAAAAGTAACAGACTATATCTATCAGAAAGATAAAAAGTAAAAGGAATGAGAGAGAGGATGGGGAAATGCATTTTTACACACTGCTGGGGGAATGTAAATTCATGCACCTCACTGGAGGACAATTTGGAATATTTATAAAGCCTTTAAAAAGATCCTGTTGGCTGGGCGCCGTGGCTCATGCCCGTAATCCCAGCACTTTCGGAAGCTGAGGCAGGTGGATTGCTTGAGCCCAGGAGTTCAAGACCAGCCTGGGCAACATGGCAAACCCCATCTCTACTAAAAATACAAAAAAGTAGCCAGGCATGGTGGTGCATGCCTGTAGGCCCAGCTACTCTGGAGGCTGAGGTGGGAGGATCACTTGAGCCTGGGAGGTCAAGGCTACAGTGAGCCAAGATCATGCCACTGTACTCCAGTCCAGGCAACAAAAGCAAGACCCTGTCTTAAAAAAAAAAGGAGGATACTATTAAACCCAGGAATTTTACTTCTAGGAATTTTTCATAAGGGAACAAAGAAATTAGACAAGGTATATATACATGAATGTTTAATACAGCAGTATTTATAATAGCAAGAAGCCTAGAAGTTTTGTAAAATTTTGGTATGATTTTTCACAATAGAATACTATGATCATTAAATGTTTATGTGTATGTATATATGACATAAAAAATGGCAAAGTAATATATATGACAGAATAATAGCAAAAAGCCTAGGAGTTTTGTTAAATATTGGTATATTTTTATAATAAAATACTATGATCATTAAACATGTATATATATCTGTCATATATATGATATAGAAAAGTTTTTTTTCTTTTTTATTTATTATTATTATTTTTTATAGAGACGAGGTCTCACTATGTTGCCTGGGTGGTCTCGAATTCCTGAGTTCAAGTGATCCTCCCACCTCGGCCTCCCAAAATGCTAGGATTACAGTTATGAACCACCACACCTGGCCAGAAAAATATTTTGAATATTGTGTTCAGTGAAAAATGACAGAACAGTTTATAGGATGTGATTTTTTTGTAAAAAGACTTTTAGCATGTTTATGATTAGATAAAAGTCTGGAAGGATACACACAAAACATTAACAGTGGTGAGATTATGGAATGTTTACATTTTCATCTTTCTGTGAATATGTATTTGTACTTTTGGCAAATAATGTGGGCTATTTGAGCAATACAAATTTGCTATAGTCAATAATATTGAATTGTATACTTGAAATATGCTGAGAGTAGGTTCTAACTGTGCTTACCACATACACACACACAAAGTTGATTATGTGGGATGACGGATGTGTTAACTAACTTGATTGTGGTAATCGTTTCACTATATATGTAAAGCAAATCATCATGTGGTATACCTTAAATATATACAGTTTTATTAGTCAATTATGCCTCAATAAAACTGGAAAAAATAATTGGTCATGTGCAACAAAAATATAGATGAGTTTTCATTTTTCTTTTCCAAATAAGAAAACTTACAAAATTCTAGTATTTTAAAGCTGAAAGCTTTAAAAAAGGACACTTAAACTCATTATTTTACAAATAAATGTACTGAAGCCCTGGGAAGTTAAATGACTTGCCTGGAGGTGTCACCCCAGGCCATGTCTTTTTTTTTTTTTCTTCTTCTTATTATTTTTTATTATACTTTATGTTCTAGGGTACATGTGCACAACATGCAGGTTTGTTACATATGTATACATGTGCCATGTTGGTGTGCTGCACCCATTAACTCGTCATTTACATTAGGTATATCTCCTAATGCTATCCCTTCCCATTCCCCCCACCCCATGACAGGCCCCAGTGTGTGATGTTCCCCATCCTGTGTCCAAGTGTTCTCATTGTTCAATTCCCACCTATGAGTGAGAACATGCAGTGTTTGGTTTTCGTTCTTGCGATAGTTTCCTGAGAATGATGGTTTCCAGCTACATCCATGTCCCTACAAAGGACATGAACTTATCCTTTTTTATGGCTGCATAGTATTCTATGGTGTATATGTGCCACATTTTCTTAATCCAGTCTGTCATTGATGGACATTTGGGTTGGTTCCAAGTCTTGGCTATTGTGAATAGTGCCGCAATAAACATACGTGTGCATGTGTCTTTATAGCAGCATGATTTATAATCCTTTGGGCATATCCCCAGTAATGGAATGGCTGGGTCAAATGGTATTTCTAGTTCTAGATCCTTGAGGAATAGCCACACTGTCTTCCATAATGTTTGAACTAGTTTACAGTCCCACCAACAGTGTAGAAGTGTTCCTATTTCTCCACATCCCCTCCAGCACTTGTTGTTTCCTGACTTTTTAATAATCACCATTCTAACTGGTATGAGATGGTATCTCATTGTGGTTTTGATTTGCGTTTCTCTGATGGCTAGTGATGGTGAGCATTTTCTCATGTGTCTGTTGGCTGCATAAATGTCTTCTTTTGAGAAGTGTCTGTTCATATCCTTTGCCTACTTTTTGATGCGGTTGTTTGTTTTTTTCTTGTAAATTTGCTTGAGTTCTTTGTAGGTTCTGGATATTAGCCCTTTCTCAGGTGAGTAGATTGCAAAAATTTTCTCCCATTCTGTAGGTTGCCAGGCCATGTCTTAATTGGATGAGTCAGCATTTGAACCCAGATCAGCAGTTCATTGCTTGTTCTAAAGCAACGTGGCACCTCTGAAGAACTAAAAGGGGTCTAACCACAGAAGTGTTGCCAGCAGTTCTATGTGGCTTATGCAGCCTGGTGTGTGGGCACAGCCGTTCACTGGCTCTCAGTAGATCTTGAAAATAGCCCAGGACCACAGCCCACTGAACAGCTGAAAGAAAACACTCAGAGCATGAAGAATGGCTTGCCCAGCTGCCTGACAAGCTGTATTTTCCCATTTGGCAAGTGAAGTTCTCTCCAGAAAATGGTATGTTATAAAGAACTTCCTTTTCCAGGGGGTCAATGACATCTTTCATGAGGAAGACTCTAAGGCAATAAAGTAGATGCCAAGTATAGTTAAGCAGGCCCCACAGCAAGGAGGAGACAAATTGGACCAGCCTCCATTAAGTGCAGGTTGGATTAAATTAATAGATCAGCTGAAATTAGTAAAAGGGCAAAGTAGAGATTCTTCTTCATATGTGCTGCCCTTGCCATGGGGTTAGTTCAGGGTGACAAAGGAGCGGCCTCACTAGTTCAGCTTTGGGGTCTGGGTGACATGCTGCATGGATGCCTGTATCTTTACACCTGCCTAGGAGACTGTTAGCCTGTGGGCAGGTGAAGCCCTTAGGCTGCCCCTTCTCCTTCCCTCCATCCAGCTTCTACCTTTATTATTACTCCTACCTGCCCTTATGCTTCCTCCAGTGACTTGGACCAAAACCCAATTAAAAGTTAAAATTATTTTTTTTCTGGTCTGGCAAAAGGTCATCTTACCATCTTTGGGCTGGTTAGAGGAATATTTTCAGTTCCATAACAATATACCCTCAGTTATTGAGCTAATCTGATAGCTGTATTATTTTTCTAAACTGTTTTTTATTTTATTTTTTTACTTTTCCTTCAATTGATCTCTTCTTGCTTTCGAGGGTCCCTAGGCTAGGAATGCCCAAGTGATTATACATTTGGGGAATTTACCCAAATAGTGAACTCCAGTTGCACTCGTTTGGATTAGGTTAGGCCACATATAACAGAAGAATGCATAATCTCTGTCTTAAATTGAGAACAATCTCTCATCTGAAAGTAGACCTTCTAGGTGTGGTGTTAGAGCAGTTTTTCTGTGTCAACAAAATCTTAGACTGCTATACTTTTAAGTTGCTCTCTTCAGCAAAGTGGCTTCTCTTCTCAAGGTCATCTCATGATCCAAGGTAGCTGGGAGAGCTGCAGCCATCTCAACACATTCCTGGCAGCAAGAAGGAGGAAGAGCAGAAATTACATTAAAAAAGATTGTAATGGAGAGTTTCTAGCCTGGGAGGCATCCTGTCTTCTTCAGGTGATTTTGACCCTACCTACTGTAATCCAGAATGTATTTCTCTTGCATTTTAAACTTTGAAAAGTTGACATTTCCTTCACTTCCCATTCTTGGTAGAGCATCTTATTGTGGCCCCTAAGTAATTGTAATCAGGTCTATCTCAGAATCCCACCTGCCTTTCTCGAGTGTCAGGCCAGAATTCCTGCAACTCATCCTAAAGCATCTCAAACAGCTCAGAACTGCCAATGCAAAACAAAAAATTCCTGAAGAAGTAGAATTTTATTCTTTCTCCCTCTTCTTAAAGCCCTGACTCTACTGATAGAGACTCTTACAGATGGAGAGGCAACTTTCCCTGTCCCCATACTTAACATTATAAAGAACTTCCCTCTATGTAATCTAAATTTCTGAAATATAACTCAAATCCATTTTATGCTTTATCATCATTGGAAATTGAGACCAATTAGCCATCTTATACTTACTTCTCAGAAGAAGAGATAGTGCTTTGGTTAACAGGTAGGTAGGGTGGATTTATTTAGATTTTTCCTTTTAAGGAGAGAGTTGCAAGGAATTTCAGTATTTTAAAATATTGCTTAACAAGCAAGAGAACATGTTGAAGATACAGTGGTCTGTAAGCATTGTATTCCCATAGCTCAAAAGCTCATGCAAGCATTTGTGAAAGTCAGAGTCTGATCTTATAGTTGTGACATTTAGATAGGGATAGACTGCCTGCTTCAAGGTTATGCCCAATACAGCTTATCTGGGAATCTGAGACAGATGTTCTATGACCAATCTTGTCTGTGATGAGAATTCAAATTCCCCTATATCTGCAGCAACCCTTTGTACACCTAAGATTTTGATTTTTTTAAAAATCCTTGGGAACGAATTTTTAAAAACAACACAGGATGCACCATGCTGTAGAGAAAGGATATGATCTTATTTTTTTTTTTTCTTTTCAGGATACCAGAAGCAAAACAAACAAACAAACAAACAAACAAACGGTATGATCTTTAGAGCAAAGAGACCTGGATTCAAATCCTACTTCTGTCACTTCCTGGCTGTATGGATTTAAGTAAGTCACTTAATTTTCCTGAGTTTCAGTTTCTCCATCTGCAAAATGGTGTCAGTCATACCTCCCCTTTTGAAAATAATCTGGGAGGAATATTGCCTTAAAGTGGTGGATGATATAAACTGCTGACTCCACTGACTATAAATATCTGTGAATGGTGTTTGGGTTTTGGATTGGGACAGGATAGGTTGCATGAGGAATGTAAAGTGTGTTTTTAGGGACAAGCTGGTCGAATCTAGAAGACTTCAAGGTATCCTGAGGGGGAAAGGGAAAAATGCCAAAATAAAACTATAAAACTAGTTTCTCTGAAAGGCATCAGGAACTTGTTTTTACTTTTTTGTGGGGGAGGGGGACAGAGTCTCACTCTGTTGTCCAGGTTGGAGTGCAGTGGCACAATCTTGGCTCACTGCAACCTCTGCCTCCCACATTCAAGTGATTCTCCTGCCTCAGCCTCCCGAGTAGTTGGGATTAGAGGTGCACTAATTTTTGTATTTTTAGCAGAGACGGGGTTTCACCATGTTGTCCAGGCTAGTCTCAAACTCCTGACCTCAAGCGATCCACCTGCTTCAGCTTCCCAATTTACTTTCTTTTTCGATTTTTTTTTAAATTTTTAACTTTGTTTCCCCTCATTTTGAACTTCTTTGTCAAGGAGAATTCCCTTTAGACAGGAAAGAAAAGATGAGGCAGGAGAGAACTGGAGCTCAAATAGGGGAGAGGTGTATTGAGCACACCTGGATTAGTGGTTCTTCATCCTGCTGCACCTGAGCATCATCTGGGAGCTTAAAACTATCGAGGCTTCAGCCTCAGCCACAGAGATTCTAAGTCTGTGGGCTCTGGAGATTAGATTTTTTAAAACCACACACACAGACCCTCTGTGAATGGCTTCTCACCTTGGTAGACATTAGAATTATCTGGGGTGCTTAAAAAAGGAATACCCTGCTGGGGCTTCACCCCAGAGAAGTTGATTTAATTGTCCTGTTGACAGGTCCAGGCCCTGGTGGTTTTAAATTTGTCTCCGGTGATTCTAATGTGCGGCTGGGGTTGCATTCCACTGACCTACGTGCTCTAAATCAGCTTGAGTGATCTGACCTGGATGAATTCCAGAGTATTGAAAACACATGCAAATGAAATTACTGAACTCCTTTGATTGTCTTTAAGGAATTGTGAGGAATGTGTTGGAGGAATATAAGGGGTGATTTTAGAAAGAGTTGAGATGGGCAAATCTTCAAAAAAAAATCTCAATTTTCAAAAAGTCAAAAGAAGAAGGTCCTCTAATCTTTACTTCTGGCAGTAAGCCCAGCCAATATTTCCTTTTATTAAAATTATGGTTTATAAGTAGTGATCAATATGAACTTTCACAGGTTCAGCAGGAAAAGACACATCAAACTGACTACACTGGCTATTTCGACAGGGTTGCCTGACATTTAGATAAGGGGCATGTGTGTGTAAGTTCATTACATTTTAGAAGGCATAGAGACACAGAGAGAGGGATGAAAACCAAAAAAAACAGCGCATCTGAACTTTACTGTGCAGTGAATCCCCTGGGCATCTTGTTAAAATACAGATTCTTATTCTGTAGGTTTGGGATGGGGCCTGTGAGTGTATTTTAACAAACCGCCAGGTGCTGCCAATTATGCTGGTTCACAGGCCACACTTTGAGTGGCAAGGGTGTAGACTGCACAGTAGTACAGTGAGGGGGATTAGTAAGCAACTGAACAGTGATAGCAAATGAATACTGGATAATGGGTCAGTGTTATTCTGGAAGAAGATTTCCTTTTCTTCTCTTTCTCTTTCGAGTCAGGGTCTTGCTTTGTCATCCAAGCTGGAGTGCAGTGGTGTGGTCATAGCTCACTGCAGCCTCCAACTCCTGGGCTCAAGTGATCCTCCCACCTCAACCTCCCAAGTAGCTAGGACTGCAAGTGAGCACCACTGTGCCTGGCTAATTTTTTTTAAGAGATGTGGGTCTCACTATGCTGCCCAGGCTGGTCTTGAACTCCTGGCTTCAAGCCATCCTCCCACCTCGGCCTTTCAAAGTGCTGGGATTATAGTGTGAGCCACCACTCCCAGCCCTTGGGGAAAGATTTCGATGCTTGGGATTTAGTTTTGTTTTGTCTAAGAATATTAGTAGTGGCTTTGACATTCATGATATCCTTATCAAATTTGCAGATGACATAGAACTGGAAGAGAATTAATGACAGCATCAGCATCCAAATACTTTTTTTCTCTGAGCCAGCAGGAATAGGTGATCCATGTCACATTCTTTTAGAACGTCCTTTCTAATTGGCGACGTAACTTACTAGCTGAGTGGTTGGTCATAGGCAAATCAGTTAACCTCTTGGGACTCCCAGTCCCCTCATCTGTACAATGAATGGAATTATTAGTTAGAATTCTGTTAGTTGCATGTAACAGAACACTTGAATAGTTTAAGGGGAATAAAAAGAATGTATTGGCTTCTTTGGGCATAGTTGGGTCCAGTAGAGAAAACTTATTATAAAAGTCATAAAATGATTTAGCTTCCTCTCTCTCTTTCTTTCTTTAACTCTGTTCTGCAGGACTTCCCTTGTCTTCAGGCTGCCTCAGGCTTTCTCATGTCATGAGGAAGAGGGCATTGGGCAACCTCAGCTTGCTAGCATAACCAGGAGTATCTATCATAGAAAACACTCCAGTCTTGCAGGGATCACATATCCTCTCTGCACCATCACTGAGGCCAGAGGGATGGTGTACTGTAATTGGTTCAGCCTGGATCATTTGCCAACCACTGAGGATGGAAGGGACAGGACACCATCACAGACACTCCACTCCACCACGCTGAGTTGGGAAAAGATAGTTCCCCTGAGAAAACAGTGGTGAACGACTCAATGTGTCAAGCAAATATCCAGCAAATAACTCACACCCAAACATCACAAAATGATTAGGGCACGTTCTTCTTCTTCTTCTTCTTCTTCTTGTTTTTGTTCTTCTTCTTCTTGTTCTCTTCCTCCTCCTCCTCCTCCTCCTCCTTCTTCTTTCTATTTTAGACTCAGAAAGTACATGTGCAGATTTGTTACGTGGATATATTGCATAATGTTGGAGTCTGGGCTTTGAATGATTATCACCTAAATAGTGACCATAGTACCCAATGGGTAGCTTTTTAACCCATGCTCCTTTTACTTCCTCCCTCCCACTTTTGGAGTCCCCAGTGTCTGTTGTTGCCATCCTAATGTCCATGTGTACCCAGTGTTTATCTCTCACTTATAAATGAGAATATGCAGTATTTGGTTTTCTGTTTCTATGTTAATTCACTTAGGATAATGGCCTCCAGTTACATCCACGTTGCTGCAAATAGCATGATTTTGTTCTTTTTTGTGGCTGCATAGTATTTCATGGTGTATGTGTACTTTTTTTTCCAGTCCACTGTTGATGGGCACCTGGGTTGATTCCATGTCTTTGCAATTGTGAACAGTGCTGCAGTGAACATGTGAGTGCTGCTATCTTTTTGGTAGAATGATTTATTTTCCTTTGGGTGCATACCCAGTAATGAGATTGCTGGGTTGAATGGGAATTCTATTCTTAGTTCTTTGAGAAATCTCCAAACTGCTTTCCACAGGGGCCGAACTAATTTACAGTTCCACTAACAGCATATAAGTGTTCCCTTTTCTCTGAAACTTGGCAGCATCTGTTATTTTTTGACTTTTAAATAATAGCCATCCTGACTGGTGTGAGATGGTATCTCATTGTGGTTTTGATTTGCATTTCTCTGATGATTAGTGATGTTGAGCCTTTTTCCACAATACTTGGCCAGTTGTATGTCTTCTTTTGAGAATAGGGCACATTTGGCCGGGTGTGGTGGCTCATGCCTGTAATCCCAGCACTTTGGGAGGCCGAGGTGGGCAGATCACGAGGTCAGGAGGTCGAGACCATCCTGGCTAACATGGTGAAACCCCCGTCTCTACTAAAAATACACACAAAAAAATTGGCCGGGCGTGGTGGCGCCTGTAGTCCCAGTTACTCGGGAGGCTGAGGCAGGAGAATGGCGTGAACCCGGGAGGTGGAGGTTGCAGTGAGCCAAGATCACGCCACTGTACTCCAGCCTGGGCAACAGAGCGAGACTCTGTCTCAAAAAAAGAAAAAAAAAATAGAATAGGGCACATTCTTTACAATGCAATGCTGCAGGCAGGCAGAGTTGGCATGAGATGAGTCAGGTTTGCTCTTCCTGGACTACATGGTCTCTAATGTACTGTTCTGTCAGACTCCCAAGTTGTGCTTGTGTGTAACATATAATCCAATAGGAAGACTTTTCCAGAGACAATTTCTTGAACTTTGAGATTCGATGGAGTATCTATTTAGGTGGTTGGGTTACCCTCAGATCACACCTAACCTCCTAAGAGAATGGCAGGTCTTAGTAGAGGAGGGGCATTTCATCAGGAGGCTTTCCTACCTTGCACCCTTCTGGAAGAGTCCCTGCCCATTCTGCTGAGGACCCCATTCCCAGCCCCTGAATCCCTAGGCCACTGGCCAGGGGCCTCCATGCAGAGGTGAGCCAGTGCCCTCTGATTGTCATTGGTTGGCCTAAAAAGATGACCTGAACTTTTCAGAAGCTGTTTTGAGAATTAGAAGTAAAAGACACAGAGAAACCCCAGTGATCTGTGGGTACTGCGATGCATGGGCCTGCAGAAATGGAGCATAGGGTGGGCTTTGTTTAAGTAAAAAAGGAAGCTGCTGAGAGTGAAAAAAGAATGTGGTGGATGTACAGAGAGAAACAGACACAGAACGAGACCAGTGGAGTTAGGAAGGAGAGAGAGAAAGAGCGAGCTGTAGCTACCTATCTATTCAGCCACATAAGCCATGGACTGTGACCATGAACTGGCTACTCCCGGAGATTATCTGTGTCATTCGCAGACTTGAACCCTGCTAGTTGGGAGGAAATGTCACCTTCCCTGTGGGTCACCTGAGGGAAGGGGGTCCCCGAGGCTGAAGCTCTCCTTAAAGGTACATGACAGACTTGAGGTGGGAGCCGGATCGGGGGGTGGGTAGCACTGTTCTAAAGTGCAAAGCTCTACTGCAGTCTGAGAATGCAGTAGAGCTTTGGGACTTCAGGAATGAGGGAGCTGTGGAAGTTGGGCAGGATGGAGTCAGGATGAGAGAGAAAGTAGGAGAGTGAAGAGCTTCTAGCACTTGCAGAAAGGAAATTGGGAACTCTACACCAGATGCAGTGATAATGAGATCTTTCTAATGTTCTAGGATTAAGGTAAATGCTGCCATTCTAAAACGGGCTGAAAAACACGTTATGTGGAATCTGAGGGTGGACAGAGAGTGGTGGAATGGCCTAGGAGAGCTGGTGCTTGTGATTCTCCACCACTGGCAGGACAGCTCATCTACAGTCCTTTCACTGGCGTCTGACAGCCTCACCACCTGGGCTCAGGTGCCTTCCTCATTAGTTGAGCATCTACCTGTCCTACAGATTTCCTTGAAGAGATGATAATACCCTCAAAAGATCATTCATCTTACTGTAAGTGAGGAAATAGAATCTAGGTTTCCTGGCCCAGTGTTTATGTGTTGGGCCATTATTTAGGAGTCTGGTCATAACTAATGGAAACTACTTCATGTACACTATTTATTGAGAGTCTTGTATATACCTGGCCCTGAACTTAGAATGGAAAGACACATAAAAACAAGAAAACCCCTAAACAAAGAAATGTGTAATTATAAGTTATAGTAAAATATATGAAGAATAAAACAAGATGCTGTGAGGGAATAGAGGGGTTGTGGTGGAAGGACAGGCTTTAGAGTGGACTTTAGAGGTAAGACCTCTCTGAAGCATTGGCATTTAAGCTGAGAGCTAAAAGATGAGAAAGTGCTGTTTGGGCGAAGAAGGTTTCAGGTCATGAGGATGCCTGTGTGAGGCTATGAGGGGCAAGGCACATGGTCAGAACATAGTGAGCAGAGAGTGTGGGGGCCAGAAATGACTGAAAGGATGCCCAGATCATGTGGGTCTTGAAGGCTGCTGCATAACA
>NW_012115677.1:1270038-1282569 GCF_000951035.1 Colobus angolensis palliatus | reverse complement strand
TCTTTCCTTTCTTCTCTTTCTTTTCTTTTTTTTTCTTTCTTCCTTTCTTTGACAAGGTCTTGCTCTGTCATCTGGAGTGCAGATGACACTCACTGTCATGCAATCATGGCTCACTGTAGCCTCAACCTCCTGGGCTCAAGCAATCTTCCTGCCTCAGCTTCCCAAGTAGCTGGGACTCCAGGTACACACCACTACACCCAGCTAATTTATTTGTTGTAGAAATGGGGTCTCATTGTGTTGCCCAGGCTAATCTTGAACTCTTGGCTTCAAGCAATCCTGCCACTTTGACCTCCCAAAGTGCTGAGATTACAGGTGTGAGCCACCATACCTGGCTGGTGATAGATTTTCTGTAGGTTGTATTGCCATCAGTTGGAGTTTTCTAGAAGTAAAGGAGATTCTGATTATGGGACTTTCCAAAATGTAGTAGGTCTTGCTCATTAAAATGGCCCAAGAAAGCACCCATGAAGCATTTTATGGGGTGCTTTTAGGGACTACTAAATAAAATGGTTTAGCTATAAAACAGTTGGAGTTGAACTGTTGAACAAAAATATGAGGGCTATTTCGCTGAGCTGGCTAGTGTAAGTCTTAGTAAAATTAGAAACTGGAGCCCAATACTAATAGTGAGACAGAGCATGCACAAAGATCTTAATAAACATATTACAGTGGTTTCTAGGGGAACTTACCAGTGAAAGGCAGGAGCTTTTATTTTGGAATCACTGCTGCAGAAAATGAGGGCATCAAAGACTAAGTCCCAGTGCTGTCATTGTGGTTGTTTTCAGACAGGGATGTCCATTTTTGTAGCAGGGAAATCTAGATGGTGGGCAGTCTCACCAGCTATACCCATAGTTAAAGAAGGTAACTTGACAAGGTACAGCCTGGGACACAGATTTCAGAAGCTACCTGGCCCTCCCCAAATACCTTCCCCCACCCACTGGCTGAGGTACTTTAAGATTGGACAAAAATCTTATTCACTGCCTAGTGGTAATTTTACAGAGCAGGGATCACTGGGAAAGGTAACACATGGGCGGGCATGAGGCACTGTCATAAAAGCAGGCTTTGCTCAGACGTGGACTGAACATCTAAAGGTGACTGTAGGAAGCGGGACGTGGGGAAAAAGAAAGGAGGTTAGTGGGATGGAAAGCAAATGGCGAATGCCTAACACTTCAGCTTGGGGTCTGTTCTGGAGGAAAAAATATTTTTGTGCATCAGAAAATGTCTGAATACAGTCTACTATGGTTTAACTTAAAAGGGAAGAATACAGAGGGGAAATATGGCTTTCAACTACTTAAATGTAAGAAAGATTTTAATGAGCTTTATCTATAGAAAATAAAGATTTTCCGAGAAGCGAGCTGTAGTAATGAATTCTAGCCCAGGGTCAGGTTACTGAAGGGAAGTGGAACTGGGTTTGGGCACGATATTCAACAAGTTTGGAAGGGAGGATAGAGTTAGGTTTGTTTTGAATAAGGTGAGTCTGCCTTAGTTTGAGTCTTCTTTGCAGCCTATTGCACTTTTATATACCAAACAAAATCTCAGAAATCTTCCCTTTATTTTCACCTGTTCTAATACCATTCATGGGCCAAGGCAATCCATCTAATTAAGTATGCTTGCATAGGCAGGTGTTCCCACTACAGAAATAAAAATCAATGGAAGATTGTGGTAATTTTCACAGCCAACAGTGTTGGCCCACATTATTGGACTGTTATATACTTAGTTTGCTGTCTGTTTATCTGTTGGTTACTTTTTTTTTTTTTAAATGATATCATCAGGTAATCTTCAGGGCATAAAAAGGAGCTTCATTCACCTCCTCAGTAATAACAGTCATTACTGTACTCTCTAAAAACAATTGGCTAGTGATGTGCAGCTTCTAAAGAGTTCCCTAATCCAGAAAACTGCAAATTACATAGTAATGATTATTGAGGTTCTGTGGCAACTCCAGTCATCTTTTCAATGTAATTGGTAGAGCATGAATAACTATGAATTATGTCACATATACAACCTCTTTACAGGGAACTCACACAGTTATTTGTGGTATGCATAATAAAGCAAAATCTAAATTGAATGTTCATTTTAATAAAAATCACTTTTATACCTCATTTCCATCTGAATGGGTGCCATCTGTTTTAAGGTGCTTGCAGGGAGCACAGTAAAATTGAACTCCAGAAATACAAATATTTGTTGTTTTCCAGCTTTTCCAATTTAATGCTGAAAGCCATGAAGGAAACAAGAGACATTGATATAGTATTGTTTTCCAGGGCAAGGGGTTATCAAAGACATTAACAAATGTTAATTAAGAATATTAGGATTTTTTTCCATGCTGAGCTAAGAAAGCTCTCGGATCCCAGTTTTAGTTTGCAGATTTTTTGTTATTGTCCAACTTTAGGATCATCCAGTATCAAACCCACAGATTAGAGTTTGATCACAAGTAGTTCATGTAGGAGCTGAGCCAGGAAGCACTGATGGGGCAGTGGGAAGGTGAGACCAGGAGGGGAAGGAAGTGAATGAAGTGTGTATTTCCACCGTGGGCAACAGGAGCTTGATGCCGCTGGGCAATCTGGAGACCATGAGAAACATCTCAGAGTAATCTGCACCTCATCCACCCATGGCTGGGATGTTTTGGGGCTCTAACTTTCTTTTTCTTTTTCTTTTATTTTCTTTTTTTTTGAGACAGGGTCTCACTCTGTTACCCAAACTGGGGTGCAGTGGCACAATCTCAGCTCACTGCAACCTCCGCCTCCTGGGTTCAAGTGATTCTCCTACCTCAGCCTCCCTAGCCCGCCACCATGCCCTGCTAATTTTTGTATTTTTTAGTAAAGACGGGGTTTTGCCATGTTTGCCAGGCTGGTCTCAGACTCCCGACCTCAGGTGATCCACCCACTTCGGCCTCCCAAAGTGCTGGGATTACAAGCGTGAGCCGCCATGACCAGCCTCTTTTTCTTTCTTTTTTTTTTTGAGACAGAGTCTTGCTCTGTTGTCTAGGCTGGAGTGCAGTGGCACGATCTCAGCTCACTGCAACCTCTGCCTTCCAGGATCAAGCGATTCTCCTGCCTCAGCCACTTCAGTAGCTAGACTACAGGTGCACACTGTCATGCCCAGTTAAACTTTTAAAAATTTTTTTGTAGAGACGGGGTCTTATTATGTTGCCCAGGCTGGTCTCAAACGCCTCGGCTCAAGCAATCCTCCCACCTCATCCTCCCAAGGTGCTGGGATTACAGGTATAAGAGACCATTTAAACTGACTATTAAACATTGCTTTTCTCAAAGGTCCTTGCCATCCTTCCCTGGGGGATTTATCCCAGCCATCCTTTTCTTCATTTGTTATGGGGTTGAGTTGAGTGTTCCCTGAAAAAGACATGTTGGAGTCCTAACTCCAGGTACCTCAGAATGGGACCTTATTTGGAGATAAGGTCTTTTTAGTGACAATCAACTTAAAATGAGGTTGTTAGGGTGGGCCCTAATCCAATATGACTGGTATCCTTACAAGAAGGGGACATTTTGGCCGGGTGTGGTGGCTCATGCTTGTAATTTCTGCACTTTGGGAGGCTGAGGTGGGTGGATCACCTGAGATCAGGAGTTCAAGACCAGCCTGGCCAACATGGCGAAACCCTGTCTCTACTAAAAATACAAAAACTTAGCCGGGCATGATGGCAGGTGCCTGTAATCCCAGCTACTCAGGAGACTGAGGCAGGAGAATCACTTGAACCCAAGAGGCGGAGGTTACAGTGTGCTGAGATTGTGCCACTGCACTCCAGCCTGGGCAACAAGAGCAAAACTCCATCTCAAAATTTAAAAAAAAAAAGGAGGGGGACATTTGGACACAGAGACAGACACAAATAGAGGGATTATAATAAGTGACAGAAGGACAAGATGGCTATCTATAAGTCTATAGTCCTGGCACAGATTATTCCCTCAGTGGGAACCAACTCTGCCGACACCTTGATCTTGGACTTCTAGCCTCTAGAAATGTGAGACAATACCTTTCTGTGATTTAAGCCACTTTGTGATACTTTGTTACATAGCCCTAGCAAATGAATACACCATTGTACCCAGATCCCCCTCCACCAGGAGCTTTCTCTTTCACTTTCTCTCCTATACTTCCACAACCTTGGTCTCCTGCACAGTAGAGAAAGATTCAAATTTTCTGTGATTTTGTTGTGAAAAGAAATAGAACTCTTGTTAATTAACTCTTTCCCATCTAGGTTAATTCCTAAGGAGGCTAGTTGTTCATAACCAATCCATCCACTGGACTGTTTTTCTAAAACAAAAGAGCAGGTTTTCCTCCACTAATTAACTTCCTTAAACTTCAACCAGTTCTTATAATAACTGTCCCTATCTCCTGTTACATGTGGTTTTGTCATTAAATAATTGCAGCATTTTCGTCATGCTTAAATACTTCTTGTGTTTATTTTGGATATGATGTAAGCTGGTTACATGTAGAAGTCTTTTATTCCTCCTGGAATGATCTCCAGGTGACTCAAAACTTCTCTGACTCTTCAGAACAGAACACTGTCTGGATTCCACATCTTGAAGAGGTAATAGAAACATGTTAGCTCTCTTGGGAGAAACAACAGCTCTATTTCTGGCTACTGTGGAGTTTCTAAAGGGATGGGGCAAATTTTCCCTGGACATTGATCGATAAACTGTTGCTTAGGAAAGTCCAACTGGGCATGGTGGCTCACACCCATAACCCCAGCACTTTGGGAGGCCGAGGCAGGTGGATTGCTTGAGCTCAGGAGTTGGAGACCAGCCTGGGTAATGTGGCACAACCCTGTCTCTACAAAAATTACCAAAATTAGCTGGGTATGGTGGTGCATGCCTGTAGTCCCAGCTGCTCGGGAGGCTGACGAAGGAGGATTGCTTGAACTCTGGAGGTTGCAGTGAGCTGAGATCACCACTGCACTCCAGCCTGGGTGACAGACAAAAAAAAAGAAAATCCAGGAACTAATATTTGGTACAGATATAGGTCATCATAGACTTGGTTTCTGAAAAGACTCTGGAGTGCTACTGTGATGAAATGTTTAGCTGGTACTTACAACAAACTAAATCAGCACTGCAAAGGTGAAAGGCATGCATGTACTTTATTTCCTTCATAGATGGATTTCTGAAAATTTGGGATAAATAAAAGAGTTATCAGTCATGTTTTAAATACACAAGAGAAGCTGGTTTTTGAAGGACTTTATCTGTGAAAACTATTATTCACAGGGGCCTGGCCCATACTAAGTGAACATATATTTGCCAAATGAAAGAAGGAATACTTTTAAATGAAAAATTATTTTCATGGAAAACAATCACATTTAGTTTCTTATAGCATTTGGAAGGACCTCGGAGAACTCTTAGTCAAACCTCCAACCTAGTGCAGAAAATCCTGTAATCCTTGCACCCTTGGAGTGAAGGAGAGCATCCCACTCCATGGAATGGTAGTGTAGGGCGGCAGGTGAACTATGGGTTCTAGAGCTGGACTGCCTGGGTTTGCATAAACCCTGACACTCAAGAGCTTATAACCTTGGACAAGTTACTTATCTTGATGCTACTAAGTCTCCTCATCCATAAAATGAGGAAGAACAGTAGTACCCGCCTTATAGGTTGCTGTGGAGATTTCATGAGTTCATACAAGTCGAGTGCTAGGCTCACAGTGAGCACTCAGTGATAACTATTAGTATGATTAGCAAAGTTTGATGTTTCTTCTTGTATTGAGTTACAGTCTTCCTTCCTGTAACTTATACATTCATTTACTTTAGCTTTACTCTCTGGAACTACTAACACCCTTCAAAGAGCAATCATTTCCTCTCCCTGTCCTCAAGTCATGTCCAAATGAAACATCCTCAGTGTGTCCAAATATTCCCGTGGGGCATCTTATAAGAACCTTCTCATCCAGTTGCTTTTTTTTTTTTTTTGAGCTCTGTCAATATTGTTTGACCACCTGCTCTTTCCCAGGTGTTTCCCAGAATTGCACACAGTCCTCCAGATGTAGCCCAAGCAGAGTGGAGAGCAATGAGGCTATTGTGATTCTCTGCTGGACAATATACTCTGAGGTGTCTGGCCATAGATTTCATTAAGTGCTTTAGTGGCCAAGTCACACTGCAAGCTCATCTACTAAAATCTCCTAACCTTTCTTTTTATCTTTCTTTTTACCTGAACTTTAAGCCTTATCATGCTCATCCTGTGTTGTATAGTTGATGTATTTCAATGTTTGTACACATCTACATATCTGTCTTGTGAATCTATTATATGTCATTAGGCAAAAAAAGAAATCTTTTGCATTTGTGTTGAGATAGTTTTCATTTCTTTTATTTATTTATTTATTTATTTATTTTTTGAGACAGGGTCTCACTATGTTGCCCATGCTGGAGTGCAGTTGCATAATCGTAGCTCACTGAAATCTTGAACTCCTAGGCTCAAGGAATCCTCTGCCTCAGCCTCCCAAATGCTGGAATTACAGTCATGAGCCCAACCATTTCTTACTTTTGAAACAGGATGTTGAGTGAGAACTGTTTCTGGAGCCCAGGAATTGCTGACTGGGGCTCAGAGATGAGGACAAAGATTTACATACCTCATATTCTAAAGAGAGCCACCAACTGTTGGGTTAGGCGCCTCCCTTGGGAGTATTAAGCTGTGGCTTAATTGGCTTTCCTACTTGCATCCATCATTCAAGCCCTCATCCCTGTGAGCCGTGCAATGATTTTTTGCAAGGAACATTGCTTTAGTGAAGGGGAGGGAATGCCTGTTCTCCCTCCAAGCTAAATAATGGGAGAAGACTTCTAAGCAACTTACTCATAGATGTGGGGAAACTTGAAAAGGGGGGATTTAGATATTTTATTCTCTTGTTGTCTGTCTGGTTAGGGAGTAGATATGTGAATTTGTCCTGTGCCTTTCTAAGCAGGGGAAATGAGAATGAAAGAACAATGGCAGGGTCAGGAGAGGAGGATGGATTTGGAGCAGGATTCACTTCCACTGGCTGGTGTGGCAAGGATGTATGATATTCACATCAGTCAAATGGACCCTGAGGAGGGTAAAGGAGGTTGGGCCAAGAGGGCTGGCAGGAGCCAAGGGGGATTGAGAGAGGCTGGACCAGAGCTGGAATTCTTACATGGGCAACGGTACAGTAGGGAGACTCCCTGCTAAGAGCCTTCTGAAGAACTCATGCACCCAAGAGAGCCAGAGATGCAAGACAGCCACGGAACAAGGCCACAGCACTGCCCAGTGAATTAGGAGACACTTGTCCCTTTCTCTCTTCTTCTTCCCCTGACTCAGCCCCCCCAGAGAAGCTAGAGCCCACAGGACCTTGTGTCCTGTGGAGATGGTGTCTCAAGGGTAGACTGTGCCACAGCCACCCCAGCCAGAAGAGATGGGGGAAGAAGGGTAAAAGAGTCATTCATGTCACACCCTCTACTCAGTTCCCTGCAGTTACAAGCTCTCAGGAAATGAGGGGAGAGAATGCTTTCAATCAGATATGATGTTGGAACCTTAAATTAAATAGACTTTTAATAACTAAGAGTGACCAGAAAGTTAAAGAAACCACCCAAGATATTGTTAGAGTACGTGTTATCCAGTAGGCAGTAAGATGTATCTTCATACAGTTGAAGGCAGTGGTTAGAGAAAAAGAAAACCATTTCAAATTTGTTTGAGTTGAGGTGTTTAAATAAATAAATAAATAAAATTTTCCCAAGACAGGGTCTTGCTCTGTCACCCAGGCTGGATTGCAGTAGTGCAATAGCTCACTGCAGCCTTCACCTCCCACACTCAAGTGATCCTGCCACCTCAGCCACTAGAGTAGCTGGCATTACAGGCACATGCTACCAGACCCAGCTAATTAAAAAAAAAAATTTTTTTGTAGTGATAGAGTATCGCTAATGTTGCCCAGGCTGGTCTTGAAATCACGGGCTCAAGTGAACCTCCCACCTCAGCCTCCCAACTGCTGGGGAGAGTGTTCGCTCAAGTGGCTATGCCATGTAACTTTTGAGTCACCCTCCATTCCAGCTAATTCAGTTGGGGCTGGTCTTAGTTTTCTTTTGCTGCTTGACAGACTACCATAAATTGGGAAATTTACAGCACATCCATTTATTCTCTGACAGTTCAGTGGGTCAGAAATCTGGGTGGGCTTGGCTGGACTCACTGCCTAGATGCTTCAGGCTCCCGAGGTCAGCTAGGCCGGGCTCCCATTGGGAGGCTTTTCTGGGAGAGGAGCCTCCAAGCTCTTTCAGGTTGCTGGCCTAATCTAGTTTCTTGCAGCTGTAGATCTGAAGTCCTTGCTTCCTTGCTGCCTTTTGGTCTGGCATTGTCCCCAGCTCCTTGAGGCCACCAGTATTCCTTTGTTTTTTTTTTTTTTTTTTTGAGATGGAGTCTCGCTCTGTCGCCCAGGCTGGAGTGCAGTGGCGGGATCTGGGCTCACTGCAAGCTCCGCCTCCCGGGTTCACACCATTCTCCTGCCTCAGCCTCCTGAGTAGCTGGGACTACAGGCGCCCGCCACCTCGCCCGGCTACTTTTTTGTATTTTTAGTAGAGACGGGGGTTTCACTGTGTTAGCCAGAATGGTCGAGATCTCCTGACCTCGTGATCCACCCACCTCGGTCTCCCAAAGTGCTGGGATTACAGGCGTGAGCCACCGCGCCCGGCCACCAGTATTCCTTTTCACGTGGTCCCCTTCGTCTGCAAAACAGCAACAGTGCACTGACTTCTCATTCTGCCATGCCTGAGTCCTTCTGCCTTTAAGGACTTAAGTGATGACCCTGGGCCTGCTTGCATGATCCAGGCTAACCTCCCTATCTGAAGGTCAACTGATTGGTAAACTTATGTTCAATATTCCTTATATCCAGACATCCTCGGGCCCCAGAAGTCTTCTCCAGGCCCACAAGGGCACACACAGTAGTATAAAATATAGCGTGGATCAGAGGAAAGCTATTTCCTGCCGAGAATGAACCTCACCACTGCATGTCTGCAGGCTGGTGCTGTTGTCTTGAATAGTGATGACCTTCTAAGCATTAGACCTCTGTCTTGAGGACCAGTGAGTTCCAAATCGCCTCATCAGATACCCCAGATTCCAGATCCTTGATGTTGCTGGAACCCTGACCAGTCCTCGGCCTTTCTGGTTCCTGAATGCTGGCTGGCATGCGGCAGCCAGGACTTTCCTTTGCTCTGTCCCACCTCTTGGGGCTCCCTGATTCTCCCGAGCCACCTTCCGTCAGTCCTGATCAGCTGCTTCTTCTACCCCAAACGTGACGGGCAACCTTCGAGGAGCTAAAGCGCTGTTTACACTCCCGCATTGGGCAGATGAAGGAAGGGCGGACGTGAAATGTCAACCCTGGCCGACCCCAGCTGCGGGCTGTGTCAGCTGCTTGTTTGCCCACTAGGTGGCGTCTGTGAAGCCTGAGGAGAGAATGAGGACTTTCTTGTTAAAAACGCACAAAGGAAATGTTCTTTTGCTTTTCTTTTTCCTTTCTGTTTATTCCATTCACCACCATCACGGCCCCCACTACTGTAAAAGTAACACTGAAACAAGGCGTCTTTCTAAGTCTCCCTCCCAGGGGGATTGCAGCTTCTCTCAGACCCCCCTGACTAGAGTAAGACAAGACGTCTGTACTTTCCCCAGTTTGCCATTAGGTTGTAATTGGAGTCCACTGAGCACCAGTAACTCTCACCTCCTCCCATCCCTTGCTTTCAGCTGGTTTTCTCCAAGGCCCACAGGTAAGAAGTTAAGGCATAGATTTCCTTTTGTTTTCTTTCCTCCTTCTTTCTCCCTTTGTCTCTCTCTCTCTCTTTTTTTTCCTTCAAGTTTGCTCCGTTTTAAATTTACTTTGGAAGGAGGAGCAGTAGGAGAAGAAAATCTCTACTATCAGTTAAGTGGGATTTAACACGGCCTATGCAGTGCATGAGTGTCTACGCAGGCAGAGGGCATGGTGTGGCCTAAGAAGTGAGAGGTTACAAAGATTCGCTCTGACAAAATAAAAACTAAAGCTATGCCTATCAAATACATTGCCATTTCCAGGGAATGCAAAACAGTTTGTACTTTAAAAGTGAGTTTTATTTATTTGTAGAGACAGGGTCTCGCTTTATTGCCCAGGCCAGTCTCAAACTCCTGGCTTCAAGCAATCCTCCTGCCCCAGTTTCCCAAAGTGCTGAGACTACAGGTGCGAGCCATGACACACAACCAAAAGTGAGTTTTTAGACCAGCTTGAAGGGAGGAAAGAGATGAGAGTTTTGTCTCTGGTCTCCTTTTTCCCATCTTTCCCCAGGCCACATCTGCATGAAAGGAAAAATAGGGTTACCACATTAGTAGTAAAAACCTATTTATTCAGGCTACCCCGTATGCATTCTTGGAGGAAACTCTAGGCCTGCTTTTCTGGTGATCTATTACATGGCATGGGGACTACAGTTAATAATAATGGATTGTGTCTTTCTAAATAGCTAAAAGAATGGATTTTAAATGTTTTACCACAAACAAAAAGTATTTGAAGTGTTGAGTAAGTTAATCAGCCCGATTTGATCATTCCACAATGTACACATGTATCAAAACATCACATTATATCCCATAAATATATGTAATTATTGTTTGTCAATTAAAAAGAAAATAAAACTTAAAAAAACCAAAGCCCCAGGTGGGGATGCCGTGCCCTCAGGCACCATGAGAAATTCACCATTTCTTCCAGCCCTGCCGAGAGACATTCTCCAGCTCTTGCTGTGATGTGCCCAAGGTCCCCCTGGCTGCACAGGGGCCCAACATGGGAAGTACTCTTCTAGGTCTGCAGGCCATGCTCCATTGTTCACTTCACTAATGCCATACCCTGGCATCATGGAGTCATTGCCTTGAATGGACTCCACGGCATGTCCTTTCACTCCTTCCTTCCAGTGTGTGAGAACATAAGAAATCTAGTCAAAGTTCTTTGTCCTTCTCTGCTCATAAAATGGTTGAGTCTGCTTTGGGCCCTTTTCTTTGTTTTTGTTCTCTGAAGTTATCTGGGGGAAAATATTCATAATCCAGCTTGTTTTTCCCTAATAGGAAAGAGTAAGGCAGCTTGACTACTATCAGGAGAAAATAAGATCCTTGGTACTGGCCCAGCACGGTGGTCCACGCCTATAATCCCAGCACTTTGGGAGGCCAAGGTGAGAGGATCACTTGAGCTCAGGACTTCCAGACCAGTCAGGGCAACACAGCGAAACCCTGTCTCTACAAACAATACAAAAAATTAGCTGGGTGTGGTGGTGTGTGCCTGTAGTCTCAGCTACTTGGGAGGCTGAGCAGAGAGGATCACTTGAGCCTGGGAGGCCAAGGCTGCAATGAACCATAATTGCACCACTGTACTCCAGCCTGGGCAACTGAGTGAGGCCCTGCCAAAAAAAAAAAAAAAAAAAGATACGGCCAGGTGTGGTGGCTCATGTCTGTAATCCCAGCAGTTTGGGAGGCTGAGGCGGGTGAATCACCTGAGGTCAGGAGTTCAAGACCAGCCTGGCCAACACAGTGAAACACTGTCTCTACTAAAAATACAAAAATTAGTCGGGTGTGGTGGTGGATGCTTGTAATCCCAACTGCTCAGGAGGCTGAGGCAGGAGAATCGCTTGAACCTGGGAGGCAGAAGTTGCAGTGAGCTGAGACTGTGCCACTGCACTCCAGCCTGGGTGACAGAGCAAGACTCCGTGTCCCCCCACCCCCCCAAAAGAAGATCCTTGGTGCTTATTCCGCCATTATTGCAAATTAATTGTAAACATTTTTGTACAGTCCTAACTGGTTGGGGTAAAACATGAACTGTTTTGTTTGTGTTTGTCTCCTTTCCCAAGTATTATCTCTTTCTCATTAGGTAGTAGACCCCTTAGCAACACCACCAGCTTGGATTCCATAACCTTCTGAACACCCTTGATTATTAAAGATGTTCCAGCTTCTCAAAGCTGTCTATTTTCCCATCTTGTCAGGCTTGTGGCTCAAAGGAACTGCAGTGGTTGGGACAGGGCCACGAACTGCTCTGGTCCTCTCCTTTCCACCTTCCCTCAGAGTAGAAGGGCTGTATCACCTCTAGGATGCTGCCTCCTCTTCAGCCTCCAGGCTCTACCTGCAGTGGGGTGTTGGGCCCCAACTCACAACCCTACCAAATCCCTTCTCTTCTTTCTGAGAAGGTGGTAGGGTTGGGGGGCTGGTTCGAGGCTATGACTGGTGTTAGAAGGGCCAGCTTGGCCAGGTGTGGTGGCTCACACCTGCAGTCCCAGCACTTTGGGAGATCAAGGCAGGCGAATCACCTGAGGTCAGGAGTTCGCGACCAGTCTGACCAACATGGTGAAACCCCATCTCTACTAAAAATACAAAAATTAGCCGGGCTTGGTGGCATGCACCTGCAGTCCCAGCTACTCAGGAGGCTAAGGCAGGAGAATCACTTGAACCCGGGAGACAGAGGTTGCAGTGACCTGAGATCGCACCACTGCACTCCAGCCTTGGCAAGAAAGTGAGACTCCATCTCAAAAAAAAAAACAAAGAAGGGCCAGCTCAATACCCACCCCACCCCGCCCAGTAAGCTGTGAGCATGGTGAGCATCCCAGTGGTCGGCTGCTTTCTT
>NW_012115677.1:1266911-1269988 GCF_000951035.1 Colobus angolensis palliatus | reverse complement strand
ACCTGAGGTCAGGAGTTCGCGACCAGTCTGACCAACATGGTGAAACCCCATCTCTACTAAAAATACAAAAATTAGCCGGGCTTGGTGGCATGCACCTGCAGTCCCAGCTACTCAGGAGGCTAAGGCAGGAGAATCACTTGAACCCGGGAGACAGAGGTTGCAGTGACCTGAGATCGCACCACTGCACTCCAGCCTTGGCAAGAAAGTGAGACTCCATCTCAAAAAAAAAACAAAGAAGGGCCAGCTCAATACCCACCCCACCCCGCCCAGTAAGCTGTGAGCATGGTGAGCATCCCAGTGGTCGGCTGCTTTCTTTAGAATGTGGGGTACTTACCGCCTTTTTGTCTCCAGCATTGGATCCCAAGCACCAATTCTGGGGCAAACAGAAAATCCCACTCATTAACCTGCTACAGAGTAGAATGCCATCCCTCATGCCCATCTTCTTTTTCCCCCACTGTGTTAGGCCACCAGACCCCACCTCCATCATTGGGGATTACATTTCAACGTGAGATTTGCAGGGAACAAACATCCAAACCATATCACCCACACACAGTTGCTTTGAGGGCTCACCAGAGGAATATCTGAGACTGGATAATTGATAAATAAAAAAGGTTTAACTGGCTCACAATTCTGCAGGCTATACAAGCATGGTGCCAATATCTGCTCTGCTTCTGGTGAGGCCTCAGGGAGCTTGTACAGCCTGCAGTACTGGTCTGGGGCTTCATGATCTCACCCCAGGAATCTCATCAGCCTGTCTAGGGTCAGGTGTCCATCCCTTTTGCCCAGAGGATTCGAATACCTTGATTGACCACACTTGAGTTGGGTGACCACCTCTGGAATCAGAGGGTGAGCTCATCCCTTTACTTTCATTGGGAAAGAATGAAGAAAGAATATTTTCTCAAAGAAAAATGAGGGTGATATGACCAGAAGAAGAAACAATGGATGCCAGGCAGGCATAAAACACAAATGTCCATTATGGAAAACAAGGGAACCAGGAATAGGAATTTTGAAGTGGTTTTATTGCAATATTAAAGCAACCTTGCATACCACATTTATTATAAAGAATCCCACTTTTCAGCCCAAAATATAGTGAGATTTTCTTTATAAATTTGCTTTATATCATTTGCTCAGATTAAAGGATTTAAGATTCTGGCAGGTACATTTTGATGCATGTATCTGGTATCCTTTAAGTGTAAGAGATAACAGAAGCCTCATAATGCCTAGAGGCAGAGCCCTATGGTGTGACTGGAACATTTCCTGTTTCACAAAGTCTGTTTTATCTAAGAGTTACTGTTGCCATCCTCAAGGCAGCAAATCACCTGGATCACTGTGCTTGCAAACCAGCCTCAGAAATAATGCCCACGAAGCAGACAAAGTTGGAGAGCCCTTTCTAGAGAGGGGCTATTAATAGGCTTCAATAAGGAAAAGTTCAAACACATGCAGATCAGGAAAAAAGAAAATTACCCAAATGAAAGGTCTGAGATGTAAGAGAGAATCATGCACAAACGCAGTGGTAAATATGTGGGCACATCAAGCAAAAATCAACCAAACAAAATTATAAATAATGTACAAATTGTGGGGTTAAAAGAAGAGAGACTTTGGATACTGGATACTGGATAGCATTGGCATACGTATTGGGAAGAGGATCAGAGTGAAAGTATTCTTAGATTCTTAGATGACTCATAAGGAGGATAAAATTATTAACTTTTGAAATGGTAAAATATTTATGCTATTGTGTCTAGGGTAACCAATGAAAAACAGACATAGAGAGTATAACTTATAAGCAGGGGGAAAAATCAGAAAAACAAAAGAAACAAAAAGCAAACCTCAATGAATCTGAATTTTTTGACAAGCAGAGAAAAAAGAAGAACAGAAAAAGTGAAACAAACAGCACAAAATAAGATGATAGAATTAAATCAAAATATATCAGTAATCTCAATAAATGAAGTGAATGACATCCTTCAGTTAAAAGACAAAGAGGGTCAGAAAAAGGTTCAGGCATGGTGGCTCATGTCTGTAATCCCAGCACTTTGGGAGGCTGAGGTGGGTGGATTGCTTGAGTTCAGGAGTTTGAGACCCTACCTCTACAAAAAAATACAAAAATTAACTGGGTGTGGTGGTACGTGCTTGTGATCCCAACTACTTGGGAGGCTGAGGCAGGAGGATTGCTTGACCAGGATCTGGAGGCTGCAGTGAGCCATGAGAATGGCATTGCACTCCAGCACGTGACAGAGCGAGACCCTGTCTCAAAAGAAACAAAATAAATAAATAAATAAATAAATAAAAAAGAAAAAAAATGATAAAATCTAGCTCTAGGCCATTTATACAACACAAACCTAAACCATAAGGATACAGAAATATCCTTAAAAGACAAGAAAATGTATATCAAGCAGAGACTAATCTAAAGAAATGTGGTATAGCTATATTAATATAAGACAAAATATACTATTAGACAAAAAGGCAAAAAAACCCCACACCCAACACTGGTCACTACATAGTGATAAAAGCTTAAATCACCAGAAAAATATGAAAATGATAAACTTGTTTATACCTAATAATAGAGCAAAAATTATCCAACTACAAGAGAAAATTGATAAATTCACTGTATTTATAATCAAATGATAACAAAATAATATGTGCCAAGCCTTGTAGTATATAAAGGGATGCTTGTAGGGAAATATATATTCTTAATGCTTCCATTAGAAAAGAAGAAAAGCTCAAAATTAATGATCCATGTATACAACCTGAGAAGTTAGAAAGAGGAACAGCAGGCTGGGCACGGTGGCCCACGCCTGTAATCCCAGCACTTTGGGAGGCCGAGGTGGGCGGATCATAAGGTCAGGAGATCGAGACCATCCTGGCTAACACTGTGAAACCTCGTCTCTACTGAAAATACCAAAAAATAAAAATAAAAAAATAAAAAAAAATTAGCCGGACGCGGTGGCGGGCGCTTGTAGTCCCAGCTACTCGGGAGGCTAAGGCAGGAGAATGGCATGAACCCAGGAGGTGGAGGTTGCAGTGAGCCGAGATCGCGCCACTGCACTCCAGCCTGTGTGACAGAGCGAGACTCTGTCTCA
>NW_012115677.1:1255236-1266861 GCF_000951035.1 Colobus angolensis palliatus | reverse complement strand
TTAATGAAGTAAAAAACAATCATACAATTAAGAATATTGACAAAGACAAACATTTTCTGAAAAGTTTAATGAAACTGACAAACGTCTGCTAAGATAAAGCAATAATGAAAGAAGACAGAAATTAACACTTAAGAAAAAATAGGGAATGTAACTACAGATAAAAACAGATTTTAAAAATAAGAGAATATTATAGACAACTTTATGCCAATAAATCTGAAAACTTAAAGTATATGTAAATTCCTGGAAAAATACAACTCGCAAAAACTGACTCAAGGCATTGAAAATTTAGTTTATGAATAATGCCACATTAACATGTGAAGGAGAAAGACATGATCATCTCAACCAATGCAGAAAAAGTTGATGAAATTAAACATTTATTTACTATAGAAACTAAAAATAAAGAGAAATGTCATTAACATGTTAAAGGGCATCTACAAAAAAACTAAAGGAAATGTGAAATCAAATGATGACTATGTGAAAGCATTTCCTCTAATATCAGGAATCAGATAAGGATGCCTGCTACTAACAATTCTTTTGAACACTGTACTGGATATCCTGGACTGTTTAGTATATCAAGGAAAAGCAAAATAAAAGACATAAGAATCAGAAATGAATAAGGAAAATTGCCATTATTCATAGATGGTATATTTGTCTGTTTGGAAAGCATTAAAGAAACAAATTATTTGCGTTTCAGCAAGTTTTCTGGATATAAAATCATCAACTGAAAGGCAATTACATTTGTTTTTTGTTGTTGTTCTTTTTAATTGCTTTCCTTCTTTTTTTTTTAAAAAATCCCTCATTGGAAGGAAATTATATTCTATACACCAGCAACAGTTAGAAAATGTAATTTTTAAGAGATGCCATTAAAAATAACAACAATATAAAGCACCCAGGAATAAATCTATCAAAAGTTTTGCATGGAGGGGGTGAGGTGGCACACGTCTGTAATCTCAGCACTTTGGGAGGCTAAGGCAGGCAGATTTCTTGAGCTCAGGAGTTTGAGACTAGGCTGGGTGACACAGCGAAACACCATCTCCACCAAAATACAAAACGTTAGCTGGGCATGGTGGCGTGTGCCTGTAGTCCCAGCTACTCGGGAGGCTGTGGTGGGAGGATCACTTGAGCCCAGGAGGTCGAGGCTGCATTGAGCTGAGATCATGCCACCGCACTCCAGCCTGGGTGACAGAGTGAGACCCCATCTCAAAGATAAAAAAAAAAAAGTTGTCCATGACTGTTGTGCAACTTTATTGAACTACATTAAAGATGACCTAGGTAAGTGGAAGTATATACTATACTTACGGCTACTATATTCAATATTAAAAAGATGTTAGTGTTCTTCAGTTGATCCACAGATTCAATGAAATTTCAATAAAAATGTCAATAGGAATTTTTTAGAAACTTGATGAATTGGTTCTAAATTCATATGGAAGATTGAGGGGCTAATAATAGCCCTTTCAGTCTCAAAAAGAACCAAACACAAAAATCAATTCAAGGTGGATTAAAGACTTAAATGTGAAAGGCATAAAACCTTAAAACTTAAAAGCCAATATATGGGAATGTCTTTATGACTTTGGGATAGGGAAGAATTTCTTAAAGAAGACATACAAGAAAAGCAGAAACAATGAAAGTAATTGATAAATTTACCACATTAAATTTAAGAACTTACGTTTTCAGAAAAGACCATTAACTGAGTAAAAAGGGTAGCCCCGAATTAGAAGAAGACATTTGGCAAACATAATTAAAAAGAATTAGGATTTGGAATATATAAAGAATACCTAAAGAATCAAAAGAAAAAGACAAACAACTGAAAATTTGACAAAAGGCATGATTTAGGCATTTCGTAGAAGAGAGAACACAAATGATTCATAATAATGTGAAAAGATGCTCAACCTCATTTGTAATCAGGGAGAGAAAAATTAAATTTATAATTAGATACTCTTTCATACTGGTCAGACTGGCAAAAATCTTAGGCCAACTGGTGGTGAAGTTATGGAACAGTGTGCACGGCTGCTTGAAGTGCAACTTGGTATGACCGCTCTACTCAGTAAAGTTCAATAAATACCTTGTGACCCAGCAATTTCACTTCTTGGTCTAAATCTTAGAAAAACTTTTGTACATGGACCCCGGAAAACAAGTACTAGAATGCTCATAGCAACGTTATCTCTAAAGGCAAAACTGGAAAAACTCATATATTCACCCCCAATAGAATGGATAATCCTTCTGGAGTATATTCATACACTGTAATAGCATTGCAGTTATAAAAATGAATGAATTACAGCTGGAGCCATTGTCAAAGGTGACTCTCAAAACCATGAGGCTTCTACATGAGACTGTGTTTGCAGGGTGTGCCAATGGGTTGAGTAGGCGCTGAAGTCTATTCCAGCTCCACTGGCACACGGATGCTTGGCTATCAAGGAAGGGGTTTCTTTTTTTTTTTATTTTAAACTGCACAAGGTCTCCCTACAGGTTAGCTCTGGACAAACAAAATCATAATGTTGACTAGAAAGACAAGTCACAGAAGTATACAAATTCTGTATTATTCTGTTTACATAAAGTGCAAAATCAGGTAAGACAAAACAATAAGGATGCATGTGTATGTGGTGAAACTATATAGAAAAATAAGAGAGTGAGTAACACAAAATTCAGAATAGTGATCACTTCTTAGGGAGTGGGGAGCACCCAATTAGGGAAGGTTCATGACGGGGTTGGAGAGTGCTAAGGTCATGATAATAATAATGTTCTATATCTTAGGCTAAGTAGTGGGTACTCAAATATAATGTCACCACCCTTTGTCCTATGCATGTATGTCTAATAAAGCCCTTCTTGGCCAGGCACAGTGGCTTATGCCTGTAATTCCAGCACTTTGGGAGGCCGAGGTGAAAGGATCACTTGAGTCCAGGAGTTTGAGACTAGCCTGGGCCCCATAACAAAACTCTGTCTCTACAAAAAATAAAAAAATCAGCTGGGCATGGTGGCATGCACCTGCAGTCCCAGTTATTTGGGAGACTGAGGTGGGAGGATTGCTTAAACTCAGGAGTTGGAGGCTGCAGTGAGCTATGATCATGCCACAGTACTCCAACCTGGGTGACAAAGCAGGACCCTGTCTCACAAAAAAAAAAAAAAATTCAGTTATTATAGATTATCTAAGGAGGGTTTTGTTTTTGTTTCTGTTTTTTTGAGATGGTGTCCCACTCTGTTGCTCAGGCTAGAATGCAGTGGCATGATCATGGCTCACTGCAGCCTTGACCTCTTGGGCTCAAGTGATCTTCCTACCTCAGCCTTCTGAGTAGCTGGGACCACAGGGGCTCACCACCACACTCCCAGCTAATTTTTTAATTTTTTGTAGAGGTGGGATCTCCCAATGTTGCCCAGACTGGCCTTGAACTCCTGGACTCAAGCAGTCCTTCCACTTTGGCCTTCCAAAGTGCTGGGATCACAGATGTGAGTCACTGCATCTGGCCAGTAACTGATTTTAAATAAAAGGCATCCCAGCCAAATGTACTACTTGGAGAAGAAAGGATCCCAACCACAAGGTCTAGACAGTGTAGAATGCCAGGGGCCCAGGCCTGAGGGTCTGAGTCCTAATTGGTTGCAGGAGGATACTGCCTCCTGTGCAGTGAGCTGGGAGGACCCCAGAAGGATCCTTCAAAAGTGCTTCATGAAAAAGCAAATTAAAACCACAAGATAATACTTTCAGAATGGCCAGCATGGGGGAGAAAATGACAGTACCAAGTGTTAGCAAGAATATGGAGCAACTGGAATATTTGTGCATTGCTGGTGAGAATGCAAAAATGGTACAGCCACTTTGGAAAATAGTTTAGCAGTTTCTAATAAAATTAAACATATTATTAATGTTATCTTGCAATCCTACACATAGGTATTTACCCAAGTTAAATGAAATCTATGTTCACACAAAAATCTGCACACTAATGTTTCCAGTAGCTTTATTCTAGTTGACAAAAAACTGGAAACAACAGAGATTTCCCTCTACTAAGGGATGGATAAACAGAGTATGGTACATCTATGCAAATGGAATACTATGCAGTAGTGAAAAGGAATGAACACTGATATAGAGATAACATGGATGAATTTCAACTGCAGTGCGTTAAGCAAAAGAAACCAGATTAAAAAAAGACTACATATTATATGATTCCATTTACATGGTGGGAAAGGCAAAAGTCTAGGGACAGAAAACAAAGCAGAGGTTGCCAAGAGCTGAGTAGGAGAGATGTTCAATACAAAGGGGGATGGGGAATTCACTGGGGTGATAGACCTGTTGTAGACCTTGATCACGATGATAGTTATTAATACATGACTGAATGGGGTTGTCAAAATCCACAGAAAACTATACACAGTACACTACAAAGAGTTTTATTGTATCTAAATTTTACCTTAATTTAAAAAATCCTCATTCACTCCAGAAAATTTCTCAAGAAAAAAAAACAAACACACCCAAAAAACAAAAACTCATGTTCCGCGGACCTTGATGCCCAATGACAATTTCATAGCCATGTAAAATTTTACCTTTTTCACTTTAATCCTTTCTCCCGCTAGGCCCGACCCTGAATGAGGAAGCACAGGAGCTAGGGAGTTAAGTAGAAAGACGAAGAAAAAAGGTGACCTCACCCACCATCAGCTTTGCTCTCCCTGCCACTGTAGGCTTGCAACTGAAGCAGTGCCAGATTGGGGGGAGGGAGGAGAAACTCTACATCGTATAAAAATTGAAACTTTGCTTATTACATCAAGCTGGACCCTCAGTTGCAAAAAATGAGACTGTTCGTGCACCCAAGAGGCCAGAAAAGCTATGGGATTGGCCTAGATTCAAATGGGGGCATGGAAAAAAACCAGCTCCCAGAGAGGTTTTAAAGAAACAGTGAAAGAATAAGTTGCTTTATGATCACTCCCTATAGAGTCGTTTAATACAATGGTTACATGCAATCAGTGTGCTAATTACAAAGGACTCTTCTCTAATCCCTACTTGTGCTAAATAGGGAGCTTCTTGTATTCCAAATGAGTGAGATTGTATTAATATAGCTGAATAGAATATTGTAGAAAATGGGCCGGGCGCAGTGGCTCACGCCTGTAATCCCAGCACTTTGGGAGGTTGAGGTGGGCAGATCACAAGGTCAAGAGATCGAGACCATCCTGGCCAACGTGGGGAAACCCTGGCTCTACTAAAAATACAAAAATTACCTGGGTGTGGTGGAGCATGCCTGTAATCCCAGCTACTCAGGAGACTGAGGCTGCAGAATCGCTTGAACCAGGGAGGCGGAGATTGCAGTGAGCCGAGATGGCGCCACTGCACTCCAGCCTGGCGACAGAGTGAGATTCCATCACACACACACACACAAAGAATATTGTAGAAAATGGGTCCCATATCCTAATGATCTAGCACCAAAATATATTTCCCTAGGAAGTGAATTGGGACCACCTACAAGCATAAAGCAGCAGGAAGTTATGCTTCTGTGATCTTAGAGGCATTCACTTAGCACAGACACCTAGTGATATAAGATGCCCACTAGAAGGAATACTTGTCTTTTGTTGAATGACTGAATGAATGTAATTCCAAGATGCAAGTAGGAAAAGGAGAAACAGGGAGGGCTTTTCTTGCTCAAGGCTTGAACTGCACATTTAATTAATTATAATCATAATGATTTTATTGAGACAGGGTCTCACTCTGTCACCCAGGCTGGAGTGCAGTGGCACAATTTCAGCTCACTGCAGCCTTGATCTCCCAGGCTCAAGTGATCCTTGCACCTCAGACTCCCAAGTAGCTGGGACCACAGGTGTACATTACCACAGCCGGCTAATTTTTATATTTTTTGCAGAGACAGGGTTTCGCCATGTTGTACAGGCTGGTCTCGAACTCCTGAGCTCAAGTGATCTGCCTGCCTCAGCCTCCCAAAGTGCTAGGATTACAGGCATGCACCACCATAATGATTTTATAGAGGAGGAACTTCAGAGCCTGTGACAGTGGATCGAGTCTCCCTCAGCTTAATCAGGGTACTGAGCATCACCTAAAGTCAGCCAATAGAAAGCAAATGGGCTATGGGCAACCCAAGGAACTATAATTAGAAACATCTCTGTATGAAACACAAACTGGAAGAAAATTTTGTTCAAATTCTCCATGGAGAATATTTTTATTTATTTATGTTCTTCTTGCATACTCTAAAATGCACAGTGTGAATTGCCCTTCTTCAAAAACCGTTGTGAGCCTGGTCACTTTATCTGAGATCTTCAGAAGGTCTTCGGAAATGTTGCCTTAGGTTTCAGCTAAGCGAGTCACAGAGATTGGTCATCAACTACTACAAAATTACAGGAGATCTAGTTATTTTCCAACAATTACTAGAAAAGCATTGAGAACACCAGACGTACAGCCAGACAGAGAGGGTAAGAGAAGAGCAGATGCTATTTAAGTAACAGGATTTCCATATATATGACTCTATGTACAATCTTAGAATTCTTTTACAGGCAGTAAAATGCTTAAATCATTATTTTAAGGGCACTCTAATATAAATACAAGTCTCACTAATTTTAATCTTTTCTCTTTGGCTCACAAATGCACGAAAATACCATGAACAGTTTTCAGAACTTACTTCATTAATATATAAATAAGATACATTACAAATGGGAAGAAAATACAAGATGCCTCTTTAACATGGTACATCTCTGAATATAAATAAGCAAATATTTCATTGACCTACAATTAAACAATCATTGAAATCATGACACATAATCTCCCCCTCCCACCACCCAAGTCAGACAACAGTAATTTACACAATCTACACAAATTAATCTCTAAAAATACAGCCATAGTACACCTGTAACAATGACTCTGCTACTATTTTCCCTTAACAGAATGCTAATGGGGAGGGTGTGACTTGTCATCTGGTGGTGTTTTTTCTCATCCATCAGCACTTCAGATGGAGAAATGCTGACAGTGAGGTCGATTCTCACCAACAGCATTTCCCTCGGCCCCTAGGACATGGCGTTTTGAAAAACAGCTTTCCTGGAGTTATTGGACAAGCTGGTTGGCAGCACGTTTAGCTCCTCGGTAACTGCTGAAGGTAAGGTGAATTCTCTTGGAGCGGGAAACATGCTGTGGTCTATTACTAAGCCACACTCACTATACATGTATATAGAGAAGTATGTATAACTGTACATATATACTCTGTTCCTAATGTGCAACTTTTTTAAAAAGAACACTATTTCCTGCTAACTAAACA
Source organism: Colobus angolensis palliatus (assembly GCF_000951035.1). Lineage (NCBI taxonomy): Eukaryota > Metazoa > Chordata > Mammalia > Primates > Cercopithecidae > Colobus > Colobus angolensis. Next base: position 1,259,635 of record NW_012115677.1, on the reverse strand, counting down.
AACAAGCTTTAAGTAACGTTTTAACAATATTCGTCAAGATATTATGTTTTCCCTCAATGAAATGGCCTATGTGTTTCAGCAACATAAAGAGGTTTGTTCTGGAGTGCCAGAGGGAAAAGGCATTCCCATAAACTCATGTTCTGTGAAGGGTGATTACAGATCCTGGCCCAGTCTTTCTATCTCCTCAATGAGGAAGTCAATGTCAGACTGGGTAGCGGCTGGGTTAGAGATGACCATCCGGAAGAAGTTGGCCTTGTCCCCCTGGGGCTGGTAGCCAACCATGGTCGTGCCTGACTCCATCATCAGGGCTTTGATTTTTGGAGCCACCTTGTGATGGAAAACACAAAACAAAACTCAAGATTGATATTAATACCCTCTCTTTTTAACAATTCGACCCAACTTGCATTTTACTATTTGTGTTTACAATGACATAAAAGCAAAGAAATATTTCATATCCAGGAATCTTTGGGGGCTAATATCAAATGACTACCTGGTCACGAGTTCCCTCAGAAAGTACCGTGCAACCGAATTTTGAAAGTCAGTCATGGAACAATGATAATAAAATAAAAAATGAAGACAAAACCAAAAAACTCTTATAGACAACACCACAAATTCAGGGTTTTGCATAACTCAGAGCCCAGGATACTGCCTAGCACATAGATTGTGTTTAACAAATATTTGTTAAATGGTTGGATGAATTAAATGTTATATAAATTAAATATAATCTTAAGAACCCTGGATAAGATGTAAACTGGATATAGAAAACAGCTAGAATGAATCAGCATTACAGTTTGCTTGAACTTAAAAGGTTATTGTAAAAGACACAGTTTAATCTAGAACGTCCCTGGGAATATGCACATTATTCCCTTATCCTGCGTAGGGCTACTTTAATAAAGAACATCAACCAAGGACAAGGAGACAAGATGCATCCTTTAAAAGTTCCTGTGGTAACCATAGTAAGGGGGTGATGCAGGCTCAAGAGGAATATAACAAGATGGCTCTCCACCACCCCATTACTAGAAACCCACCCCATGGCTTTATTTTTTATATTTCCCCCACTAGAAAGGCACATTGGAATGAGGATGTCCTGACCAGCCAGATAAATTGCAGAGGATTAGATGAAACAAAAAGCGAGTCTATACCTTGTGTAGCTTTTCCCGTCGTTGAGGGCTGTCTGGCACACCCCTGAGGCTTTGTGGAATATACCAAAAACAGACGTTTGTGTGCTCAGGCTGCAGAGATTTTAACAGACAAACAAACAAAGAAAATTATGATAACTTGAGAGAAAACTGTTCCCAAACCAATATGCATCCTTGGTGGAAGTCTCTTAGACCAAAGAAAGAGGTTGAATGTTCATCTCAAAGGCAATGTTACTTCCACACTAGGGAGAACAATGCCTCATTTATCCAATCATATCTGGCAAGAGAGCTGTTCCCTACAACCAATTTTCTAGGTAACTAAGGTTACCAACTTTAAACATTAAAATGTTACAAATAATTACATTTGGGCAATTTTTTAAAAGAGGTATCCATCTATCCATCTTGTCATATAGAAGATACTTGAAACATAGTTTATGGATGCTGAATATTTTATTTAGTTTATTATATTGATCCTGAATCTTTTCTTGATGAATCAGGACTATCATAATAAACATTAAGACTGGTTATATCAATTAATAGAGTTGCTCCTAAAAAAAACCCAAAAGACTGGTTCTACAGCATAAGGTAAGGCCTGCTGAGATGGCTCAAACTGTTTAGTGTCCCTCCTGTAAAGATTCCGTGCTTTTTGAGTTCTGTTTATTCTTGCTATAGTTTTAAAGTTTTCTTCCTAGTTGCTGTTTGCCATTACTGTGCCTGTCTCTAATTGATTTGAGATATCACATTTGTTGTTTTTAATCTGCTATTAAGAGTGTTTAAAGTAGTATGTAAATGATCAGAGCAGTGTCATTGATTTTAAACTGCCTGGGGCTCTTTTTTGTTCATTTGGTGATTCACATGTGTTCCTAGTAGTTTAGGTTGCCTGATAAATAGAATAATGTTGACTGTAGGCAGTGTTATATTATACTGGCTTATAAATGGATTTTCTTTTATTCAACACTGGCTCCTATTCCATCTTTCTTTATTCAAGTGTGAGCTCCATTGGGTCAAAGAAAGTATCTGTTTTGTTCAATACTCTAGAATCTAGGTCCTAGCAGGAGGCCTGGCACACAGTGGATACTCAGTAAACTCTGACAGATACTTTACTATGTGCAGTATGCACATGAACTCAGGGCAGAGACAATTTTATCTTGCTCTCCTCCTTATGAATCTATGTTAAGTAGAATCTCATTTTAGATCAAGTCTTGGAAGGTAAGAATATACCCACCCTATAAGCTTCTTGGAAATGAAAACCACTTTATCATTTTTTAAAATTTCTTTTTATAAGTTATATATTTTTTTCTTATAGAGACAGGGTCTTGCTATGTTGCCCAGGCTGGTCTTGAACTCCTGGACTCAAGCGATCTTCCTGCCTTGGCCTCCCGAAATGCTGGGATTACAGGTGTGAGCCACCATGCCCAGCCTGAAAAACACTTTGTCATAAAGGTTCAACACAAAACAAACTCAAGCATGATGAAGGATTCAGACCTGTCAAGGAAAGACCTCTTGTCTGCCCAAAGCTGGCCAAGAACAACACAGTTTTAAAAGACATAAAGGAAAAAGTCATCCCAGTGCTACCAGAAGAAAAGTTCATAGACATGGTAGGAATTAAAGAGAGGAATTAAGAGTGCATAAGAGGCCGGGCGCGGTGGCTCAAGCCTGTAATCCCAGCACTTTGGGAGGCCGAGACGGGCGGATCACGAGGTCAGGAGATCGAGACCATCCTGGCTAATACGGTGGAACCCCGTCTCTACTAAAAAATACAAAAAACTAGCCGGGCGAGGTGGCGGGCGCCTGTAGTCCCAGCAACTCGGGAGGTTGAGGCAGGAGAATGGCGTAAACCCGAGAGGCGGAGCTTGCAGTGAGCTGAGATCCAGCCACTGCACTCTAGCCTGGGTGACAGAGCGAGACTCCGTCTCAAAAAAAAAAAAAAAAAAAAAAAGAGTGCATAAGAATAAAAATTTTGAAGCAGTTTCTGACAATGTGGGAAAATCCGGCTTCAGGAGCTTCCCTCAATACTTTTTCTGGAAATACTGTGTACCTGGTCCATGATGATTACCTACCTCGCCATCGAAAACCATCTCAAATTCTTCTCTGTTTTTAATCTTGGCATAGAGGTATTCAGCCAGTTCCAGGCATTTGTTGATCTGGTTTTCAAATCCCACTGTGCCCTGTTTTAAAGAGAAAAGTCATGTTTGTGGTTGCGTTTCCCTGTGATGAGCATTTGAGAAGGCTATGCCGTCCCTGTCTATGGGAAATATACAAAAAAGTATTTTTGGAGATGGCTAGGAAGAACAATCTAATCAAATATGTACAGCTTTTTCACAGATGTGCATGGAATAAATGATGTGTGCCTGCTTCCTCTTTGAAAGGCACTCCAGTCTTTGGGTAGTTACTCTTAACTGGACCTATGCCTGATTCTGGTTTGCTTTAGGATGGTGCTACTCAAAGTGTCATCTATGACCTGAGGCCACTCCACAACTGTAACCGGTCTACAGTCAAATGAGTGTAGAAATTGAGATTAAGCATAGGAAACTTTTATAGCAATTGGACAAAGGGATTTTGTCTATTGACTCTAATAAAAAATAGTGGCTTGTTCTTTGTATGTTTTTAAATTTCATTTTTCTAACAATTCATCTTTAGGGTACTGGTCCATGATAGGTGAACAAAGAAAAACAAATAACTGGTTCTTCAGCATAGAAACTTCAAAAGATACTGCTGTAGAACTCATCTTCCCCAGCAGTAAGTCCTTGTGAAACATGTCCCATGCCCTCTCAGGCAGGCTACCTTCCACGTAACAGTGTCATACCTTTTAGGTGACAGGCAGGCAGATGGGGAAGCCATTGGTCTTAGTATATGCCCCGAGATTGCAATAGTTACAACTATTGACAAACTAGTTGAGCATGAGTTTCAAAAGACAGCATGGCTGATTAATAACAGCAGTATGAGGGTTGTTGAGTGGGTCGGTGTTAACAAGGAGAGCAGATGCACAAGGCTGGCTGTGGATTGCTAATGGGCCTGAGCGAAGTCCAGCACTGACAAAGCATCAGCCTCTCCAGATAGTGTAACTGCTGACCGTACACCCTAGTTAGTCCACTTAGGAATGAAGCCTGTACCAGGGTCCCATTTCAGCAACCAATCACTATGGAAAAAACCTCCAGCAGATGGTTCAAGAGGTTATTGTTAGAAATGAAAAAGAAGACACAAATTACTGAAACAGGCTATGTGATCATTATATTTCAAAATGACAGAACTCCTTTTTT
>NW_012115677.1:1230392-1253931 GCF_000951035.1 Colobus angolensis palliatus | reverse complement strand
GAGGCGGGTGGATCATGAGGTCAGGAGATCGAGACCATCCTGGCTAACACAGTGAAACCCCATCTCTACTAAAAATATTTTTTTAAAAAATTAACCAGGCGTGGTGGCCGGCGCCTGTAGTCCCAGCTATTTGGGAGGCTGAGGCAGGAGAATGGCGTGAACCCGGGAGGTGGAGCTTGCAGTGAACCGAGATCACGCCACTGCACTCCAGCCTGGGTGACAGAGCAAGACTCTGTCTCAAAAAAAAGAAAAAGAAAGAAAGAATTCAAGGTTCTACTCAGAATAATGCAGTAATTTTATTTTATTTTATCTCTTTCTCTATGCCTGCACTAAATAATTCCATCATCCCCAAGGATTGCTGTGGAAATCCTTATCTTGGCATAAGTTTTAGTTGTTCTAAGAAGACTTCATAATAGTTCAAATTGAGGAGACTGAATGAAAGGAGAGAGAATTTCACATAAGGAATAATTTCATTCACAAAGAAAACACAGTTAATTCAATTATCTAGATACTGATTCCACATATAGTGAATTATCTGTGATATATCTTTGCCCCTCTTTTGCCAGCGAGTCTGTGCAAATTACGTTTCTGCTCTATTTTCTGAATTATTCCCTTCATACCTTTGCTTTCCACATCAGCCAGAACTTGAAGATATCCACGTGGCGGCCACACTGAATTGCCTTGTCCCCGGTGTCGTAGGAGACATCATACTGCTTATCTGGCTGGAAAAGGTATCCTGCACACATCTGGTTGCATCCTTGGAGTATACCCTATCATGGAAATCAAGATGGGTGCATCTGCATTTATAGATCAGAGATGTGGGTGGCTTTAAAACCAGGCTGGCTTGGAAGGAGAGGCTTGGGGTCATATGCAATCTTTCTTCTGATGTCTTTATGAGGCCTTACGCTTGTTCTGATGACCTTTTCTAAAATAACTCTTGGAAAACCTGCCATCCCTTTTTCTCTGACTCTCTGATTAGAAAGTGATTTTTCTGTCTCAGATGCCATCCGTCTAAGGGGAAATGTGTGTGGGTGTCTGGGATTGTTTCAAGACTGGGAAGTGCTATGGCATTCAGGGGGCTGGGGTTAGAGATAGAAACTTCCTCCGTGGGTGGGATAGTTTCATGCTTTGAAGAATTTTTCTCTCCAAAAGCACTCTGGCAAAAGTCTTCCAACCTTTCCAGGACCTCCTATGACATGAACATGGATTCCGTGTATGAGTGGACTAAAGAGGCTGTGCAGATTCTGGCTCCTACAGGCTGGAGACAGACTTTTTGGAATTCTTCTGTGTGCAGAAGTTTTACTGGAGCAACAATGCCTTGGAGGGCAGGGTCCTATTATTAGGCATGTGAAGAAGGGAATATGAGGCTCAACCATTTATAGCAGCTTTTGGGGCAACATTCCTTGTGGCCCTAAGTTGATATTTGTAGTTGTTGTTCTGTCTCATTTATTTCAGTTCTTGGGACCACACATTCATGCTAAGAACTCCGAGTATGCTCCAGTGAGTGCTTTTAGTCCTCACTGAGGACAAAACTGATTGGATGCCTCACCTAACTGCTCTCACTTTTTTTGTGCAAATATGAAGGAATACTCAATTAAATAATTCCCTTAAAGGTTCAGTTGCTGACAGACCCTGAGTACTGATCAAGGAAGAAATGCAGTAGCCAGCAAGAGCCAAGAGAATAAACCAGGTTAGCTGCAAGGGCAGGAAAGGACAGCAGCAGCCGTCTCTCAATGGGGCTGCCAATCTCGTGAGTCAGCCAACAAGTACTGCAAAGAGACCCCACGTGTGTCTCTTTTTGTACTTTCTAAGGAATGTATGGGCTCCAGCATAGCTTTGGAGGGAGTACAGACCTTTTCTTTGACGAGAATGGCAGAGCACTGCAACAGCACACCCATCATCTTGTGAGGGTTCCAGGTGACTGAGTTGGCCCTGAAAGAAGCACATGAGACTTCAAGAAGGTGCAGGAGTCAGAAGGAGGCAACTGTTCTCTTGAGGAAAACACCACCCATCCCAATTCAAGTCAGTAAATATTATCCATGCCTATTCTCCTGAATTGACTAATCAAGTAGTAAACAAATGTTTTGCAGGCAGTCTCAAAGCATTACATTGGGGACTGCATCTTAGAGGTAACTGCTATTAACAATAACTAACATTTATGAATAACTTATATGTCTTATTGTTTTGAGAGCTTTCAGGTATTACATCAATATGGTATCATGGTTAAGAACTCAGGTTTTGGAGCCAAACTGTCTAAGTCTGAGTCCTGGCTCTGACATTTGTTAGCTTGGGCACATTATATAACTCTTATGTGCCTCAGTTTCTGTTAAATGGGAAGTGTATACCTCACAGAATTGAATAAAGGACAAAATAACTTAAAAAATGTAAAATGCGGCCAGACGCGGTGGCTAAAGCCTGTAATCCCAGCACTTTGGGAGGCCGAGACGGGCGGATCACGAGGTCAGGAGATCGAGACCATCCTGGCTAACATGGTGAAACCCCGTCTCTACTAAAAAATACAAAAAACTAGCCGGGCGAGGTGGCGGGCGCCTATAGTCCCAGCTACTCGGGAGGCTGAGGCAGGAGAATGGCGTAAACCCGGGAGGCGGAGCTTGTAGCGAGCTGAGATCCGGCCACTGCACTCCAGCCTGGGTGGCCCGGTGAGACTCCGTCTCTAAAAAAAAAAAAAAAAAAAAAAAAAAAATGTAAAACGCTTGTAAGAGTGCCTGGCACACATAATTCTCATCACAACCCTATAGTGTAGGTACAATTATTACCTTTATTTTAGATGGGGAAACTAACATGCAGAAAGGTTAAATATATTACCCAAAGTCACTGAGTTGGGAAGTGTTGGAGCCAGGATTCAAGTCCAAGGCCTCTAACTGCACAGCCATTGTTCATAACCACTCCACTAGACTGCTTTTCTCTAGGAGACACAATGGCTTCTTTCTGCCTTTCTCATTTATAGGCTGGTGATGCTGACCTACCCACTTACCGGGCAGTATCAAGAGTGGTACCTAAAAGCAAGGCTCGACTGGACTAGTCTAGACTCTGACTGCCTAGCAGCATTATTTAAATGCTAAATGAGAGTGATTTTGCCAGTTTGGGCTGCAATGATAGCTTAACAAGCATGGTCTCCTAGCAACTGCATCATTCTGTCAGACATAATTAGATGGTTAAGGAGCACACTAGCTAGGGCATTACAGAAACAACTAAGTCTAATGTATGATGATTAAAACATGGGTAACTTGCTTCATTGGTTTGCAGACTCCTTCCCAAAGGCCTGGCCCATAGCTAGGTGCTGCATTTTAATACCTGTGAAGGATCTTTTCCCCTAGATAGAGCAATTGGTTCAGAATCATCCTGCCTCTGCTCTCCCTAGAGCTAAACCCTTGCTGTGAACTTTCAACCTCTTCATCCTGCTTAGGTCCTTTAGTTAAAGGACCTAACAAAATAATTTAGTGCATATGTGCATTGTGTTTCAAGGCAAAGAGAAGAAGGTCCGAAGATCTTTTCCCTTCAGTGTATAATAAAACCTTTGTGAAAGAGACCTGTGAAAAATTCCAAGGAAAGTTAACTAAGTGCTTAGCTCACTAAAAAGCATCAGTGTGAGGTCATATTTAAATGGTAGTGAATTTAATCAAATTTCTCATTGCTATCATTTACCAAGTTGTTAAAAAATTATATTTAGGTCTCATAAAATGTCTTAAATGGTTTTCTGCATATCCTAAAGGTCTGAAGTAAGTGATTCTTTGCTGCTACAAAAGGAAAGTAATAAGACATAATATGAATTCAATTTCCTTTAGAAGACGTATGTGATTTAAAATGTTAGAAATGAAAAAGTCTAGTGTGAAATGTTTTAAGTTTTCCTAGACTCAAAGACAGAAAATTAAAATTGTCTGAGAAATCTAAAGTTAAGTTGGCCTGGCTCATCCAGAGTTCTTTTTTTTTTTTTCTTTTTTTTTTTTGAGACAGAGTCTCGTTCTGTCGCCCATGCTGGAGTGCAGTGGCATGATCTCTGTTCACTGAAACCTCTGCCTCCCAGGTTCTAGTGATTCCCCAGCCTCAGCTTCCTGCGTAGCTAGAATTACAGGTGTGCACCACCACGCCTGCTAATTTTTGTATTTTTAGTAGAGACAGGATTTCACCATGTTGGCCAGGCTGGTCCTGAACTCCTGACCTCAAGTGATTTGCCCTCCTTGGCCTACCAAAGTGCGGGGATTACAGGCTACTACACCTGGCTCAAATTTTTTACATTATCCTCTGAGTTACGAGGTTGTCCACTTGACAGAGCCAGTCTCACCCATGTTGACACTGGTCTTTCAAAACTGAGACAAAAGTTTGGGGAGGCACAGTAGAGGTAACAAAAGCCAGAATCCTGGCTGTGGGAGGAGCCCTGGGCGTGCTCTCCCTGCCTGCTCCATGTTCGCCTCTCCCTCCTTAGTCTGCTTCTACCTCTCCTACCTTGCTCCAGCCCCACTGGCCTCTTTGATGATCCTCCCACTTGCCAAGAACAGTCCTGCCTCAGGGCCTTTGCACTTGCCACTCGCACTGCCTAGAATACTCTTCCTCATATCCTTGCTTCCTGTCTCCCTTTATCGCAGTATCTGCTGATGTGTTACCTCCTCAGGAAGGCCTCTGACTACCCTGTCTGAAACAGCATGCCTTGTCACTCACTGTTACCTAACCCTGTTTTATTTTTCTTTACTATGAGACAGATTAAATATTTGTTATGAACATCTAGCCTACTGGAATGTAAACTTCAGGAGGGCAAATCTCTTAGTTGATAACACCTTTCATATACTGCCTTATTTTTCTGCATTTATCAGATATGCATTTTTATTAGAAAAGCACCACAGGTGGCTGGAAGACAGGTAACTGAATATTCACATCCACCCCTACCTGGCTCATGATAGGTGCTCAGTAAATATATGCGGAATGAATCAATGAATCATTGTGACTTTGTTATGGATCAACACTTAGGAGTCAGGTCAAAATCATATTTGGCCTAGAACATCTACTGAATTTGAACAGTAAAAAAGAAAATAAGTTAGGAGCTGAGTGTCCTGCCCTTTCTGGAAGTAAGCTTAATGAGGAAGAAGAGGAAAGTGAACCAGTGGCCCTTCCTGTGCCCTTGGCAAACTCTGATGGCCTCCAATTCCTCTCACTGGTTAGTCTCTCTCTTCTCCTACCTGTGTACCTGCAATTGCCTCCTGTTACACTTATCACATTGTGTTCTAACTACTTGTTTACTTGTCTTTCTGATTGATTGATTGATTGTTATTAGAGACAGGGTCTCACTATGTTGCCCAGGCTGGCCTCGAACTCTTGGGTTCAAACAATCCTCTCACCTCAGCCTCCTAAAGTGTTGGGATTACAGGCGTGAGCCACCACACCTGGAGTGTCTTTCTCTCTTTCTAAATTGTGAATTTCTTCAGGACTCCTTTGACTGGGAAATCAATCATCCAATAAATGCTCAACAAATGCCTGCTGAACTAAAGTGAATTTAGACCGAAATATGACGCAGGGGATCAGGGCAAGGCAGTGCAGGCTGACATCAGAGCATGGTCTGTTTGATGTGCTGGGTGGAAAGAGGCCTGGCGAGTTCTGGCCCATACCTTTCTATGCCATTGAGTTTATGGCGATGCTTCCTGGACATGAGCAGCCCACCTCCCCAGGCAGCCTGTGGGGACAGAGAAAGGAGAGGAAGAGGGGAGCAGTGACATTTAAGAATCTAAAACTAGTCATTTCTCACTTCTAGTAAAACATGAGCAAGAAAGTACAAGGTGAAAAACATAAGTTTCTCTGAAAAGTTCAGCCCACACTGATTGTTCAGTCAGTTGTGATTCTTCATTGCTTTTTCAAAGTTCCTCTGGAGTGTAGCTGCACAAGTGATACAGCTAGGCGAGGTCTGAGCCTGAGGAGCCTGAGGTGCCTGTTCTGCCAAGACCCAAAGGTCCAGTGGCCTAATAGCCCAATGTGCTGTGGAAAGCCAACACAGTGAATCCCCCTCCGGGTGGCTCTGGAAGCTGCCCAAAAAACTGAGGACTGCTCTCTGGTTCTTCCCAGAGTAGAATTCTAACAGCTCCTGAAAAACTCAAAAAGCAGCAGTTCCTGCTGGGTTTGGAGGTCTCACAACAGCTTATATAACAAGAAGACATTTTTGTGGGTACCACGATGCATGTTTACTGATTAGTTGGGATGCCACATGATACACAGCCTTTGTTAGTCATTAGTTCAGTAGCAAGGCAGATTATCCTACTAGCCAATTGTGTGAAGTTAAATCCCTAAGAAAATGTGCAGAGAAAGAAAAAAACAAAAAAATATACCCAGTCACACATGTGAAAATGCATCTTTTGTGTTTCTGGGAAAATTTGGGATTAAGTCTCTTAGTTGACAATGCCTTTCATATACTGCCTTATTTTTCCTAAATGTAGCAGATATTCTTTTTTTTTTTTTTTTTTTGAGACAGAGTTTCGCTCTTTCACCCAGGCTGGAGTGACATGGCATGATCCCAGCTCACTGCAACCTCTGTCCCCAGGTTCAAGCGATTCTCCTGTCTCAGCCTCCAGAGTAGCTGGGATTATAGGCGCCCACCACCACACCTGGCTAATTTTTGTATTTTTAGTAGAGACAGGTTTTACCATGTTGGCCAGGCTGGTCTCAAACTCCTGACCTCAGGTGATCCACCTGCCTCGGCCTCCCAAAGTGCTGGCATTATGGGCGTGAGCCACAGAGCCCAGCCAGATATATTCTTTTTAAGAGACATGTCATAGATGGCTGGACTGAAGGCAGGTAGCTGAGGGTTCACATTCATGGCCACTTTCTGTATGTTGTATCTTCTATTTTTTCACTCTGAAATCAGTTATATTTTAGTCTGTAGCCATCTGTCCCAACAAAGCTACCTGGGAAAGCAATGAGACCATATTCTAGGATGAAACACAGAAGATAGCAATCGACTAGTAAGGAACTGGATGAGTCCCAGAGGATGTTCCATGTCTGTGGTGTGTACCAGTTGTGAATGGCTGGCTAGGGTCCAGACAAGAACTGGAACTAATGTGGTGTGGAGAGAGGGCTGGCTGGGGCGTGGAGAGAAGCTTGAGGCAAATCATAAAAAAGAGCTGCCTCTACTCCCAACATGGACTGGCCTCTCTGAGTTATAGCACTTACATCTACATGCAGCCAAAGGTTGTATTTCTCACATATATCTGCAATCTCTTGTATCGGATCAAAAGCTCCATAAACAGTCGTGCCAGCAGTTGCATTGACATAAAAGGGAACATATCCCTACAAGGTAAGACAGATACAGGCTGATTAGTGTTTTTAACCTTTCTCATTTGCTGATTTCCACAGGAAGCAGAATTGTATAACATTTATTTCTAACAGTAATTGGCAAAGCTTATGTGTTACCAGATACTACATCTAGTAGTGTTTTGTTGGCCCATTCACTCATTCATTCATTTATTCAACAAATATTTTTTGAGTGCCTTTTATGTGCCAGGCCCTGCCACAGATACTAGGGACTCTGCAGTGAGCACAAGAGATAAAGAATTCTGTCATTGCGGAGTTTACATTTTAGTGGCAGGTGACAGATAATAAGCTAAATTAAATAAGCAAAATATATAGTATGTTTGATAACAATAATTTCTATGGCAAAAAATAAGGCAGGAAAGAATAATAATAAGTGTTTGGAACGATGGTCAGGTAGTTCTGAATATCATCTGGGCATCATTCTTTTAAGAGGTTGTGTTGTTTTAAGTGTATTGATGTAATAATTATACTGAAACATTGTGGGGTTTATTATTTAAAAAAGGTCTATACACTGTGAAAGCTGATACACTCACTAACAGTGGACATGGTGAAATGTTGACATAAACAAAAAATAAATGAAGGAGTAGAGTAATAGATCTAAGACAAGTTTGGGGAAATCTGTGAATCTTAACCTTTTCTTTTTTGCTGAGACAGGTTCTTGTTCTGTCACCTAGGCTGGAGTGCATTGGCATGATCATGGCTCATTTCAGCCTCTACCTCTCCAACTCAAGCAATCCTCCCACCTCCCCCTTCTGAGTGGCTGGGACTATAGGCGTGCACCACCACACCTGGCTATTTTTAAAAATTTTTTGTAGAGATGTGGGTCACCCTATGTTGCCCAGGCTGGTCTTGAATTACTAGGCTCAAGGGATACTCCTGCCTCAGCCTCCCAAAGTGCTGGGATTACAGATGTGACCCCCTATGCCAGCCCTATCTCTTAGGCTTTTGTGAAGCTCAGCTCCACCTCTGCTCCTTGCTCAGCCTTTACAACACTTAGACCCACCTCCTGTGCCAAGACCCCAGCAAATAACTACAATTAGAGAAGGAGGTATAAGAATGTAACCAAAACAACCATGTGTTGGTAAGTGGCCTGACAGCTACCTGGCACTGACTTGTGGATACATCTGTTCTATGAGTTTTTTGTTTAATAGAGTTTGTTGAGGCTGGATTTGCCAAGTACCATGGGCCATCTGCCAGGGCATGGAAGCACTTTGCTAAACAGAATCCTAAGCTAAAATGGCATTTGTTAAAATGAGATAATACCCAACAAGTAGTAAGTAAAAAGTTCAATTAGGCTATATCTTCTTGATGCTCAGGGAGTTGATTTATTGAAGAACATCAAACCAATCACTTGGCACCATGACGACAGGACAAATAGTTTAATGACTGAATTTTTCATTGTTTAAAAAATCCCTGATATTGTGTAGACACAGCTTTACAACCAAATCATTTTACAAGTTGGAAATAAGCAAATATCTAAGAATAGAATTTTAGAAGCACAAGAAAATTGTCTCATATGATCAAGGACTTTTTTGTCTAGAGCTGAAAGAAGGTATTTTTAAACTGGAGTTCAGATGCACCACAGAGTACATACCTTCTGTTTGGCTTCAAGAATTTTTGCCTCAAAATCAGCTGGAATTATTTTCCCCCTATAATTATTGGAAAAGGAGGGAAATTAAAATGAAGAATCAATGAGATTGCACATGAAAAAAACTTTAGCAGCAGCAAAAAGCAATTTAATCGGATATTTTCAACAGACCATTAGCAGCTTGGCACACTGTACTGAGCCAGTCTTTAAGCACAATAAAACAAATTTAACAGATGAACACATTTAATACATCAAGAACCTAATATTCACTCTCCCCTGCCTACCTTTCATTGCACTTTATCAAAATCACATTGTCAGTTCCAAAGCCAAGTGCAGCCCCAGCTTTCTTTATGGAATAGTGACTCTGCAACAAACAGAGGCTCGAGGTTAGAAGTTGGAGAGTCCCCTGAAAAACACCTCTATCCATGAGAAAGCATCCCCGACTCACGTGTTCTGAGGTGAAGAGTACCAGTTTGGGCACAGCCGCCATGCCCTTTGTCTTAACTTCCGGGAAGTACTTGTAGCGAGCAGCCATGATGCTGTACATGTTGGATATGGCGCCCCCTGTCAGCAAGCGGACATATTGGGAGGTGTTGAGGCTCTTTCATTATTGTTTCTAAAAACGAACGCTGAGCTGGTGTCTCAAGAGACAAGGGAGGTCAGGAAGCAGAAGGATAATATCCTGATAGGTTTTGCTGGCTTCCCTATTGCTGGGGCTTCCCACTGGACCCTTTACCCTGGGAATACAAGTAGTCACACTTATTACCAAAGCTATCTAGGCGGTTTGGCTGGAGGTGATTCATGTACTTCAGTGCCCTTTCCACCTGAAGTCTAGACAGAAATATAAGAGGTAGCTGCATCAGTGGCTGTAAAGGGATAGGTGAGTTATATCCTTCCTGCTTTACTTTCTGCTCAATCTATTTACTGAACAAAGATGAATCTGTTCCCTGAGTTCAGAAAGAGAGAAAGAAAGAGTAATGGAGCCTACAGAAAGAAACAATGACATTTCTCGGTTACCTGCCTAAGTGCTCTCTTCAGCCCAGCTGAGTTACTGAGTCATTTAGGAGAACTCTAAGTTTATTAAAATAAGAACAAACTCATGTTTACCTAAATAAAGACACAAGGAGAACTGACATAACTATGTATGTTTGGCCAACACAAACTAGTTAGTTTTACATTAATTATCTCACAATTAAACTTAGGCAAATTTGTGGCCTGCTTGAATTACCTAGATAACTGCGATTCTTATTTATTCTTTTCCCCTTGTACACAATCACACTGTTTCTGACACCATCAGAATACTTATCCTTGTTTTAAAAATTCTTATTTTATCTACTTCAAGCTAGAGATTCAAAGTAGATATACTATTTTGACTGAAATCAATTAATTAATAATCTTGATTCACTGATCCCCAGCATAATCAAACTGCTGTTGACACAATGGAGTTGTTTAATAGTGAGACCTTGTTTCTATAAAAGAAATTTTAAAACAGCTGGGCATGGTGGCACATGCCTATAGTCCCAGCTACTTGAGAAGCTGAAGCAGGAGGATTGCTTGAGCCCAGGAGTTCGAGGCTGTGGTGAGCTAAGATGACACCACTGCACTCTACCTGGATGACAGAGTGAAACCATCTCAAAAAAAAAAAAAAAAAATATAACACGTACCATGAACATATGACTATTAGCTAGATCCCTGATTTCAAGGAACTCAGTGTAATGGCAAGCAGGTGTCAGAGAGAAAAAAAGAAAAAAAAAAAAAAAAAAAAAAAATGGGGTTCTTTAGCATGATCTAGACACAGCCTTTGTCAGTTTTTATGGATTTATGCATAGCCTTTGTTAGTTAATTCATACAGAATGTAGCATTTTTGCTAGTCTTCATCTTGGAAAAAAAGCAAGTCAGAGTATCCAAAAAAAATTTTAAGGCATTATTCTTCTACAAACCTACTTCATATTTTGTATTCTTGAGAATCCCAAACCTTGAGAAGAGGAAGAGAAGAGAAACCTACCAGGAGAAAATATCCCATCACCATCTTTACTTGACCATCCAACTATCTCTCTCATCTTCTTAAGTGTTATTTGTTCCATGAGGACAAACACTGGTGCAATTTCATATGTAAACCTGGAAAGGTGGTAAGAAAAAGGATGAAAGAAAATAAAGAAGTCAAACCATTTATTTTAGGAACACAGAGGATTGGTTTAATATTTGTATTTGGGTTCTAAAAAAAAAAAAAAAAAAAAGCTGTTCAAAACCACTAACATGATTCATTTCCTGGAAATGCATTAAGTTGCCAATCATAAAATGTCAGAAACCAGCCTGGGTTACTGAGAGAGGTGGTGGAAGTGCCAGCCCTGTGATACTTCACCAACAAAATAGATTCTAATCTGAATGAAATGTCTTAGGCATGGTCCACCTAGAGGAATAGAAGGAAAGAAAATGATTTTTCTGAGTCCCTTTTACCTCTAAGATTGTAGGACAATGCAAATGTTAATTGAAAAAAGCATTCCAAGTTCTACGTAAAATTGGTTTACAATTTGTTTTTAAAAAAACTGACTGCCAGTTGCGCACTTGTAGAATATATAAAAGCCAGAGCCAAAGTCTATCTTTTAAAAATAATGTAAACATCTGAAAGCTAACTGTGAAGATAATTGGAAATATTGACCCAGGTTTTAAAGATCTCAATATAATTATCTACATGGTTTTTCTACTAATAATCCTCAAGGACAGCTATGTTTCTATAATTCTCTGAAGTCAATATCTGTCAAGAATAATTCTAAGTGATGATTTTCTAATTACAAATTATAAATAACAAGAAGACGGTCAACTGGCATACACAGCTAGCTGTGGGCATCAGATATCTTGGCAGGTTACATTTGTCTTCTAACAAACTGATTTAAAAGTAGCAAGCAATGCTCTTTTCAAAGCAATTCAACACAGAGGCATAGTCTGGTAGACTAATCATTGAAACAAGATCGTGAGATCAAACGTGGAGCCTAAGAAAAAATCAAGGAAGGTCTGTCTGCAGAAAATTAAGCCAGAAAACAAAAAGGTGTTTACTAAGCTCTGAGGCTCTTTGTCTTTCTTGTTTTTGCTTGGCATTCTTTAGCATTAGAGTCTGTAGGCTGGGCTCAGATCATCCTCACTGAAAAGAGATGCCTAGACTGACTCAGCTAAGTGACATAGGGAAGCTTTATCGCTGGTTAGGGTGTTTGAGCCAAGTGCTAATGTTGAAGACTAACGGGAATTCTTGCTTGCTTAATGTGAGGAAAGGCTATTTGTAAGGATGAGATAACGATTGTTGTACATAAGACACAGGTGAAGCTACTAAGTTTTAATTGTGGATGAAAAAAGCAGTTGAATTAATCACATGGAGGTAAAAGAAGACAAAAAGATCCTGAAGGATCCTCAGATATGTTGGTAGAAGTATTTTATTTCCAAAAAGAATATGTCCATTTTCCTTGGGAGGCCCCTGGAAATTTAGGAGGAAGACCCTTGGAAACCATGTGTGCAGTTACCATCACCTCTGGAGGTCACAATCATGCTTTGGTTCTGCTCTGAGCCCCATCACCGTAGCAACCAACACTCCCTCATGTCTGATGGCCTGATAAAGGAAGAAGAAGAGAAGGATTCCTGGTTTAGCCTGTGCTGCCAAGTGTACCAAGAGGCAAACTCATGATGGGCTTTTAACCATTCTTGAACAAATGTGTTATTAATGGTTCCACTGGTTTTTGGAAATGTTGACATGACAAAAATGTTTGCATGGCGAGGAGATATGGTGGCAGTGTATGTGCTAGAATCTCCCAGTACTATATAAGAAAGCTCTCTGGGGTAAGGCAAGGAACAAATGAAATCACATGCCATAATATCAGAACCATATCAAAGATTGGATGAAAGTTGGCTTAGGGTAAAGTCAATGTTGGTCAGGCAGGAACCACATGGACAAGGGAGAGGGAGTGGGACTGAATATCAGGCATAGGTCCCACTCCATGCTTCAGATTTAAAGCTAATTAGGCTCAAGGTTTGCATGAATTAGCCTCCCCAAGGACCAGGAACATGGCCATTACTCTCAGGATTAGGAGGAAGAGTCTAGAGAGTTTATCATGAGATTAACTGATCTCATCTATTTCAGGTTCCTTATCTATGTCAGGTACCTGATTCCTAAACTTTCTTTCAGTTCTATTCAACAAATACTTACTGAATGACTACTCTCTGCCAGGTGACATCCTATGTACTAAGGAAACTAAGATATTAGAAAACACCATTCTCAACCTTGAGGAGGAAACCTACTAGGATGAATCTAGCATCTGGTTCTTGGCCTTAGCTGCATCCTGTTTGATAGTCCCTGCCTGAGTCCAAAGGACCAATTTTCCACTCTTTTCCTGACTCATGAGCTTAGTCTTGACATTCTCTCCTGAAAGCTGGTATATCAGTCCATGGCTGCTGATCCACAGCCAGGCCTGACAAATGGGCTGTCATGGTGTTCTTCATTCCTGACACCTCTTCTGACCCTGCCACCCCATCCTGGGCCATGTTTACAATCTGTGCAGCCGCACCCACAGCCTTAAAGAAGGCCTTGTAGTTCACCTAAAACAGTTTTTAAAATTTTTTATTTTCAATTTTTTAAATTTTGTGTAGAGATGGAGGTCTCACTATGTTGCCCAGGCTGGTCTTCAATTCTTGGCCTCAAGTGATCCTCCCGCCTTCACCTCCCAAAGTTCTGAGATTACAGTCGTGAGCCACCGTGCCCGGTGGTTCTTCACCTAATTGGGATCGCAGACCCTTTTGGGAATCCTAGGAAATCTGTAGTCCCTCTCTCCAGGTAAAAAAATGAAGATAGGCATATCATTTTGTATAGAACTATAGAGATTCTTCTCTTGCAACCTGGACTCCAGGTTGGGTACCCTTTTCCTAAGTGACTGATGAAAGCAAATGAAGTCAAGAGATCAAAGGTCAAATATGAATTCAGAAGAAGCTGGTTAGATGCTAAAGTCAAAGTACAAGATTACATTTCAGAGTCAGAACCAGAAACTAAACCTGCCAGAAGCTCTGGGTTGAAGCATAAGAACATAGGATTGGAAGTAAAGATTTAAAACAGTAGGATGGTGGCGTTCATGGAGTGACACTAAAGGAGCATTCTGAGCATGTCTATATTCCAAGCTGGGAAGTGAGTCAGGCCTTTTTCAGTGGTTCAACTCACCTTCCCAGAGGGGTTCACTCAGAGCGAAGGCAAATTGACTGTCAACAAGCTGTAGTTCTTGTGTGGCAGTCTGCTTGTTGCTAGCCATATCAATTTTCCCTTGCTTTGTTAAATTTTATTTAGGGTTGCTGTTCACTCTGATCAAAGACTATATTTTCTACCCTTTTTTGGTGTGGTCATGGACTAAGTTCTGGCTAAAGAGGCTTTATGGAAACGTATGAGACTTCTGAGAAGGTTTTTTTGTTTTTTTTTAAATAAAAAAGGAGTATGTCTCTTTTGCCCCTCCCCTCCCCTCCCCTCCCCTTCCTTTTCCTTCCCTTCCTTCTTCCCTCCCTCCCTCCTTTCTGAGTTCTGGAACACAGGAGTGATGGCTGGAGCTTCAGCAGCCAGCCTGTACCATAATGCAACTTTGAGGATGGGAGCCATGTGCTACAATAGGGATTAGAAAGGCACACAAAATCTGGATCCCTGGTGACTGTCAAACGGGGAACTTCTTTAATGAGAGAAATAATCTTCCATGCTGACTATCCTGATACTCTTCTTGACCTCTTCTCCTTAAAGATGTGGCAGGTAGCACATCTTCACTTTAAAAGGTAACACAGCTGAGGGGAGCTTATGGAAACACTCTACTATCCAGATGATGAGAGACAGAAATAAAAGAGTCAGGAGGGTCTCACATAGCAACAGTGACTGTGCGGTGGTTGCCTTTCCTAGGTACACACACTGTACCTTGTATACAGTAGGCACTTAGGACTGGAACCATTTTTAGTCTTCAGAACCACTCTGTAGGATGGATACTATTATCCTCCATTTTCCTGATGAGGAAACTGAGTTTCAGAGAAATTCAGTGATTTGTTTTAAGATCTCCGAGTTAGTGTGTTTCATCAGAATTCCAAGTCTATGTATGTCACAGCTGCTTTTCCATGACAAACGAGAACTGCTTACTGCAAGCTCCTCTCTAATGACCTGCCCAGTGTGTAAAATGATGAATAACTCCCATAGAGAATTTCTCCTGGATATTTTCTATGAAAATAAAGTGCTAGATGGTTGAAATCATAACCTTGTAGCAAAGAGTTATGATAGATCTTGCCATTAAGATTATGTATTGCCATGAGATGTTTGAGGGCAGGCTGTTGTTTACACTCAGGCCCTGCTCAACCTGCACAATTGTGCTTGGTGG
The DNA here is from genome assembly GCF_000951035.1 of Colobus angolensis palliatus. NCBI lineage: Eukaryota > Metazoa > Chordata > Mammalia > Primates > Cercopithecidae > Colobus > Colobus angolensis. Next base: position 1,238,658 of record NW_012115677.1, on the reverse strand, counting down.
CCCTGTTTTGGAAGAAAAGAGCTGTAGGTGCCTTGGACAACTACACATTTATGAAGTTTTTTTGGATCTTCATTGAGTTGTTGCTTCGAAGAAGAATATACTGCAAAACTATGTGCAAAAGCAGGTGTAAAGGCATGGACACAGACGTTCTTTTTTTTTTTTTTTTTTTGAGATGGAGTCTCGTTCTGTCACCCAGGCTGGAGTGCAGTGGCATAGTCTCAGCTCTCTGCAACCTCTACCTCCCAGGCTCAAGCAATTCTCCTGCCTCAGCCTCCTCAGTAGCTGGGATTACAGGCGCCCACGACCACACTCGGCTCATGTTTGTGTTTTTAGTACATGCAGAGTTTCACCATGTTGGCCAGGCTGGCCTCGAACTCCTACCTTAGGTGACCCACCCACCTCGGCGTCCCAAAGTGCTGGGATTACAGGCATGAGCCACTGTGCCCAACCTACGGTCTTTCTATTCTAACAGTCAGACACCTTGCACTTTGCACCTGAGTCAGGTTATTGGATCATTCTTTTAAAGAGGCTATGACTGAGGAATATAGTTCTTATTTTCTATGTCATGTGCCACCTAAACTCAATGAGAGTACAGGACCAAAAACCAGGCATTATCACTAAATAAATCCTGCACTGCCATAGAAAGATCCTTTTGCCATTCTTTCCCAGACTTATTCTGAACACTGTTCCCAACCGGAGAAGGAATTGTCACAGGGAGCAAATTTTGCCTCAGCTCCTGACAGTGCTGCCGCATTTCATGATCTTCCAGGGGAACTGGCTTAGAACAATTTCTAGATAATAGTTATTACTTCTTTAGACAATGCCTGTCTCTAGAACTGACAGAAACTATTTTGCTATTTTAAATAACCTTCTCTATCGATCTGTTGGAATCAGATCATATTTTATAAATATCTCCCATTCAGTACAGCTGCAATTACTACATGTCATTTAGTTGGATTGGCCTTGACCTCAGATGGCTGGGACACATTTTAGTGTTTTGCAGCTGAGCTAAGAGAAGAGTAAGAGACTTTGGTTTTATGAACACATGCCAAAAAAGGAGAATTTGTGGGATTTTTCTGGTTGAGGAATATCTGGTCATAAGCGGTTGAAAGGGGGGAGGTCCCTTATTTACCTTGATATTGAAGACATATATATACATGGAAAAAGCAGCTGAGAGCCCTGCAGAACACACACTTAAAGGTGCTGAGTAAATTCAGGGCCTATATTAATATGGGTACTTGGATTTTAATAGATATATATTTTTTACTCTGTTTTTCTCACTTATTTTCCAAATAGTTGAGTTAAAAACAACTATATTTCCTAATTTAAATTGTTCCTTAGTGCTAGATACTACAATTAAGCGTTAGTGTCTTTTCTCAAATTATAATTACCTTTACTATGATGTCTGTGCTGGCTGGTATATTTTTATCTCAAAAATCACAATACAGTAAAGATTGCTAAATGGAGCTTTTTGTTCAAATTCCAAGCAACTGTATCTTTGACCTGTATTCCTCTTGGCCCTTTCAAATCTCAGTGACCCAACACAGACACTCCGTGAAGCTAAGCATGACTTGCAAGGAGGGAGCATGAAAATCATTTTAGTTTTTCAATCAGTTTAATCTTTTATGCCTTTTAGCACCAAAGGCTTCACTTGTCACATTTGCTCTTTAAAATTTGTCACTGTTGTTTTAAATTAGCCAAGAAAACAGGAATTCTTAATTAATAGAAACTTTTCTGAATATAGTTACGTATTTTGAGTCACAGCATTTAATAGCTTTAGAATACACATGGGTCACTATATAATTTTAAATGCCCTTCAGGTTTTCTGGCTGAGAGCAGTTTAAGAAAAACAGAATACCTTAAACTTCAATAATTTACATTCTATCTTGATATCAAATGGAATTTCTCATTTTAAGCAATACTACCCTTTCACCTAAATTCATTTCTTGGAATCTATTTTTCTATGAACTTAAAAAGTGAGTGGCTATTTTCTGAATATTTCCACAGTGACGGACACCCATATAATTCTTATGTAGTTGTTTTAAAATTATTATAAGATCATTTGTTTTATTATTTTCCTTTGGATACTTTAATAGAATGTGGTACCATTATCTGGATGTATAGATACTGGTAAAACATTGTCAGTAGTGTTGAGAGCAAAGGCAGTACTCTGATGACCCTCCATCAATTTGTAATCTGACATTTTCTTAAAAGAGAGCACATGTATGTAGAGGAAAATTTGGGGTGATTGCTATAAGACTACCCAGGTAGTACTTGTGCCCATACCCTACAGGACCTTAGAGTCAGTTTCATGTAAATTTTCAAGAACTTAGAAACAAAGAAAGGCTTTGCCTATACAAACAAGTATGAAAACAATGTCACATTTAGAAAAACAATCACTTATTTTGAAAAGAATATATACTGTATCAGTACTGGCTGAATTTTGTTTTAGAATTTTTAATTAAGCAGTAGGTTGATCAGATTGATTTGTGGGTTTATGGCTGCTTTAATTATGGAAGAAATATGATCTAAATGATAAGGACCAATGTGCTTGGGTAGAAAAAGGTAAAACCAAGATCATACCTCAAAACATAACCTCTTTAGATACACCATTAAGAGAAATGGGTCTTTTCAACACTACATTTTGGAAGTCAGAGTTATTATTTCTCATGACCATGTTCTTCTTAAATTCCATTATTAAATTCAACAATAGTTTATCAAGTATTTACCATTAAATCAGAACTATGATTAAACCTAAAGATTTTAAGAGAAAAAATGACCAGGGCAACTTTAATAAAATAGAACCGCTGGAATTGAACTTTTAAAGCAACAAGCTGTAGTCATACATCAGGGTCGCTTATATGAAAACATATGGACTTACATATTGGTATTGGCTGTTGATGTCAGCCATTCTCCAGCTAGGCCAATGATATCCAATCCAGTGGAGAGCTGGTTGAAAAATCGAGGATGACCTAGAGAGGAAACAGAAAAGCATCAAGACAAATGCAGATTTCTCAACCTATCTTCAAGGCAAACGGCCTGCCCCACTGGGTCACACTGATGGGGCTTGCATCCCAGTGATCTGTCGAATAAGGCTGCTCAAGGATATTGAAGAAGGAAGGGCAAGTTGACCCACCCCATACCAACCATTAACATTCATGATGTCCCCCAAACTTCTATGTTTCTAAAGCATCATGCTTTTAAAGAATAGTATCTCATATCATGAAACAAATCATGCTTTCCAGTGTTTTGTGTTTCGATGTGTTTTGCCAATATATATATAGTCAGGTGACCTTCAGATTAAATTTATGGCTGAGATAACCTAGCTCTCTTCTGTGAAATGGGCAGTCACAGCCTATTTCACTCACTGAGTTGTTGGTGAGGTAATTGTTTTTGCTACACAACTCTAAATCCCTGTGCAACCCACAATATGCTTTAACAGGCTTTGCTCTCAGCAAATTCAGGATTGTTGCCAAGTTTTTGCCAACTTAGCATTCAATGGAAAACTCAACTCCACATCAGCAGGCTTGGCTCAGCTGTCAGGAAGGAGTCAACGCAATAGATTATCTAGGGACGTGTGGCTGGGAACTGGTGTTAGAAAGATATGCTGACTGCTGTGTTTCCAGTGGAAATTGCCTTTGCTTCTGAAAAAAACAAAAACAAAAACGGTCAGAGAGCTAGTGTTAGAATGTTCCTGGTCTAACTCTCCTCGCTGAGAATCTCTATTCTTCCCTGGATATGATTCAGAACATCTGGACTATGACTTCTTACATCAGAAGATACCAACCTCTGCATCTTAAGAGTCCTCAGAAAATAATACTGGTTTTCAGAGAAAACTAAAAGAAGCATCACTGGTAAACTTAGTTTAAGTATGGGGCCATATTCTAGATATTCATGTGGACTATCCTAGATAGTTAAATGATTCCATGTTACTCTACTTTGCTCACTGCCAACAGAATCTGAGGTCTTTTGAAACAACACGTTTTATTGAAAGTCATTAAAATATATATGCAATATCCATTTAAAAACTTTTAACAATATACACTTCATTTTAAGACAAGACTGAATGGTAAATAAATGCAGTCACACTATTTGATAATGTATCAAAACCATACAGTTTGGCAGAGACAAAAGATGGACAAAGAGAGATTAACACAAAGTGAAACAGTATCTCTTTGTCCATTAAAATATAAAGGACACAAAGTCCTTCAAAACCTTATTTTTAGTTTATGGTTACAACCTTGTGCCCCCAAATCTTATATCTACCAGAATTTCTATTAAGTAACAAAATAGTTTCAATTTCAATTTCAATTCTCTATATTGGATGAAAATAACAGATGATAGATACAGTGCTGGGCCACTCACGGCCTAAATTCAGGTAGGAGGAGAAGGAAAGAATTATTTTTTAAAGTAAAGCTTTCCTACAAATAAACTACAAGAAAAAAAAAAAGAAGGGTTGGAGGGGGAGATCCCTTGATTAGGAGACATGGCAAACAATTGCATGTAAGAAACTTATTTGGATCCTGATTCAAATGAGTATGACAAAATTAAAGCATTTATGACGCTCATGATACAATTGGAAATTTGAAAACTGACTAAATATTTCATTAAGCAGCTTTAAATTTTTTTTCCAGGTATGACAGTGACATTGTGGATTTAAAAAAAAAAAATTCTTAAGAATGAATATTGGGCCAGGCGCAGTGGCTCATGCCTGCAATCCCAACACTTTGGGAGGCCAAGGCAGGTGGGTCATCTGAGGTCAGGAGTTCGAGACCAGCCTAGCCAACATGGTGAAATCCCATCTCTACTAAAAATACAAAAATTAGCGTCAGGCATGGTGGCGTGCGCCTATAATCCCAGCTTCTCAGGAGGCTGAGGCAGGGGAATTGCTTGAAACCCAGGAGGTGGAGGTTCCAGTGAGCCAAGATCACACCACTGCACTCCACTCCGGCTTGGGCAACAAGAGTGAAACTCCATCTCAAAAAAAAAAAAAAAAAAAGAATGAATATTTATGAATATAATAATATTATGTTGGGGATTTACTTTCATGTAATGTAGGTGATGAGGAATGGATGGCGGTACAGGTAAAAGCTGATAATAAAGCAGGGCATTAGGTATATAGGGTTCATTATAGGATTCTACTTTTGTATAAGTTTAAAATTTTCCATAAGGAAACATTTAAAAAAGAACAACAAAGGGAGTCCAGCATATCTACAAATCACTTAAAGTAGCTGCTGTGGCTGAAGGCTGACTAGTGCCTCTTAGTTAATGGGAAATCTCTATATGCTGGTTCATTTTTTAAAATAAGTCTTTTATTAATTTATAGAGAAATTTCTAAATGCCATTATCATCTCTTCACAGACTATACCCAGATCAGTATGTTTTCACTATTAAAACCCAGTTCATTATTTTGGCTGAGCCCATTAATGCATTCATATCCTTGAAAAAATACTTTCTACTGTTTGTAGCTACTTGTGGGGTTTACCCTATTGCTCCTTATCTATACTTAAATTCCACATCAGCAACCAGGAGCTGTTTTGACGTGGCAGCAACAGCATGCTTTTATCAGCGCCAACATCCTGAGATAGAGCAGGAGGTTTCACATTGCTTGGAAGACTGCAAACTCTGTAAAGACAAATATCTGCTCCAAGAAGCAACTCTGAGGAACAAAAATGAATGTTTGCAGGCTAAGTACCTAAGTGGGTTCATACATTGGGCTAATAAAAGTCAATGCTTTCTTTCTCTCTCTCTGTCTTTTTTTTTTTGAGACAGAGTCTCGCTCTGCCGCCAAGGCTGGAGTGTAGTGGTGCAATTTCGGCTAACTGCAAGCTCCACCTCCCGGGTTCATGCCATTCTCCTGCCTCAGCCTCCCCAGTAGCTGGGACTACAGGTGCCTGCTACCGCGCCCGGCTAATTTTTTGTATTTTTTAGTGGAGACGGGATTTCACCTCATTAGGCAGGATGGTCTCGATCTCCTGGCCTCATGATCCGCCCACCTCAGCCTCCCAAAGTGCTAGGATTACAGGCGTGAGCCACAGCACCTGGCCTTTTATTTATTTTTTATTATTATTATTTAAACAGGTCCTGCTGTCACCCAGGCTGGAGTGGTGCAGTGGCACGATCTCAGCTCACTGCAACCTCCGCCTCCCAGGCTTAAGTGATTCTCCCACCTCAGCCTCCAGAGTAGCTGGGATCACAGGTGCACACCACTACGCCCGGCTAATTTTTGTATTTTTGGTAGAGATGGGGTTTTGCCCAGGCTAGTTTTGAACTCCTGAGCTCATGTGATCCACCTGCCAGCCTGCCAATGTGATGGGATCACAGGTGGGAGTCACCAGGCCAGGCCCGTCAGTGCTTTCTCTGACCGCAAGATGCTTTGGTTTTGTAGATTATATTAGATGATATTATGATAAAATCATGTATTTGTATTTGAGGGACAACGCCATTCTGGACTTTCATAATAAAATGACGTAGTTCTCATCTCTCTGAGAAAGTGCATGTAGAGCAAAATGACAAAGTTCAAAATATCAGACCAAAGCAAGTCAAGCTAACATACATGGGGAATTCTGACTCCTTTTAAAATGCAGCCAAATAACACTATGTGTTTTCCGTCAGGAATAGATTAGCCATCTGACCAAGATGAGAAGTAACTAATTGTAAATTGATAGAGTGCTTTTCTTTAAAAACCAAACAACATAAACTTTGTACATATAATTGAGTCTTGTGTATCCAGCAGTTATTTAATGAAGCTATACTTATTCCAGTGGTGTTGGCAGACCTCAGCAGCTCTCTGGGATTCCTCATTTTAAAAAGCGTCTTTGGCCAGCATCATTATTTCATTATAAGACGTTGTTTTTGACATCCAATAGTCTTACTCAGCTCAATCACCACCAGCCTCCTAGTCTCAGTCTTAAATCTATCTTCAAATGATGAGGAAGAATGAGAGGGAAAATAAAGAAGGAGAGACAAGAAGAAAGAACACAGGATTGCCAGTTGTGACCTTGGGGTTTCCCCTGTGGTGGCAACTCTGCTAGGGACAGTCAGTTCTTCTAGATCTGTCTGCCTGAGAGCTCAGGAAAGCCAGACTGTAATGTGGAGTTATAGGGAAAAGAAACCACTGCGTCACTCCTGGGCTTAGTCCAGTCTGAGCTGTTTCTAAGCATCTCAGACAGAGGCCCCAAAGTCCTTGAAGTTGAGGCAATTGGAAAGCAACTGCTTTGATGAGGATTGCTGATCAGAGAGGGCTCCTGGAACATGAAAAGGAGGCAAGAGGACATCCTCAAGGACTCTCACTGGAAATAGAATTTGGTGACTCAGTGTCCTAAGCTCCAGAAGTTGCAGTAGAATGAGAACGTGTGTGCATGTGTCTTTTTGGCCTAGCCAGTAAAAGGTGTCATGGGTTGAATTGTGTTCCTCCAAAAGATGTGTTCAAGTCCTAATCCCTGGTTCCTGTGAATGTGACCTTATTTGGAAATCGGGTCTTTGCGGATGTAAACATGTTAAGATGAGGTCATACTGGATTGGGGTGGGCCTTAATCCAACGACTGGCATTCTTATGAGGAGAGGGAAATTTGGACACATACACAGGAAGAAAGCCATATGAAGTGAAGGCAGAGGTTGGAGTGATGCATCTACAAGCCAACAAATGCCAAGGAATCATCCACAATACCTGGAAGCTGGTAGACGCAAGGGTAGATCCTCTCCAAGAGCCATCAGAGAGAGCATAGCCAGCACCTTGATTTTAAGCTCTTAGCCTCCAGAATTGTGAGAGAACAAATTTCTATTATTTTGAGCCATCCAATGGGTGGTCATTTATAAAGGCATTCCCAGGAAACTAATACAGAAAGGGAGGGGAAATAGCCCAATTCTCTCTAGTGTCAGGGACAGGCAAGGGCAGGATTTATCAGAATGAAATAGACCTGAAAATGGAGGCAAGAAAAGAAGCAGAGGATGGGTCATTCTGCTCTCTTTAGGTTGTGAATAGCCTAAATCCAAGAATGAAAATTCTTCTTTTTTTGAGATAGGATCTCGATCTGTTGCCCAGGCTGAAGTGCTGTGGCACGATCTTGGCTCACTGCAGCTTCTGCCTCTTGGCCTCAGCCTCCTGAGTAGCTGGGACTACAGGTGCATGCCACCATGCCCAGCTAATTTTCATATGTGTATAAACATATATAACATATATATATATGTGTGTGTGTGTGTGTGTGTGTGTGTGTGTGTGTGTGTGTGTATATATATTTCTGTTGTTGTTGCTCACAAATATTTA
>NW_012115677.1:1227324-1230342 GCF_000951035.1 Colobus angolensis palliatus | reverse complement strand
TTTTTTTTGTAGAGATAAGGTTTCACCATGTTGCCCAGGCTGGTCTCGAACTCCTGAGCTCAAGTGTTCTGCCTACCTTGGCCTCCCAAAGTACTAGGATTACAGGCGTAAGCCATTGTGCTTGGCCAGAATGAAAACTCTTTATACAGAACTTGACCTAGCACCAAATATTTGTATCTTTTTTATCTACTTTTACCATGATATATGCTGATGAACTTTTGCCTGGGTCAGGTACCTCCACCAACTGTTACTGCCCAAGCTTGTTCTTGTGGTCACTGGGTACTTTGCCGCCTTCTCTCACCAGGGCTGTGTTTTTCCTCCAACACGAGTTTGATATCCTTACAACTGGCAAGGGTGAGATGGAGGGCAGAGTTGCCACTACCTGTCTACCCGATTCTTCCCCTTACCTGTGCGAACCCCATACTTCAAGGTGTCTCTGCAGTCAACCAGGATCTGCTCCAGGGACTCGGGGTGGTCAGAGAGCTCCAAGTTGAAGCCCTCCATGCCTTCCAGCAACTGGTGTGGGTGATGGAAGTCCAGCACCTTGGTGGAGCGATCAAATGTCTTGCGGACATAGTTGAGGAGTATGTCCACCACTTCTAGGAGGAATTGCACAGTTTGCTCCTCCCCGTTCTTAGCTGGAAGCAGATCTGAATTGGGGAGAGCAATGAATGGTTATCACCTGACTCATATCTAGATTTCTTCAGCCCAGAGACCCCCTAATATTAATCATGCTATCTGTATAGGCCTGATTTCATTCTGGGATATATATGTGCACTGAGAATCTGATGTACCACATCCCCAGAAAAATGCACATACCCCAAAAAAATGCACATGCACAGAAGTTTTGCACATTTTCCTGGGGGTTCACAGCCTTTCTGACAGGCTGCTCAGACATGGAATGAAGTGCTCTGAGACGCCCTGAACAACCTGCGACTGCGGTTGTTATCTGCAGGTTGAATGGGCATCTGTGAGGAGTGTGATGGAGGGGGCATCTGTCGTGCTCCCCTGGGACCAGATGTGTCCCTGTCCATCTGGTTTAGTGTTGTGATGTGCTTGGTTTGTTGGCATCAGAGGGTAAGTCCTCTGTGGGTAGAGCCTGAGGTCCCCCCTGAAGAGGGTGGTTCTTGGTGGTGTCCTTAGACAGGAAACTGGAGCTGGAAGATGGGGCTCAAGAAGGTGGGACAGGGAACCCCTGCCTCTTTCTTGACCTCATCCTTTTGGGCCTGGACTTTGAGATATCCAGAGGTGACTGTGGGTTTCAGGCTCTGCAGTAGTCAAGCTAGAGGTTAGGCAGGGAAAAAAGCTGTAGGGGCCCAATTCTGTAGCTCACAGGCAGGCTGTGCAGCTGTGCACGATACTCTCTGTGACTTCCTGGGTTAGCTCCAGGGTTTTAGGGACATATTGTTTAACACTCTGGTCTGCCTTCTGTGGCCCTGTGGGAAGTTCATGGAAGGGGATGGCGGTGGATCTACCTGTGAGCTGTCTGGGAGAGACTGGTAAAGCACCTTCTGAGATGAGAGTTATGAGGCAGCAGGGGTTAGTGAAACATCTCCGGAAGGAAAACAAGTTCCAGGGCACTCGGTTACGAGGCTCAGCATGCAACTTCCCACAGTGTGATTTTGTGTGTATGTGTGTGGCCAATCTTGCAGGATAAATGTTATTAAGGAAATCATTAGATTTTCTCATATGTAAGGTTCCTTCGACTCTGAGAGTCTGTGAATGCATATTTGTTCCCTCGAGTGTCTTTAGAGTTGACTTTTATTGACTGCCCTCATCCAGTTTCTAAAATGATGGAGACCTGGGCAGCAGGGAGACAGGGAGTCAGTTATATTCCCCCAAAGTCAGAAAAGCAGTTTCTTGTGGGTTCAGAGACAATAACGACATTTCTTGATAAAAGAAGTAAAATTGCGGGACAAAGTCAAGAAACTCAAATAAGAAATCTACTGGCTAGCATGGGGCGGGAGTGGGGCGGGCGCTACCTCTAGCAAACAGGTTGGAGAAGTCCGTCTCTGTGCGCCGGAAGCGGGCATCCCGGTCACTGTTTTCACAGGAAAGCAGGTTCTTGGAGGACTGCCTCTCCTTGAAGGCACTCACAAGGCGACTCTTCTCTTCCAGGCTGTTGGTCCTTTGCAAGAAGCCTATGGCACAAAAAGCTGGTCAGAGAGAATGCTGCAAACTGCCCAGCCCCTGAGGGTCAGCTGCGGAGCGAATTAACTCTCCAAGCAGGGCTCTTGTTTCTTCTGAGAAGAGAAGTGAGTGTCTGTGTTTTAAATATAGTGGCTCTGGCACCGCTCGCCTTCAGGCAGGGAGGGGGGCAGTGCCAAGTGTCATCAGTGGCAAAGACCCAGTCATGCAAGAGAGAAAAACAGTAAGTGAAGCCCATTCTCCTCTCTGAATGTGACAGTGAACTCACAATTAAGTAAGTTGGACAGCTTCCACTCCAGTGACCAGCCCCAGGATAGGGCTTTAAAGGAGGGGACACAATCAGAGAAGATGCTGCCAGCACTGTTCATGGGCTGTATACGCAGAAGGAGGAGAGGAGAGAACAGCAGAGGGAGGAGGCAAGGTGAGGACAGCTGAGGGAGGAGGGTGAGGACAGCAGAGGGAGGAGGAGAGGTGAGGACAGCTGAGGGAGGAGGATGAAGATAGCAGAGGGAGGAGAGGTGAGGATGGCAGAGGGACGAGGAGGGGTGAGGACAGCAGAGGAAGGACAGTGAGGACCACAGAAGGAGGAGAGCAAGGACTGCAGAAGAGGAGGGTGAGGACAGCAGAGGGAGATGGCGAGGACAGCAGAGGGAGGAGGGTGAGGACAGCAGAGAAGGAGGTTGAGGACAGCAGAGGAGGAGGGTGAGGACAGCAGAGGACAGCCGAGGTGAGGACAGCAAAGGGAGGAGGGCGAGAACAATAGAAGGAAGAGGAGGGGTGAGGACAGCAGAGGGAGGAGGGTGAGGACAGCAGAGGCAGGAGGGTGAGGACAGCAGAGGGAGAAGGGTGAGGACAGCAGAGGGAGGAGGG
>NW_012115677.1:1202202-1227034 GCF_000951035.1 Colobus angolensis palliatus | reverse complement strand
AGGGAAGAAGAGGGGTAAGGACAGCAGAGGGAGGAGGGTGAGGACAGCAGAGGGAGGAGGGTGAGGACAGCAGAGGGAGGAGGATGAGGACAGCAGAGGGAGGGGGATGAGGACAGCAGAGGGAGGAAGGTGAGGACTGCAGAGGGAGGGGGGTGAGGACTGCAGAGGGAGGACAGCAGAAGGAGGAGGGGTGAGGACGGCAGAAGGAGAAGGAGTGAGGTCCAACAATGAGGTTTCGGGCAGACACTTTCCTCTAGCACCAGGTAATGCTCACAGGGTTGAACATAAGTGGTATTTTTCTGAATGCAAACCTGAATGCAGCTTTTCTTGTACCACCCCCTCTCCTCGAATAAAGGTATTGCAAGACAAAAAAAGCTTCAATCTTATGTGTGTTGCCATTTAATTCTACAAGTACTTATTGAGCACCTGTTGTACAAAAGCACCTTGCTAAGCATCTAGGATGGGAGACCGATAAAGCTGAGTGAAACAGATCCCCTGCCCTCTAGGAGCCTACAAGCCTGGCAGATGTTGACCAATGCTGGAAGAAAAATAGTCATCTAAGAACTCCACAGAGATGACAGGAAGGATCTGAGCCCAGGGTGGGATTCTCAGTGCCTCATCACCCCTCAGAGGGAGTGGAAAGTTCTTCTGCCTGAGGCCAGCAGGACAAACTCCAGCAGCAAATGGGGAAGGAGAGTTGAGCCAAAAGGGCAGGAGAACCTGCCAGCGTGGAGCACACTCCCCTCCACATCTCCACCGACCCCTGTGGGGCTCCTGGCCCGCACACCTGCTCTTTCCCTTGGCTTCTCCTCCTTCCATTCAGCCTTAGTCTTATCCCAAATTGCAATACACTGAAAAGAAAAATGTTCCAAGCTTCTGGTGACCCCAAAGCTGTCTCTGTAAATACTGAGATCCTTGGAGAGTCACACGTGTCACAAGGCAGACTTGGAAGAAAGTCCCAAGAGGTGCAAAAAGACAAGTTAATCTGGATAATTCAGCTTTGCTTCCCAGGACTACAATTCAACTGTGATGGGTGGGAGATGGAGGGATGCATGGGAAGGCTGCGGTGATTAGAATCCTCCCACACAAGGGAGCCAGGGGCTATTTCTGGAGGGAAGAATGGGAAAGCAGAGGCACCAAGCTTTTTGTTGTTCCCAGCACCTTTTACATTTATCACTAAAGCCCAAAGGACATGAGAAGGGGGTAAATACACTATAATAGAGCTTTACACTTGGGTATAAAGATGAGGTTGTATCCTTTTCCATATCTCTTTGCCTACTTCCCGAATTCCTCCTCCAAATCTTCAAAGTCCAGAACCAGGAGCCAGCGCTCATTTGCCAGAGGGATGCAGGATCAGATGGCACCTGAACTCTGAGACTGCTCCCCTCGTCCCAGAACATTGAGCTGTGGAATTTGCCAGACTTGAAAGATCAAACCCATGTGGCCTCATGCAGTGAGGTCCTACCCAGCAGAAACGCCACTCTGTTGTCCCTGATGTCTGGTTAGGCTTCTGACTCACTCCCTGAGTCTCCCCACCTTGAAGCCCCTTCCCTCTGGGCAGCTGCAGGAAGCAGAAACTCGGCTTGAGGTTTTGACACAGGCTCTCCCAGAGATGCCCTGATGCGGCTGACGGATGATCATTATGCCACAGCTTTTTTTTTTTGAGATGGAGTCTCACTCTGTCGCCCAGGCTGGAGTGCAGTGGCGTGGTCTTGGCTCACCACAACCTCCATCTCCCAGGTTCAAGTGATTCTCATGCCTCAGCCTCCTGAGTAGTTGGGATTATAGGCATCCACCACGCCTCGCTAATTTGTGTATTTTTAGTAGAGATGGGGGTTTCACCATGTTGGTCAGGCTGGTCTCAAACTCCTGACCTCAGGTGATCCACTGTCTCAGCCTCCCAAAGTGCTGGGATTACAGGTGCGAACCACCGTGCCCGGCCCTATGACACAGCTTTAAACCTGCATCCCATTCCTTGGGCTGCACTTCCAGTAATGTACTAGGAATCAGAATCCTCTCTAAATCCTGTAATTATTTTATGAATAGCACACTTACACTGCATTATAATTTATGTTAAAAACAATTAATTTGCTAGTCTAAACATGTAATATACACTGCCATGTCTTTCACTTTGTTTAGGAAGGTGTTTGTTTTCTAAAATACTGGGATCCTCAGAAAGGTAGGTGGTCCAGGCCTCCCTTGGCTCTGAGAGGCCCTGGAAGGAGCTGCTTCTCCAAGGATGAAGAGGTGGTGGATGACATGGAGGTCAGTGCCTTGACAATTTCCCTGGCTAGCAAGGGGTCCTGTAAGAAGGGGCCCCAGAGAATGAAGCCGACTGTACTCCCTCTTGCTCTACACCCCAGCTTGGAGGACCTACTTTAAGCCTGTGAGTAACTGGTCACAGAGCTCTACATTCTTAGAGGCAAAGAGGAAAGCAGAGGAGAGGCAAAGCTGCAGTTGTGTTTGGTTGGGTGCTAGCACACTGGCCGGCTGCAAGGGGCGAAGTCATGACTCCACCTCTGAGCTGAAGGGAGCTCCTGCTGCGGATTCCTCACCCCTGCTACCAAACTCAAAGGCTTATGGGGCCCAATGAGAGAGAGTGTATGTGTATGTGCGTGTGCATGTGTGCACATGTATGTGTAGCTAGAAAACATCTGGCTCCAGCCAGTTGTTGCCAAGTGGGGCTTTGAGCTGTGCATGGCATAAGCACCTATGGCCAACAGGACATGTGGGAGCTGAAGCTCAGCATATTATCTGTTCAGCAAGCTATGACATGGAATTGCATATGCATAGACGGAGGGGCTCTTTTTCGTTTTTTGTTTTTGTTTTTGTTTGAGACAGGGTCATACTCTATTGCTATTGTCCAGACTGGAGTGTAGTGGCGCCATCATAGCTCATTGTAATCTCAAACTCCTGGGCTCAAGTGATCCTCCTGCCTCATCCTCTTGAGTAGTAGGACTGCAGCTATGTGGCCACCACACCTGGCTAATTTTAAAAATTTTTTGTAGAGATGGGGTCTCCCTATGTTACTCGGGCTAGTCTCAAACTCCTGGCCTCAAATGATCCTACCACCTTGGCCTCCCAGAGTGTTGGGATTACAGATGTGAGCCACCATGACCTCTTTTTCTGATTTTCATTGGCTAACAGCACCTGCCATGTTTCCCCGCCCCCATTCCCCACCCCTCGTTTTTTTCAAGTGAAACCAGAAAAAGAGAACACTTGAAATCTATTTTTAAGGTTTGGCACTTGATACAAAATTATACACACACACACACATACACACACACACACACACACACACACACACACACACACACAGTGTAGGCTAAATAAAACAGCTCAGGGGCTGTAATTGGCAGCAAGAGATAAGTGATGGAAGCCCAAGGACACCCTGGGAAGTTAGCAGAGCCCGAAGCCAGAACTTAGGGATCCCTGCAACTCATCGTATTTAGGTCATGCCACCATGCCTACAGCCACTTTCCAGCTCTTGGCAAGACCATGGGTTTCTTCTAGCTGATTACTCTCCCTGGGGGATTCTGCCTCCAGAGCTAAGGGTACCTACCACTAGTGGGGCCCAGGGCCTTCCTTGCAGCTTCATTCCATGGCTTTTGGGGAAGGGCAGGGGGAGAGTGGGTGGGGGTTGAATATTTTGGCAAGGCACTGAGGGTGCTTCTGAGAGTCATCCAGGGCAATAGGTTTGGAAGTGGGAAGAGGACCATGAGTTCCTCTGCTCTCTTAATGTGAAAGGGCAAACCAACCTGGATGATGTCAAGTCAAGAAGGGACCCTCCAGGTCCATCCCTCCAGGGATGAAGGGAGCTGTGTGTGTGTGTGTAGGAAGGCAAGGAGCTGTGAACCTACCTAGGGCCAACACCAAAGACTGCACTCTGCCTCCACTAGCTTAAAATGGAAAGCCAAAGTTGTCTCAAGGTATGGAAAATAAATCTTCTTAGTGTTTTGTTTTCTTTCAGAATCAAACCTAATGGGAAGCCTCCTAACCTGTGACCCCAAAAGCAGAGCATTTTAGCCCAAGGCAATTTCTCCTCAACAGACTACCTTGGATTGTGGGGAGCAGAAACAGGGAGGACTGTAGCCCCCAGGAGCTCTCCCTCCTGGCTTTGGCTGACAGTGGGGAAGGGGGATTTGAGGCCAACTCCGGGTTGGTTCCCTATTTCCGGACCCAGCGAAGCCCCATTCTTTCCCTCCTCTTTACCCTTTCTGAACTTGTCGGGTATGTCCCCATAAGAAGCACTTAGACCTTTTATTCCTGCGGAAGTGGAGCGCCTGCAGCCAGAGGAGCAGGGGACAGTAGGGGGCAGGATGGGAGTGAATGAGGGCTGCCCCCTACCCTCAGCAGGTCAGGCACCGCGGGTAAGGAGCCCTCACCCAGAGCCTGCCCCTACCCTGTCCTCGGCTGCGGCGAGCGCCCAGGGCTCGCTCAGTTCTGCCTGCCCGGCTGCATGACAATGACGGCTGCAGAAGCCGAGCACCGCGGCCGCAGAAGGGACCTGGCGCGAAACGGGCCATTAAGCCCAGAATGGCGGCAGGGTGGGGGTGGAGGTGGGAGTGAAGGTGGGGGTGGGAGTGGGACGGGGCTATTTATAGAACAAAGCTCCAGCCTGCGGCCGCCCCAGCACAGGGATGCAGCCCTGGCCTCGCCCCACGGGCGGGCGTCCCGGGCTGGGGAGAAGGCCAAACCCCCAGGCCACCCGGCGGCAGGGCTGGGCTTTCGGTGGAAAATGGCTGGGTCTAGGAATCTAGCGCCCCTTCCTCGGTAAACGCCATGTCCCAGGGTCTAGAGGAGAGAGCCCCAGAAACGCAGGGAAGGCGCGGCGCAGCCAAGCAGGGAAGGGAGTAATTCCCCAAAGCGGCTGCTCTGCTCTGACTGCAAACTGTCACCGCCCTCGCCCCAGGACCCGGGGAGGCTGGGAAGATCAGGCGCAGAGAGCACCCAGGCGGCGGGCGGCTTTCGGCGCTCTGGGGCTGGGGCGGGCGGGCGGGCGTGTCCTGCGCCTGCTCTGCCGCTATCTCCCGCGCGCAGCAGCTGACGGATGGCTCTTTAATAAGCCCCTCGTTAATCTTCCCCCGCCTCTCCAACCTCTGCCCGGGGACATCCGTATTTTCTGGCCCGATAAGGCTAGAGAATTTTAGACGGTGAAATGTAGCAAGGAAAGCAAGTCCTTATTGTTCAGCCGGAGTCACTCAGCTGTGTCCCTTCGAACAAATCTCCCTTTTTCCTTAAAACAAAAACAAAAACAAAACTACATCCCTTGGGCGTTTTCATTTCAGACCCTCCTGTCTCCAAAGAGCAGTTCTTTCTCCTCTCCAGCTCCCTGATCTATTTTTTTCCTTCCCGGCAAATCTCATCCGGCACCGCCCGGTCCTTTCGCCCCCTGCGACTCCTTGTCTCTGCTCATCCCCTTCCTTCCGTCGTCGCCTTCAAGGATACGCCAGGCAAACCCTCGTGCCTCCCCCAGGCAGGTCATGGAGGGCTCTAGGCAATCCTTTTCCCTAACCTCCGAAGCCCCAAAGAGAGAAACTTGAATCCGTTATGACATCTCAAGGCAAAACCCCTCAAGGTGGAGAGACCACTTTCAATGTGACCCAACCGCGGGTGGAGGTGCGAGTGAGGGGTAGGCGATGATGTAGGGGACGGGAGAGACGTGTCAGCTACAGCTTTAGGCAGATACCGCGCCTTTGGTCTGCTCTCCAGCAAGCCAGATCAGTTCACCTTTTCTACGCAACCTTTGGGACGCGCAGGCAAAGTGCACAGCACCGTGTGGGAGCTGCTTGCGCACGGGGCTAGGAAAGTGGTGTTGCCGCGCGGGGGCGCCTTCCTCCCGCTTTTGCGCCCAGGCAGGACACCCGGCGTTCGCTCCACGGGGTCTTGGGGATTGGGGACTCCAGAGGAAAAGACCCCTGAGGACCGGGTCTGGGGCGGGCAGAGGAGGGTCAGGGACTGTAGGGGAGCGTCGTCGCTGGCTGTGCTGGCTGTAATTACTTTAGAAAATCAGACCCAAGAGCCGGGATCCCCCTCCGCTTGCGTCCCGGTCTCCCAAGCCCAAAAGGTCTGCGCGCCTTGCCGCCCAGCCGGGCCCCAGCGGGCCCTGTCACTTACCGCAGATCTTGAGCCCCAGTTTTCTGGTGCATCCATGGGCCACGCCGCACCAGGTATCGTACGCTAGGACGAGAGAGAGGGAGAGAGGTGCGGTCAGGGAGGCTCCGACCGTGGGGAAATGGGTGGAGGGCAATGGTTTTCTTGGGGAAGGATGAGGTCTTTGCCGGAGCTCTTCATTAAAAGCTCCTTCCTGAAAGGAGCTAGGAGCCAAATCTGTGAGCCCACAGGCATACCCTCTGAGCCCCCATCATACTCCCTTCTTGCTCCTGGCTTCAAATATAGAACGGTGTCTCTGAGAGGTGGGGCACCCAGCACACCTCCGGGCCCCCAAGCGACCCCCACCCGGCAGCCCCGGAGGTGGGGTCAGAGTTGGGTGAAGGCTGACCCACACGGAAAGGGCCAGGCCCCGCAGACTCAAACTACCCAACACCCACTGGCCAGGCCCCGCAGACTCAAAGGGCGACCACAGTAGCCCAGAAAGGGAACACAGGCATCTGGGACCGAAACGTCTCATAATTTCTTGGCGGGTCTCCAGCCTACTGGCAGCTTAAAATAAACTGGCATGAAATGGGGTCGCGGAAGAGTTCAAGAATTAATTGGGTGAAAAATAGTATTTGACTAGATGATCGGGCTCGCATGGCTGCTCTTCAGTCAGACCGGGGAGTGGGGAAGACAATAGTGCGCCTCGGTTCCTCATCCCTGGCCCCTCTTCCCAACCTGCCCCTCATTAACCCTTCCCTCTGACATCTTGGGTCTGGAGCAGGCACAGGTAAATGGAATCAAGCACCCTTCCTCTGAGTCACAACTGAGGGTGGAGGTGCTGCTGGATTTTCCTTCTTTTCCAGGCTGTTCTCAAACCCCTCAAGGTCTACCTGCTGCCTTCGGGGCTCAACTTCCAGCAAGAAGCGTGGAAAGCAGCCCCATCCCCGCTAAGCCCCTAAGCGGGCTGGTGTGGCGAGCCCAGCACGAAATCCCCTTCCAATCTCTCAAAGCAAAGCTCTCCAAGCACTCCCATCCCTTACCCTACCCTTCCTGGTGCCTCCAGCTTCACACAAGTGTTGCAGGCGATAAGGAGAGTGACATCAATTAAACCCGAAGCACAACAGAACCCCAGCGGGGAGAAGAAACAGCCTGACATCGGTGAGACATCTCACAGATGGAGTTCCAGTGACAGACAGGAAATCAGTGCAAAAGCGAAACCCTAATAATACCTGGCGGATAAAGAGCTATTTGGACCTGATAAAGTACGTTCACTTTAAACATCATCTCATCTAATTCTCGTAACAGTCCTATGGCAGGAGTGTTGATCTAAGAGTCATTTGACAAAGAAAAAACATCGAGGCTCAGAGAGGTTACATGAGTTTTCCAAGGTCACTTGGCAAGGAAGTTGGAGGTCAGATACATTGCACTGCCTTTCAAAATTGGAGGCTGCAATGAAAGGGAAAGGGAGACGGGGAGAGCAAGGGAGAGAGCCCCTTTGATGTAGCAAGGGTCGGGAAGACCTAGTGGTTGAGGACAAGGAGGGCTCCAAGTCCCACCCAAGGGTTGCTGGAACAAGAGAGTGCCTAAGGTTGCCTGCACTAAGGCCACCTCCCAGAATACTCTAAAGGGGCAGAGAAGTGGAGCTAGCTGGGTGGGCAAGGGTATTGTCTGCAAGGGAGGGTGAGAGTGGATAGAGCGCCCAGCGCTCCTGTGAAGTCTGGGGTGCGGATGCCGTAGCTAGGCTAAGGGCCCGCAACAATGTGCCTGGGACTCGTGCTGCTTGCTCTTTCACAGCAGGGTCTCCGGCTCTCTTTTTTAGCTTCGAGGCAAACCAGGCCACGTGCGGATTCAGGTCGTCGCCTCTGTGGGGTCTCCTACCTGTGACTGGGCATTTGCACCGGCGACTGGCGGCCACCGGGAAGTAGGTGCGCCGGGAGTGGAGGGTAAATTAACACAACTGCTTGCTAACCCCCCACTCCCACCCCCAGGCGGCAAAAGCGGGTGGGAAATGTGGAAAGCGTCAGAAAAGAAATCCATCAAGGTTAAAGCAACACACAAAGGCGCGCAGGCCTCGCGTTCCTCCCGCCCTGCCCTGACCAGCTCCAACGCCTGTGCCTGGTTCATATGCTACCAGGGCTGGCGACTCTCCTGAGCCGCTCTTTGTTGTGTGGGTAATTGTATCCCTCCTGGGTGGCGGGAAGAGGGAGCTGCAAAGAAAATTGGAATGAGACCTGAGGACTTAACACAGGACCTCCTGCCCGGGAACCAATGCCAGCGTCTAAAGGGGCTTTCCGGTAATAATCCCCACCTCGTTGATGAGGATACTTATTTTCTCAAATATAAAGTGCCATAAAAGCGCATCATATAAGCACTCCCTGTAACCACATTGTCCTTCGTAAGCCCTTTCTGTATACAAATTCTGGAAATTCATGTAATTAATTACATCTCAGAAACAAAATAAATAAAGAGGGGAGCGGGAACCCTTACAGTCTGAAGCTGATAGTTTTTTTAGGGGGGGTGGGGTCAGGAGACACTTCTTCACTCCAACAAGGAGAAAGAAAAACAATTTTCTCATCTCAAGCCTTTACAGAGGTAGGAAATAAAATTAAAGACAGATTCTGGAAATGGGTTGAGGAGCCTGTAGCACTTAAGACAGGGAAGCATAAATCCTCCTCCCTCTTTAATCTGGGGTCTCTTTTCTTTCTCTCTTTTCGGGACGTGTCACCTCCTGACAGATCTCTTGCCTGGGGTAAGGAGAGAGGTGCTCTCTCCTCTCTATGATAAATCTTCTTGCCCCCTCCCAGTTCCCCATCTCTTGCCACTCAGAATGCTGCCCGTTCCCCGCTTTATTTATTTATTTATGCCTCTGAGATGTAATTAATTGTATGAAATGTCAAGGCTCAGTCTCAGTTTTATGCACCTTTCCCGCCCCTGGCTTCTCCCCAACTCGTCAATAGCTTGATGCAAATTTGGAGCAATTAGGGACCCTGAGTTTTCTAAACGCTGCAATTAACGTCCAAATTTCCGCTGATTACAGACTTTGAGCACAGCGCAGGGGGAAAGGAGGAGGTTAGATCTTGGCTCAACGAAAGCCGGAGACTGAAAACTCTTATTCCTGCTGGGGCTCCCGGCTCTTCATTCCGCCCCCTGCCCTGACCCCTGTCGTCCCACGAAGCAAAGAAACCACACACAACAGAATAAAAACGACACTGGCTGCGCGCCCCTCCTCCGCCGCGAAGCCCTCAACGATCGCCGCCACTCGGACCTTGCGTGGTCCTCGCTCTCCGGTGCCCTGGGAGTCACCTAGCGCCCCTGACAGCCAAATGACCTCTGGCAGGGACCCGGTTAGAGCCCCATTTATTTCCCAGCCTCCATTATCTCCGCACTCCCTCTTCCCTTTCCGCCAGCTCAGCCTCCCGACGTCCCAGCGCCCCCGTCTTCCCCGCAGTTCATTTGATAGAAAATTGGGGCGGGACCTACTTGTGGGGCGCAGGTTGGTGGTATTGGGGTCCGCTCCCGCGTTCGAGGAGGTTGCAGACGAAGATGGGGTCGAAGACGCCATCAGCTCAGTGGTCCCGGGGCCTCTACTGTCCGGGGTCCTCGACTGGTCCGGCGCAGAAACAGGCTGCAAAGAGAAGCAAGAGCTGTGCGGGGAGGACTTCCGGGGTCCTGCACACCCGAGGGACTGAGCAGCTGGGGGCGCGGACGACTCCCCTGGAAGATCCGGCGCTGGAGAGACAAGAGGGAGGAAGGGCAGCGAGCCCGCCTGGTCGGGGTGCACGGGAGGGGGGGGCAGCAGAGGAGACGTGCACGTTAGCTCCGGTACTGGGGCGCGGGCAGGGTAGCCCTGGGCCGGTCTCGAGTCTGGCGGTGCATCGGCACGACCTAGAGTGAAGTGCCGACACGAGGCAGGGTCGAGGTGGGGGGTCCAAGGCCAGTACAAGACGCGGGGGTGTGGGGGACTGGGCTAGGAGTACAGGGGAGCGCTCAGTGAGCGATTTTCCAGCCGAGCCGCTACAAGCCCCATTGGGCACTCAGCACCGGCGTGCGAGCCAGCGGGGGGAGGGCGCACGGGGCGGGCATGTCTGGTTCGGTGTCTGGTTCCCGTTGTTGTGTCTGGCTAATTCCCTGGAAAGAAAGACACTAACTGCTCCGGGGACCAGGGACTTTGGTGAGACAAGCTGAGAGAGGAAAAAGGCCCATATTTTTATGTTCTCCCTCGGACTCGGCCAGAGAAGAACCACAGTCACCTTGCACTCCAGACAGCCAGAAAGCAGCGAGTCGGAACCTTGCTTGTCTCCCTCTTATCCCTGCCGGTTTTTAGCCATGGCTAAGCCTAGGGCGAGGTTTCGGTCCGGTTTCAGCGTTTCTCCTCTACCTAGCCCCTTGAGGACCCCAGATTCCTCGCGGTGCAGATCCAGAGAGGGTGGGGTAGGTAAGAATGGGGATCGTCACCGGGGAAACGAACTTGCGCGCAGCGCGCAGGAGGCGGCGGACAAAGATCTTGCGCGGCGCCCCTGCTCTACTCTCGGCGCTGGCGCGATGGCTCCCGAAGGCCCTGGGACAGAGAGTGAGGGAGAATCTGGGTAGATCGAGGACCTCGCAGAGAAGCACCCATCGGCTATCGCCTCCACACCCTCCCTCCGACCTCACACCTAGCCCCGCGCGCGCACTCGCACAGCAACACCGGCAGCGGGTCGACCACGGCCGCTGGGAAAGTAACAGGTTACCGCTCCTAGTAGCGCCTTTGGCTGCTGCTGGCCAGGCGCCCTTTGGAGGGACAGGCGCTGGCAGCATGGAAGCTCAAGGGAAAATCGCTGTTGCCCCACTTCAAGTAGAGCCGCAGCCTCTGTGCGTCCCCGGGGCGTGAATCCGGCGGGCAGAGAGAAGAAGAGTGACGAGGGCGGGGGGTCGGGGGGTCCCTGCGCAGCACACCCGTGGAGAGCAGGGACTAGGGCGGGCAGGAAGCACTCATTTCGGGAGGGTGGGTGGCCGGCGCCGGGGATGGGGTTGGTTGAGAAGCCGCGGGCGGAGAGGACCTGGCTGAACAGACACGGTTGGGCGCTGGGAAGTCCAGGTGGTCGCTCGCTTACCCACCTCGGCTCGGCCACAGCGAGCCGGGCACTCCCGCCTTTCCTCTGCACAGCGCCCAGCGATCCGCTCGGCTCGGCTCGGCCCTGACAGGCGTAATCTGCCCGGCGTCACCTCCAGCTGCTTCCTCGTTCTCGCTAGTTCCGTCTCGCACGCGAGCGCCAGGAGAAGAGAGAGATTCGAAGAGGCGGCTGCACGGCTTCGGGGTAGGCGGGGGCAGAGTGGGGAGGCGGGGACCGGATCGGCGGGGAAATCACGAGGCCGTTGCTCGCGGGGGCAGCTCGTCGGCGGAGCGGCGGGGCTCCTCTGCAGGTGCCTGACCGCCTCTGGAGCTTTATAGGGCGATTATAAATCCAGCTCACGGTTTTGCGCCCGGAAGGAAAAAAAAGGTCTTATGAGTAATCCAGAACGTACTCAACACGCTTTTTTTTTTTCCTTTGGAAATAGGCAGGTTGTCGGGTGAGAGCAGGGAAAAGATAATTCCTACGAAGAATTCTGCCTTTCTGAGCGTTTCTTCTTCCCTCCCCTCCTTTCCCCTCTCCCATTTCCCCTCCCCCTCCCATGTCTTGTCGGAGACCAGCGGCGGCTTTGCCTCAGTCCTTTTCCCCGGGATTCCCCCAAATCTGTGACCCTGCAACGCTTCCTTGAGCGAAAGCGCGCTCTGGGTCGTGTCCTCGTTGGCTCTCTACGGAGCCGGGATTGTTGTAACGGCAAAGGAGGCAGAAATGAGGGGAGATCTCTCAGACCACGGAGGAATTAGTTTCCTCATCCAGCCCTGGGCCTCATCAAAGTAGCACACCTGGCCACAGCTACCCAGTGCCACCGGCAGAGAAAAGGACCCCACGTCCCTTTCGCTATGAGCTCGCTCCTCGCTTTGGCCCCCTTGGTGATGGGAAAAGAAGGCCTCCTGATTAATCATGTCTGAAGGTTGATGACACGCACGAGCGCCGCTGCACGCGCATGGGGAACCTGTGCACAGAGGTGCCCCGGGAGGGGCGGACCAGCTCCCCTTGCCCTGGCCCACTTCCCCTTCGATTTCACGCGCTTTAAGGATTCTCCCACTGCAATATTTAGGCACGGTTAAAAGAACCACTGCGTTGGGAAAAGCCCCTCGCCTTAAAAATGCGTTGATGGAGAAATTCCCACCAGAGGGCGCCAAGAGCCCAGAGACCGACCGGCCCCGCGCTCCCGGGTCTCTCCTCCAGCGCCCGAGAGGAGCCCACACCTGGAGCTGCTGGCCAGGCGGTTACGCGCCAGCCTGCCTCTTCATGCCTTGCCTCACCGCCCTGTCACTAATTTAAGTTCTCCCCTTTCTTCTACCCCCGTTTCTTTTTCTTTAGGGCAAAAAAGTTGATGTCTGCGCGTGTCTGGGTAACACTGTGTAGGCAGTGATTCCTCTACAGGTATTTACCGTGGTCCTCCCCCTCTCCCCCGGTGGTGCAGCACGCAGGGGTTATTTATGCGCACATCTGGGGCCTCACTGGTTCAGCCGAGGCCCGTACGTTTTCTTTGAATGTCTTATCGCCTTTCACTACAACACAACGGAAACACACACAAAAAAAGTTATAAATCACAGAGAGTTCCACGAGGGAGATCGAAGGGTCCGCCCTGGGCAGATATGGTCTGATCAGCAAGAGGGATCTCGCTGTTGGGTTTGAAATAATCGCGTTGCCTTTGGTACTAAAGAAACTACTGTTTTGTCGCCTTGTCTTCTCCTGACAATAAAATCTTGGGCACTTTTTAAGGATACAAAAACATCCTAAACGGCGGGGCGCGCGGTGACTGCAGCACTGGGCACTGAGGCTTGGGCCTGGACAGGCTGGGGGTGCCTGCTCCACGTAGGAAACGTCCCCCCGAAACCACTCTGCTCGGCGCCGCTTGAAGTGGGCGGCATACAACCAGGTGAAGCTCGGAATTCCATCCACCGGCCCTCCTAGAGCCTTCCGTAAACGAGACGGTCGCACCAATCAGGGAGCCAGGTGCCAGTGCTAAATCATTCAAGATGCACGGGGCAGGAGACAGGAGGGAGGAGGCAACACATCTCCCGGCGCCCCTCGGTCTTCATTGTCCAGCATAGACGCCCGCTCGCCCTGTCTCCTCAACCGTTTCCCAAAACCCGTGATTCCCTGGAAATGAAGATTCGTTTATTTCACCTGTGGCACGAGATTGAGACATTTACAACCATTTCCTCCTTTGACCCCAGAGTTCAAAACACCCCTAACGTTTTAGCCAATAAAATAATCTCGTTGGAGAAGGAATCTCCTGCAAGGCTAGGTGTCTGTCGCAAGCTGAAGCTGAGTCCGTCCAGCTTTGAGGACATCCCTCTCTTTCTCCTTTATGGTGAGTAGGGGAGGAATGAAGCCTCTTGCCCGTCCTTGTTTAGAATGTTTAATTGAATATAAGCAATAATTGATTAAACGTGTATTTATTAATCCCTACTGTGTGCCAAGCACTTATTTTTTGGAGCTTGCGTTGTCCCTGCGGTTTATATTATCCTGCACGCCGGGAGTGGACATTCCAGTGAAGCAGGGAGAGGAGCGGACTTAGAGACTTCATGAATTTGATTTAATTTTCAATGATCTCCTCCTCCAACTCGGACTTTTGGGCACAGCAGGAATGGTAAGGAATTGAAGGCCAGGAATTCTACCCCATCCAGATACTGAGTTTTGAGGTAGGGCATAGATCTTTCAGCACGAAGGACAGCGCCCGCCCTTCTGGTCCCCACGCCTCTGTTTCGTTCGCTTCTGCCAATAGCTCTGGGCCAACCCACCAGGCTTGCCCCAGCACTCCACTCCTGGCAGTAACTGCAGTGTTTGTTTTGCCTAGTTGGGTCATGAGGTATTTCGCCCACTGCTCTTCTCTCGGGTAGGAATTTGAACTACGAGTGGCCGTGGTTGTCATTCGGCTCTAAACAACATTTGAAACCTGTATTTTTGTTTATGTCTTTCACTCTTCCTTTAATCTTTTATTACTCCTCGGGGAGGACTCTTGGGGTAATGGGGGTGGAAAAAAGATATCCTCTCCAGGGACTCGAACCGGTGATGAGGGGTGGCCCGGAAGGGAGTGGTATCCGCCCAGCTGTTTCGATTGTAGTTGAAGCGCTTTGAAGAAATGGGAACGCGCGGCGCTCAAAGGCAGAAGAAGGAGGGGGCGATGTGCGACCCCTCCAGTCTCTTTCGGGCGTTAGGGATTTGCGATCTTGCAGCCCCAGCTACTCCACCCTGTCTTGCCGAGGATAATCTTTCCTTAGGTCAACCACAGCTGGGACTTGGGAACACGACCCTCCGCCCACAATGCCCTTTATTCCTTTCCCCGGCGTGGGTGGGTGGGGGATTGTTTAAGGATATTCCAACCGGATTTGGGGCCAAGCCTTTTCCGCAAAGGGAAAAGCGGGTGGGTAGGAGGAGCGTGAGGCGTTGAAGGAGCGCCCAAACGGGCTGCGGGGAGATTTTCATGCCTAAAACGTGGTCAGTCAAGGTGAGTAGACAGGACACGTCAAATTTTTTTTTGACGCACTTAGAAGTTTTAGCCTCCAGGAAACGTAATTTAGAGCCACGGTATTGGTTCGTTTCAGCTGGCTCTTTAAAATCTATTTTAAGTGTCTAATTTATGACCAAAAAGAAAAAAAATGGCAGTGTTCACCATTTAAACGTCTGTCTCCCGAGACGAGAACTGGGGGAAGCGTTACTTAACCTTTCGTTCTGCTTAAGTTGGAGCTAAGGTCCATTTGCTGTTTTTGTACTTTAAAGATAGTTCCCTGAATTATTCTGGACTTTCTTGGAGGACCATGGCTAAATCCACACCCCCATCCCAACAGACCACACAACACTCACAGCTGGGAGGTAGGAAAGGGTTAAAAGAGTGCGAGACGGTGGGAGGGGTAACAGCAGAATGCTGGAAGGCTGGAGAGGACTCTAGGAATTACAGTCACTTCTAAAGAAGGGAGCTGGATTATTCGGATAATTGGCAAATGGTCCTTCCCCCTTGACAGTCAGAAGATGAAAATATTCTAATACAAAGAAATGAATCAAGGAGGACAGGGTGACTTGTGTTTGGGCAAATCTCCTTGTGCAAATCTTAAAACGCCCAATTCTTGCTATTCTAAACACGAACACAGAACGACCACCAGGTGGCAATAGATTACAATTTCTGAGAAGAAACAACAGGCCTCCCAAGGGAACAGTTCTTCAAGGAAGAATGCAGGCTAATACTCATCCCTGCCGTATTTCACAAAGCATGGCCTTTTCAAATGGTCAGAAGTGATCCGGAAGTGACCTGAAACACCCAGGGTGGTATGTCCCTTTGGTGAAAGACTAGGGGATGCATGGCATCTGTTTCTTTCCCACCTAGCTGTGTCCCAAAGGTAGTGAACCTTTGAATATTAGGCAAGAAACTGTTTCACTGCAAAACTGGAAACCAAGGAAATATAGTTCTGGATTGTAATTCTGATGGGGAGATTTAAAGGTATATCTGTGTTTTCTGATCTCAACAGAAACCAAGGCAAAATCAGTCCTTCCCCAAAAGGGTGGGATGCAAAAAGGAGGATGTCCCACCTGAGATGCTTTAGTGAAATACAGAATTCATGGGAGACTGAGGAGATTAATATTTATTCATTTCTTTTAGTGTAAAAGTTCTTGAACTATTTAAAATAACAGATATTTAGTCCCCATTTTCAAACATAGGTATCTGGGACTGTTACTTGTGAAAAGGTTCTGGAAAGTTCTGACTTAGTTGTGGAGAATCTAATAAATTTCTATTCCAGGCCAGGTTTCTTCCCCTAATCCTGGAAACTAGAACCTTAAGAGAAGGGGTGCATGATTGATTGCCATTCTCATCAGGCCCCACCTTCAACATTGGGGGGTCACATTTCAGCACGAGATTTAGAGGGGACAAACATCCAAACTATATCAAATATTGTGACAATAGCTGATGAATGCACTCTCTAATACCAAGAAGGGCAAAGGGGGATGGGGCACAGTGGTTCACGCCTGCAATCCCTGAACTTTAGGAGGCCGAGGCAGGCAGATCTCTTGAGGCCAGGAGTTTGAGATTAGCCTGGGCAACATGGAGAAACCCAATCTCTATTAAACATACAAAAATTAGCCAGGTATGGTGGTGCACGACCTATAATCCCAGCTACTTGGGAGGCTGAGGCAAGAGAATCACGTGAAATCGGGAGGCAGAGGTTGCAGGGAGCCGAGATCATGCCACTGCACTCCAGCCTGAGCAACAGGCTTTTTTTTTGTCTCAAAAAAAAAAAGAAAAAAAAAAGAAAAAAACCCAAGGCAGGAGCAAGGTGGAACTCAGAGGAAAGTCTGGCATAGGCTGCCCAGAATTGCTTACTGCGGGCCCAGACTGGCTAACAGTGGTGGTGCTGGGGTCTGTGGGGGACGTTAGAGACCTCTCTCTCTGTATCTGGGTCTCTCTTGCAGTCTCTCTCTCTTTAACAACATGACTAATAATTGT
Source organism: Colobus angolensis palliatus (assembly GCF_000951035.1). Lineage (NCBI taxonomy): Eukaryota > Metazoa > Chordata > Mammalia > Primates > Cercopithecidae > Colobus > Colobus angolensis. The sequence goes on along the minus strand of NW_012115677.1, from coordinate 1,210,378 downwards.
GCTCATATTATAGAGGTAGGAAATAAGTCTGAGGGAAATTGTGTGGTGTGTTTATTGTATGAATTCTCAGTTAATTATCACCTGAGGTCTTCTGTTTTCTTGATGAGGAAACTTAAGTCCAGAGAGGCTACAGGACTTCCCAGACCATACTCCTAGTGCGCAGGGGACTGCAAATGCTTTCTTCTTCCCTCAGTCCCAGCGCCTTACGCTTGTTCAGTGAAGCCTTCTGGCTCTGTCACACAATAATCATCAGACCTTGGAAAAAATCACAGAATCTCTCCAGACCCCCATAATGGGAGGGTTAGGGTACAAGATAAGACCGGAGGAGGCTTCATTCATCTGAAACAATTTATTATTACAGGTATTTTGTGATTCTTCTCACTGGCGACTCTTCTCATGTTGTAAATACCATGGACTCAAGAACCTCTTGAGGCCCTCAGGGCAGCTTTTGCTGGGAGAAAAGCAAAAACGTTGAAGTCAGTCTGACTTGAGTTTAAATCTAGATTCTACTTACCGGCTATTGTATGATTGCTCCAAGTTTACTTCTAAGTAGAACGGGTGTTAATATCAGCCTTGTGGGCTATCTTATTTGATGCTCATAGAACCCATTTTAGGCTGGGCATGGTGATTCATGCCTGTAATCCCAGCACTTTGGGAGGCCGAGGCAGGCAAATCACCTGAGGTGAGGAGTTCAAGACCAGCCTGCCCAACATGGTGAAACCCCCGTCTCTACTAAAAATACAAAAATTAGCCGGGCATGGTTGCACATGCCTGTAATCCCAGCTACTTGGGAGGCTGAGGCAGGAGAATCACTTGAACCTGGGAGGCAGAGGTTGCAGTGAGTCAAGATTGTGCCACTGCACTCCAGCCTGGGCAACAGAGCAAGACTCAGTCTCAAAAAAAAAAAAAAAAGAGAGAGAGAGAGAACCCATTTTAGCAAGTGCAACTGTGCCTAGTTAATGGTGTTCAATACATGTTAATTGCTGCTTCTGCTCCTTCCCCTTAGTTCAACAGTGATTTTGATCAATTTAAATTTGTTCTCCTGGGATGTATAAGCTAAGCATAATATTTGTATTATTTTGCCAATTTCTTTTATTAGAGCTACTGATCATTCCCTGACATAGGACTCAAAACCCTCCTCTTTAGTGCCTTAGAAGTTTTTATTAGTGTACAAAGATAGTTTGATTTGTAGAGAAAGTTTTCTGATGGAGTATTCAGACTCTCCTAGGAAGGGGAGAGAGCGAGCCAGTTTTGTGATGAGGTGACATTTACACATAATTATGGATTTCTGCTGGGATTCAATCTTTTGATCATTTCTATTTTCCTACTTTCATTTTCTCCCTCTGTAATCTCATCCAATCTGGCAGTTTTAAATATCTTAAGTTTTATTTAAATTAAAATAAAAAAATTTAGATGTTTTTGACTCCCAAATTGATATCTGTACCCTGAACCTCTGTCCAACATTCCAGTTTGATATATCCAGTTGAATTTTCCACTTGGATTTTTTTTTTTTTTTTTTTTTGAGATGGAGTCTTGCTCTGTCGCCCAGGCTGGAGTGCAGTGGCATGATCTCAGCTCACTACAACCTGGTTTCAAGCAATTCTGCCTCAGCCTCTCTAGTAGCTGGCATTACAGGCATGTGCTACCATGCCTAGCTAATTTTTGTATTTTTAGTAGAGACGGGGTTTTGCCCTGTTGGCCAGGCTGGTCTCGAACCCCTGACTTCAGGTGATCCACCTGCCTCGGCTGCCCAAAGTGCTGGCATTACAAGCATGAGCCACCACACCTGGCCATCCACTTGGATTTCTAATAGGCATCTGAAACTTAAGGTGTCCCAAATTGAATTCCTGATGCTTTTTTCCAAACCTGCTCCTATTACAGTTTTCTCCATCTCTGTAAATAACTAGAGGCAACTCCACCTTCCAGTTGGTCTGGTCCAAAACCTTGGAGTTATCACTGACTTCTTCCTTTCAATCTGTCAGTAAATTCTGGTGGAGCTACTTTCAAACTTTAACAACTTCACTCTCTATTTCTGCTCTTACTATCCCTCATTTCCTTCCCTAACACACACAATGTAAAATACTAGGTCATACTCATATCATGGCTTTCCTCTACTCAAAACCCTCTAATGATTCCACATGTCAAAGGAAAAGACAAAGTCTTTATAATACCGATAAAGCCCTACATACGCAGTCTGATCTTGTTACCTGTTTGAGTTCTTCTTGTACTGCTCTATCCCATCCTCACTCCACCCTAGGGACAATGGCCTCCTTGCTGTTTCATAAACATGAACTAGAATGGGCCAGGGACTCTGTAATTACAACCCTGTGCTTGGAAAGCTCTTCCTCTAGGCATTTGTAGGGTTTGTTCCTTCTCATTCTGGTCTTTACTCAAATGTTCAAGTGTTCTTTTCCTAGTGAGGTTTTTCTTTATCCTTATATTTAAAACTGCAGGCTGGGCACTGTGGCTCATGCCTAGAATGATGGCACTTTGGGGGGCCAAGGGTCTCACTCTGTCACTCAGGCTAGAGTGCAGTGGTGCAATCATGCCTGCCTGCAGCCTTGACCTCCCTGGCTCACATGATCCTCGCACCTCATCCCCACTGCTGAGTAGCTGGGACTATAGGCTCACATCATTACACCCGGCTAATTTTTTGGTTTCGGTTTTTTAATTTTTATGGAGACAGGGTCTCATTATGTTGCCCAGGCTGGTCGTGAACTCCTGGGCTCAAGTGATCCTCCCACCTCGGCTTCCCAAGGTACTGGGATAACAGGTGTGAGCTACTGCACCCAGTCTGCTTTGACAGGTTTTCAAAGAAAGCTCAATTTAGCAAGTTTTCATTTGAGATAAGTTTCTTGAAGTATTCCCTTAATTTTGTGTAGTGACATATGATTTTTACTATTTTTTCTCTTATTTTCTTTCATTGGCAGGTTGTGAGCTAAGAGAAGGTGGCTTTAGATGAGGAGATTGCCTGCTGATTTAAATACTCTGTCCCTTCACCAGATGCCGTGGCTCACACCTGTAATCCCAGCACTTTGAGAGGCCAAGGTGGGCAGATCATTGGAGGTCAGAAGTTAGAGACCAGTCTGACCAAATGGTGAAACCCCGCCTTTACTAAAAATACAAAAATTAGCCAGGCATGGTGGCACGCACTTGTAACCCCGGCTACTTGGGAGGCTGAGGCAGGAGACTCGCTTGAACCTGGGAGGCGGAGGTTGCAGTGAGCTGAGATCACTCCATTGCACTCCACCCTGGGCAACACAGCAAGACTCCATCTCAAAAAAAAAGAAAAACTACTCTGTTCCCACCTTTAGTTGGGTTCTTCTGATGCCAATTCGAAGAAACTGAATTTGGTGCCTGTTTCGATGGGAAAGAGATTTTCCTCTTAACATATTGTCCAGTGGTAGGCAGGGAACTGTGAAATCTATCATCTTAAAGAATAGTTACTTTCAAGCAAGTCTTTTTATGGAAAGACATTTAGAATAATCTTTATTAGAGATGAAGATACATTAGGGACCTGAGAGCATGGGACACCAAAAGCCTTGTTACAAAATAGATGAAGTATTAAAAAGCAGAGGGAGGAGTTTATGAAAATTCAGTATTAAAATATATGTTGTTGTGCAGCAACAGGAACTACATAATAAATCCTAAGAAAACAGGGACTTTGGGGGCTATTTGTGATGGATTGCAATTAACCCTGCTTAAATATCCAATTAGTCATCAGGGTAAGCAATTTGTAAATGTACTACTGGTTAATATTTTATGAAAATGAGCAAATTTCTACCTCAGGTGACTTTTTTTCCCCCTGTACTTAATGAACTATTTATTGGCTTATTTATTAGTATTTATCCTCATTAAAAGCTTCCATCATACCAGAAAGAGTACTAAGGCCTGCTAAAACACCTCACATAATTGTATACTCCACGAATGTTGATTTCCTTCCTTACATTAACTTTTCTGATCCTAAGGTCAATTTTACCTTAATTCTCTTTTAAAGTTTTTTTCTTTCAAAAACTATACGTCTTCTTTCCTTTCAAGTAATATATGATTGCTAAAGAAAGCTTATGACTTTAGAATGATGAAAAAGGAAATAACCTCATCACACAAACACAACCATGGTTAGCATTTTCAGTAACCCCCTCACCCCCATATTTTCCCCTACCCCATGTATATGCTTAATTTAAAAGGTTTTAGCCTCTGACAGATACTTGTACACCTGTGTTATCATAGCAGCATTATTCACCATAACCAAAAGGTGAAAACCACCTAAATGTCCATCAGTGGATGAATAGATGAATAAAATGTGGCATATGCATACAGTGGAATATTATTTAGCAGTAAAAGGAATAAAGTATTGACATATGCTATGACATGCATGAACCTTGAAGACATGCTAAGTGAAATAAACCAGTCACAAAATGACATATATGATTCCTTTTATGTGCAGTACCTAGTGTAGTCAAATTCATTGAAGCAAAAAGTAGAATGGTGGCTAGTGGGAGTGGGAAATGAGGAGTTACTGTTTGATGAGGACAGAGTTTCAGTTGGGAAGATGAAGCAGTTCTTGAGATGGGTGCTGGTGATGGTTGCACAGCAATGTAAATGTGCGTAATACCACTGAAGTATACACTTGAAAATACTTAAAATGATAAATTGCATGCTAGGCATGGTTTACAATAAAAAAGTTTTTAGTTATAAAAGTGATATAGGCCCATGATTTTAAAATTTTAAGGGAATAAATAAAAGGTGTAAAATGAAAAGTAACACTCTTCTTACCTACCTCCCCTCAATTGCAAAACCCAGACATAACCATTTTAACCAGTTTCATATTTCTGCTTATCCTGACTGACAGAAGGACCTACCAATTCCTCTTCCTTGGCTTTGAGTGGTCATGAACCCTTGGGGACCTGAGGGTAACCTAAGCATCCATTTTGACTTACACAGTCTTAGGAGATGTTATTGGCATTACCATGCTTCTTGTGCTGTGGCAGATACGTTGGATATACTCTCAGCTACTAGTGATAGAAAATCTGAAGCAAAATGGTTTAAACAGCAAGAAAATGTATTGTTTTACATAGTGAGAAAATGTCTTCAAGGACCAGGTTCCTTTTTCGCTCTGCTCTGCTGCTCTTAGCCTTGGCTTCAGCATGAGGCCTACTCCTGGTTCTAAGATGGCCACCAGCAGCCATGAGGGCTCCATTGCTTCCTGTTAATATCCAACTCCTGCTGATGTTTCATCAGTTGATATTGGTGTAGTTCTGCCCATGCCTAGCAATAACTAGTAGCAAAGCGGATAGGATTACCATGATTAACTTAGATTTATCATCTGGGGTGGAATGGATATGGAGGAACCAACTATGGTATGTGTCATAAGCTGTCTCTTGGTTCAGAAAGGTACATTTTGAACAGGCTATGCAAGCCAGTATCTTCTCCCAACATTTTACTTTCCAAGCTCCTCCAAGCTCTGTACGCTCTGCCTGCTCCATTATAACTCATATCCTATGAGAGTGGGGGGCTTATTAGGAGAGACAATCAGAGAGACCATTATATTCCTTAGTCTGGCCTTGGAGGCCTTATCTTACTTGCCTCTTGTGAACTCTCAAGACCTCATGGTATAGGACTTTTGCCCCGAACTCCACAATGTTTCCAATGGCCATAGGCTTGACTTCACAGCTGGTACCATGAGCTCTGTTCACGTGCTCCCCCGTGACCAGCATCAATATTTCAGGCAAATACCACAATTACGTCTATCTTACATGTCCACCAGGATCAAGCTAAAGGGAAATAAACATTGTAATTAAAGTAAATGCAGGCTGGGCATGGTGACTCACACCTATAATCCTAACACTTTGGGAGGCTGAGGTGGGAGGAATCCCTTGAGGCCAGGAATTGAAGACCAGCCTAGGCACCATAGCAAGACCCAGTCTCTACAGAGTATTAAAAAATTAGCCGGGGGTGGAGGTGTGCACCTGTAGTCTCAGCTACTTGGGAGGCTGAGGTGGGAAGATCACTTGAGCCCAGGAGTTTGAGGCTGCAGTGAGCTGTGTTTACACCACTGCACATCAGCCTAGGCAACAGAGTGAGATCTTGTCTCAATAAATAAATAAATAAGGGCAGGTTATCACCTTGTTTAATATATAAAATAATGTAGGGTAATTGAAGGCTATGAAAGGACCAATACTGGAGAAGAGGAGACACAGCTCTGATTCCACACTTGGACTGCTGGGACAGTGGTTCAACTAAACACTGCCATGTATTAAAGTTCCCTTACATGGATCTTCTAAAGTATTAGATAAATGCCTTGTAAGTTATTCCTTTTTTCAATCTGTTCCTCTCCACTGGCCTCATAGGGAGGAAGCCATAGCGTGAAGGGCAGGGTATTAGAATAAAATGACCTGGACTTGAATCTGCCAGTTCCCAGGTATGTGATCATTAGAAAGTTACTCTCTACCTCTCTACACCTCACTTTCTTCATATGTAAATTGGGAATAATAACGTCTATTCCATACAGGTGTTATGAGGATTAAACACATTAACATCTGAATGCTTAGTGCCTAACACATAACAGGCTATCAGTAGCTGTTATTATCATCCATCCTGTGAAACAGGCTCAGGCTCATCAATATTTATTTGTTTGTTTGTTTGTCTGCTTGCTTGCTTTGAGATGGAGTCTCCCCGTTACCCAGGCTGGAGTGCAGTGGCAAAATCAGATCACGGCTCACTGTGGCCTCAAACTCTCAGGCTCAAGTGATCCTCCTGCCTCAGCTTCCCAGGCCGAGACTACAGGCATGTGTCACCACTTTCAGCTAATTTTTATATGTTTTATAGAGATGGTTTTTGCTATGTTGTCCAGGTAAACATGTTGATCTTAAATGTTTTACAAATAATACTCCACTTACCTTATGTCTTCCAATGATACTTCATCTTTTTTCTTGCCTTGTTTTTCTTACCTCCAATGCACTCAAATTCACTGTAATACAGCACCCCCAATCCACACTCAACTGACACAGCTTTCCCTAATATCACCAACCGCCTCTTTGTTGCTATCCAATTACCCTTTTAGTTCTTATCTTACTTGTCTTCTCTGCGACTTTTGGCAAAGCAGGTTTTTGCAGCCTCCTTGAAACTCTTTTTTTGGGTTTCTGTGGTGCTGCTCAATATCAATTAGGAGCCTGTTGGCAGCAGGTAAAAGAAACCTTGATCCAACTGGCTTGAACAATAAGAAAGTTTATCTCATAACATAAACTCAGAGGGCTGGCTCCCAGTCCGGTCGATTCAGCGGCTGAGCATTATCAGGGGCCTAGGTTCTTTTTGTTCTCCCATTCACAGCGTCAGCTTCTTCCTAAGATTAGCTTCTCTCATGATCATGAGATAACTGCCAGCAGAAATTAGAGCAGCATGCTTCCTGGTTCTTAACCAGAAGAATGGAGGAACATCTCCTTCCAATCATGAAATAAAGTCCTCGATCTTTTTAGAACAAGTAGGTCACATGTCCATCTCGGGAACAATAACAGTCACCAGAGAAATGCCAGGCACTGGTTGGCTGAGTCTCATGGCTATGTATGTGGGGAGTGAATATCTGAACAGAATCAGGACTGTCTTTGCAAAGAAAGAGAAAAGGATAGTTGCTGAGTAGGAAACCAGCAGTGCACCCTATATTTGCTTTCCCAATTTTCCTCTTGGTTGTTCCTTCTCAGTCTATTATGTGCACTTCTCTTTCATGGACTGCCACTTAAATGTTGGTGATCATTATAATTCTATCCCTGGTCCTCTTCTATTTGGACTACACTGTCTCCATGGGTCCTTCACTCTGTTTTTTTTATTACTATCTCTAACTGATGACTCCTAATAAAGGTATATTTCCAGCCCAAATGTCTTTTTTAAGCTTCCTACCATGAACACTAGTTAACACTTACTCAATACTTCCTGAAGTTAGGCAAAATAATGCACCCCTCTGCTCCCAAGATGTCTACATCTTAGTACCCAGAAACTGCAAATATGTTAGGTTATATAGCAATGGGGCATTGAGGGTGCAGATGGAGTTAACCTTGCTGATCAGCTGACTTTAAGATAGGGAGACTCGGCCGGGTGCGGCTGCTTAAGCCTGTAATCCCAGCATTTTGGGAGGCCCAGACGGGCGGATCACGAGGCCAAGAGATTGAGACCATCCTGGCTA
>NW_012115677.1:1186861-1200632 GCF_000951035.1 Colobus angolensis palliatus | reverse complement strand
ATCTCCTGACTTCATGATCCGACCGCCTTGGCCTTGCAAAGTGCTGGAATTACAGGCGTGAGCCACCGTGCCCGGCTATATGCTGATATTTTCTATTCTATGTATTTAATTTTGTAAAACCCTAGGTATTTGTGATTTACTGAAATGATTTCATAGCTGACCAATGGATCATAATGTGTAGTTTAAGAAGACGTCTTTTCTACCTGGCTACCAGAATGCTCTTTCTAAAATACAATTATTTTCCTTAAAGTCATTCAATGCCTCCATTACTCTAAGGATAAAGTTCAAACTCTAACATGGATTCTAAGACCCTCCATCACCCAGATCTTTTATCACTGTAGCTTCATCTTTCTTCACTCTAACTGGTTCATTTTCATTTTATAATCCAACCTTACCTGGTTAACTTCTGAACTCAGACTGTGTCTCTGTGACTTTCCAAGTTGTGTTACCCTACTCAGACTATCTTCTTCATACCCTTTTCTTACAGTTGATTCCCATTTCCTCTACCTTCTTAGCTTAGACTTCACTTCCCTCTAAATGCTTTTTCTGGATGCCTAGACTGGGTTAGGTGTCTCTCCTGCCCTCCCACATGCTCCCTTAGTGCCCAGGACCCCCACAATGGCAGAGTTTATCACCCTGTATTTAACAACAATGCTGTTTAAGAGCAGAGACTGGGTTTTGTTCCCTACAGAATACCTAGAAGGCCTTCAGTAAATACTTACTGAGGCCGGGTGCAGTGGCTCATGCCTGTAATCCCAGCACTTTGGGAGGCCAAGACAAGCAAATCACCTGAAGTCAGGAGTTCGAGACCAGCCTGGTCAACACGGCAAAACCCCGTCTTTACTAAAAATACAAAAATTAGCCGGGTGTGGTGGCATGCACCTGTAATCCCAGCTACTTGGGAGGCTGAAGCGGGAGAATCATTTGAACTCAGGAGGTGGAGGCTGCAGTGAGCCAAGATTTCACCATTGCACTCCAGCCTGGGCAACAAGAGTGAACTCTGTCTCACAAAAAACAAAAACAAAAACAAAAAATCCTTATTGAATACATGAAACTTTTTCAGTGGGTTCCCCTCTGAAGTCTATTGAGTAGGCATTCTTATATATTCTCACACTGTTGGATATTTGGGTTCATTAACATCATTACAATGTGTTGTAAAGTTATTGAAGAAGGCACAGGTCTGGAACTGAACTGTCTACACAGACATAACTCACTGGCAGACTTATTAAATAATTCTTATAGGCTAGCTCTTTGTGAGGTAGCAAAGAACACTGGGTTCAAGGTTCACAAAATCTCTCATACTGGGACATAACCAAGCATCTCTAAGTTTCAGTTTCCTCATCTGAATTCCAACATTCTAGCCAATATTTAACCTTAAGATTCCTCAATTACGTCAAATTCAGTTTGTGTAATTGATGGGGATAATGGCATGCTCTTCAGACGACTGTGAGAAGCAAGTAGGTTAAATAATGTAAACAATAATTTGCAGATTATTTTTTAGCTATTATTACTACGTACCTATTATACACACATGCCTATTGTCAGGTCATGCCAATACCTTACCATTTCATTGATTAATGAGTGTAAGTAGGATGAAGAGTATGGACAGGGGATACTGATGATCCTGAATGAACAAACCTCATAAATTCTTAGATTTTGCTATAACATGGCCTGTGATATCATGGCTTTTTATTTAGAGAGTTTCTTCCTCAAAGCTTCCCTGTTCCTTTAAAAGACAACTAAAATCTCATTGTAACTTATTTAGTCTTCAATGTCAGCTTTAGGGTATACTATGAACTTCTTATAGAGGGTTCTCCTTAATCAGGTAAGCATCATCAGATTGAGATATGGTGGTTTTCCCATGGTGGAATGAATATTAAACCCAAATGAAAATGAAAAGAACAGGTAATTCCTGAGATCTGTCAGCCAGACGTCTGATGCTATTTGGTTATTTATGCATGAAGCCCTGAGAGTTTACTGTAGATTAAGAAGGGTAACTGGAGATTACACATGTCCATCTTCATTTCTTTTGGTCATCCCTATGAATTGGTGCCACAGATTTCCTTACTCTGAATGTTAACAGGCCCCAAGAATAAGCAATGCCTAAAGAATAAGCTTATGCCTAAAGAAGCAGCAATGCTGCAAGCAATTTGGATATGTTGTGACACTGTACTGACATAAGATAAAAATTCAAAATGCTTCACCTCAAATCAGATTGGCACATTTGTAAACAAATTACTTAGGAATAGTTTTCTTTTACCTCAGTTACTGCTTTGGTCTATATGTGGTTTGCCCCCTTCAAAACTCATGTTGTGCTAGGTGCAGTGGCTCATACCTATAATCTCAGGATTTTGGGAAGCTGAGGTGGAAGAATCACTTTGGGCCAGGAATTTGAGACCACTGTGGGCAACATAGCAAGATCCTGTCTCTACAAAAATTGTTTTAAAAAATATAAGCTAGGTATGGTGGCATGTGCCTGTATTCCTAGCTACTCAGAAGTCTGAGGCAGGAGGATCACTTGAGTCCAGGAGTTCAAAGCTGCAGTGAGCCATGATCACACCACTACACTCCAGCCTGGGTGATGGAGCAAGACCCTGTCTCAACACCACCACCAAAACAAAACAAAATAAAACTCATGCTGAAATTTGATCCCCAGTATGTGGTGGAGTTGGGAGGTAGGAGGGGTTTGGGTCAGGCAGGTGAGTTGAATCCCTCATGAATAGATTAATTTGGGGGCCAGGGATGAGTGAGGTCCTACTCTCATAAGAATTGATTAGTTCCCATGAGAGTGGGTTGTTAAGAGTCTGGCTTCCTTGGTTTCTCTTGCTTCCTCTCTTGCTGTGTGATCTCTTTGCACATGCCTGTTCCCCTTCTAGTTTCTGCCATGAGTGGCAACAGCACGAGGCCCTCACCAGATTGTACTGCTCAATCTTTAACTTTCCAGCCTGCAGATCCATAAGCTAAATAAACCTCTTTTCTTTATAAATTGCTGAGCCTCAGGTATTTTCTTACAGTAACAAAAAACAGACTAAGACAGTTACCTTACAACCTAATTTGAAGGTGACAGAAATTCAACAAGGACTACAGAATCAGCACAATAAAATAGATTGATAAATAAGAAGTATAAGTCTTGTAAATGTTTTATGAAATAATATAAATATTTCCATTAACTTTCACTTCATTTGATATATATGTTCTATTATTTGCCAGGTACTTGTCCAGTTGCTAGGGATATTAGGAGGAAAATGATAAAGTCCTGCTTCATGGGTGTTACATTCTCTGGCAGGTAGGGAGAAGATGAAATGAACAATTAAACAAGCATTTCAGATAGTGATACATGCTGTAAAGAACACACAATGAATGAGCTGGGCACAGTGGCTCATGCCTGTAATCCCAGAACTTTGGGAGTGCAAGATGAGGGGATCGCTTGAGGCCAGGAGTTTGAGACCAGCCCGGTTGATGTGGCAAGATCCCATTATCTAGACAAACAAACAAACAAATGATGAATGATATAAAAGTGCCTGAAAAGGTGGTAATTTATAGGGTACTAAATGTATGAATTCTGGGGCAATAATGTCCATGCACAAATCCAGGCTCTATAAACAAACAGGTGTATGACACTAGACAAATTATTCACCCTCTCTGTGCCTCAGTTTTCTCATCTATAGAATGGCATAATAATAGTACTTAATGGGGTTGTTGTTTTATATAATGTGTGTAGAGCAGTTTGAACAGTACCTGGCACATAGTGCTATGTAAGTGTTTTCAACTGTTTTCCCCTCTGAGTAACTCATATATTGAGCTAAGGTCTAAATATTAGGAAGAGTCTTAAGCTAAGAATATAGATAAAAGAAACTGTACCAAATAAGGAGTAATTAGACTAAAATGCCACTGTCATCTTTATATTTGCATGGTATGCATTAATGAAAATACATGAAGCTTTAAGTATCACAGCAACACTCATGATCCATCTTCACCCTCATCAGAGCTCTCGTCACTCAGCTCCTCATCGCTTTCTCCTTTACTCTCACCACTGCTGTCTTCATCACTGTCTTCACCATCTTGCTCACGATTCTGAGTTTTCTCTGCCACAGAAAGGAAGAGGATTGCTTAAAGTACTTCTTAATATTTCACTCTGAGAAATAATTCTCCTTGCCCCTCCCTCTACCAAGAAATACATATACTTGCAACACAAGAACTGAGTTGGACTTGGCTAACTGCACATAGGGCCAAAGTGGTAGTACAAAGAAGAAACGTATTTTTACTGGCACACAGGTGTTTTTGATCATTTAAAACATAGGTCTCTAAAAATATTTTACTATTGTCAATGAAATTCTATTTAATAATTTCATAGAATTATTTCTATCATAGAATTTTATTGACAGTAGTAAAATTGTCCATTGAAAGGAAGTGAGACATGGTAATTTAGAGGGTTTGGCTTCCCTTGGAATTGTGGGTAATTTCTTTAACACACAGCTGTGTTAGCATGTTCTGCTTGTCAGTACCTGATGCCTGGTCCCCGGGGAGCCTGCTCTGCTTGGGCAGTTCTGTCCCACAGAGAGAAGGGGGTCATTGTGACCATCCACAGAGGACAAGCTGTTTCACTAAACCATTTAGGACAGCCATTTAGCCTTTTCTTAATCACTTCCTAAAGATGTATTGACAATCTCCCGGGATAATGGGTTTTTAAAAAGTGAGTGCTTATAGTTCTATGAGAAACAAGGAATTTCAATTTTTTAAATTACCCATCAGCAACATTTCTTCAATAAGTGTGAAAAACTCCTTGGCCTCAGGATTTTCTGGTTCATAGATGAGGACTGAAAATGGACAACAGAATGTGTGTTATTAATGTTCAGTGTTTCAGCAAACAGGCTCTTTAGAATGAAATTGAACTGTCACTCGGAGCGGGTGAAATGCACAAAGTGATAAAGACTAACAATTATACCACAGGTATATCTGAGTGCAAACAGAGGAAATGCTGCACTTATATTTTGTGCTTTGGAAGATAAATGATCCTCATTATATTTTATTTTCTGTTTTTTTTTTTTTTTTTTTTTCCTGAGACAGGGTGTCGCTCTGTCACCCAGACTGGAGTGCAGTGGCGTGATCTTGGCTCACTGCAGCCCCTGCCTCCCAGGTTCAAGTGATTCTCATGCCTCAGCTTCCTGAGTAGCTGGGACTACAGGTGTGTGCCACCACGCCTGGCTAACTTTTGTATTTTTAGTAGACAGGGTTTCACCATGTTGCCCAGGCTGGTCTCGAACTCCTGACCTCAGGTGATCCACCCCCACTCAGCCTCCCAAAGTGCTGGGATTACAGGCGTGAGCCACTGCGCCCAGCCCTCATTATATTTTCTACCTCCTATCCATAGAATGCAATCTCTATCACCTCAATATGGCTTCCCTCATAGGCCAGTAGCCAGAGTGTTTCACGAACATAATCATTTCTCACAGAAGGTACAAATCCTGCAAAATATGGAGACTTTGCTAATGAGAAGACTGTGTGCCTAGAGGTCTGTTAATCCTTCATCTCATGTCATCCACCCACCTACATGACATCCTTTACTAAAGGTCTCATCGGAACACAGAGGAAGTTTTTGTTTGTTTTTAATGCAACCTCTTCCATAGTAGAGATGCCATTTTGTTACATCTTTCCAATAGGGGAAACTGATGTTACTTCTTTCTCTTCATCTTGACAACTTTTACTATAGTCTACACTTTGGTCGTTGCCTGCTTAACAACGTTCTCCAGCTTCATTGGACCCATTGTTTTCAGCACTATTCCTCTCTGCTGATCCTTTATGTGACTGTGTCACCTTTCTTTTGGACCACACCAATAGACTTTTTTAGGCTTGTTAGTATGTTACTGAAATCCTAGAGGCCAGAAAGATTTATAATCTTAGTTTCAGAGTTGTCTAGACTATTTTATTCACTTTTTTAGATCTTGCTCCACAGATCTTGCTCTACTTCTTCCTACCAGCCTTGAGGAGTATTCATAACTCCGCATCATCTGTTTAATATTGTGAATCCTGCTCAATATCTTGGTGGCCTCCAAGGGGGGCACTGAAACATCAAGAGTGCTCTTCATCTGGCTAAAAGTAAGAGATAATTGTGAGGCTGGGCACAGTGGCTCAGCCTTGTAATCCCAGCACTTTGGGAGGCTGAGGCAGGTGGATCATTTGAGCTCAGGAGTTCAAGACCAGCCTTCGCAAACCTGGTGAAACCCTGTCTCTACAAAAAAAATACAAAAATTAGCTGGGCGTGGTAGCACGTGCTTGTAGTCCCAGCTCCTTGGGAGGGTGAGGCAGGAGGATGACATGAGCCCAGGAGATGGAGATTGCAGTGGGTCAAGATTTTGCCACTGCATCCCAGGCTAAGTGACTGAGGGAGACTCTGCCTCCAAGAAAAAAAAAAAAAAAAGAAAGAGAGAGAGAGAGAGAGAACCATTGTGGACATTGTAGATGGTTCAACTAGACCCCATTGGCTCATAGGACCCCACTCATGGCTTTCATCTTGATACACCAAAGAAGGGACTTTACTTCTTTTTTTTTTTTTTTTTTTTTTTTGAGACGGAGTCTCGCTCTGTTGCCCAGGCTGGAGTGCTGTGGCCTATCTCAGCTCACTGCAAGCTCCGCCTCCCGGGTTTACGCCATTCTCCTGCCTCAGCCTCCCAAGTAGCTGGGACTACAGGCGCCCGCCACCGCGCCCGGCTAGTTTTTTGTATTTTTTAGTAGAGACGGGGTTTCACCGTGTTAGCCAGGTTGGTCTCGATCTCTTGACCTCGTGATCCGCCCGTCTCGGCCTCCCAAAGTGCTGGGATTACAGGCTTGAGCCACCACGCCCGGCCTGGGACTTTACTTCTTAATCTACTAACTAACAATTTGTCATCAGTCTGGGTTAGCATGACTGTGTGCTTGCTTAGAAGCTGCTTTTAAGGATCCTATAGGTATTTTATGTATCATTATACATACACATAAGGTTTCTGAGCAAAGTAACTTTTTACCCATTTTACCTTGGATTAAAATATGCTTATCATTAATAGTCTAAATCTCTGAGGCTAAGCTTCTTTCCAGAAGAGGGTTTCTCCAGCTTGCTTCCTTAGAAACTAGTTTCTTTAAAAGTATACCGTAGGCTAGGCCGGGCGCGGTGGCTCAAGCCTGTAATCCCAGCACTTTGGGAGGCCGAGATGGGCGGATCACAAGGTCAGGAGATCAAGACCATCCTGGCTAACACGGTGAAACCCCGTCTCTACTAAGAAATACAAAAAACTAGCCAGGCGAGGTGGCAGGCACCTGTAGTCCCAGCTACTCGGGAGGCTGAGGCAGGAGAATGGTGTAAACCTGGGAGGCGGAGCTTGCAGTGAGCCGACTCTAGCCTGGGCGACAGAGCAAGACTCTGTCTCAAAAAAAAAAAAAAAAAAAAAGTATACTGTAGGCTAATAGGAAAGAGTGAGTTATTTTACTCAAAAATAAATGGAAGGTTTTGTAGGAATGAAATTTTCAGAAGATACACTATATCTGTATTTGCATTAGACATATAATGGCATGAAGTATTTTGGTTTTTGAGCCATTATTCTTTAACATTTACAACTGATAATTTATGAAATAAATCTTCCAGGACCTCCATGTATTATGTAGAGAATCTCAGGCTTTCTGGGAGCAGAAGTGTGGCACCCTAAAGAGACTGTGCTGCAGGTTTTTGACTTATAGGTGAAGTGACCAAAAAATAGGAAGATTTATTGGCACCAAATCTGATAGTCACTCATGAGATGAATGGAGAAATGTAAAGTACTTTGGACTCTTGACGTTTAGTTCCATTTAAAAACCATTTTGGGCCAGGTGCAGTGGCTCATGTCTGTAATCCCAACACTTTGAGAGGCTGAGGTGGGAGGATCGCTTGAGCCAGGAGTTTGAGACCAGCCTGGGCAATGTGGTGAAACCCTGCCTCTACAAAAAATACAAAAATTACCTGGGCATGGTGTTATGTGCCCATAGTCCCAGCTACTTGAGAGGCTGAGGTAGTAGGATCCCTTGAGCATAGGAGTTCAAGGCTGCAGTGAGCTGTGATCGTACCACTGCACTCCAGCCTGGGTGACAGAATGAGACCCTGTCTCAAAAATAGTAACAATAATACTTCAGTGTTTTTATAAAAATAGAGGATTGAACATGATTCTATCAGGATTTCTTCTAATTAGAAATTCTGGCTGGATGCAATGACTCTTGCCTGTAATCCCATTGCTTTAGGAGGCCATGGCGGGCAGATCATTTCAGCCTAGGCAGTTCAAGACCAGCCTGGAGAATATGGCAAAACTCGTCTCTACAAAAAATACAAAAATTAGTGGATGTGGTGGTATGCGTCTGTAGTCCCAGCTACTAGGGAGGCTGAGGTGGGCGGATTGCCTGAGCTGGGAGACTGAGACGGCAGCGAGCTGACATTGTGCCACTGCACTCCAGCCTGGGCGACAAAGCAAGACCCTGTCTCAAAAAAAATTCTATATTTGTGGGTCACCAAAAATAATTTTGACTAAAATATTTTATTCAATGGCTCTCAAGGTCAAAAGTGCTTGAAAGGATTATTTACCTCAGACATAACATAGGAAGTGTTGACGTATTCAAGCTAATCTGTAAAATGAGCCAATGATCTAGAAGTACCCTCTCCACAACTGGGACTCTTGCGAGGCAAGCCAGGGCAGACCCTCAATCCTTGTACTACATTTTCACTTAAGGACTTTACTGTAAGAATGAATTTAAGTTTAACACTACTTAATATTTTGAGTCCTGCTATCAACAAGTTTAATTGTAGAGTTGCTATTTTCTCTTTTTTTAACATATTATGACTAATATATTAGAAGAAAAAGATGCATAAAATAGTTGAAAAGATGATAAAGTTCAACAGAGAACCAGAATCTTTCCAGATTGCTAAATGGAAATTCTAAAATGAGAAAGACAATCTTGGACTCACTAAATAGTTTTAACAGCAGACTGGACACAGCAGAAGATAGAATAAAGAAACTCAAAAGCAGGTAAATAGAAAATATTAAAACACAGAAGTAAAAGAAAGAGAGCCAGGTGCCATGGCTCACGCCTGTAATCCCAGCACTTTGGGAGGCTGAGGCAGGAGACTCATTTGAGGCCAAGAGTTCAAGACCAGCCTGGCCAACATAGTGAAACCCCCATCTCTACTAAAAATACAAAAATTAGCCGGGCATGGTGGCACAAGCCTGTAATCCCAGCTACTTGTGGGGCTGAGGCATGAGAATTGCTTGAACTCAGGATGCAGAGGTTGCAGTGAGCTGAGATTGCACCACTACACTCCAGCCTGGGTGACAGAGCGAGACGCTGTCTCAAAAAAAAATAAAAGAGAGAGAAGAGAAGAGAAGAGAAGAGAGAAAACAAAACACACCAGAGCACCAGAGCTGAATATAAGATACACATGGGACACCAGGAAAAAAAAAGTCAAATTTATGTGTAATTGGAGACCCAGGAAGATAAGAGAGAGAATAGGGTAGAAGTGGTATTTGAAAAGGTAATGGCCAAGAAATTTCCAAAGCTGACGGAAATATCAACCCACAAAGGTAAGAAACTCAGCAAATGTCCCGAACAGTACAACTGTGACAAAAAACCCACAACTATTTTGAACATCAAGTCAGACCACTAAAAACCAAAGATAGAAAGAAAAATAAGGTAGATCATATTATTGCTCTACTCAAAAGCCTGCAGAGGTTTTCCCACCTCAGGGGAAACAGGAAGGTTTGTTTTTTTTTTTTTTTTGAGACGGAGTCTGGCTCTGTCGCCCAGGCTGGAGTGCAGTGGCCAGATCTCAGCTCACTGCAAGCTCCACTTCCCGGGTTTACCCCATTCTCCTGCCTCAGCCTCAGGAGTAGCTGGGACTACAGGAGCCCACCACCTCGCCTGGCTAGTTTTTTGTATTTTTTAGTAGAGACAGGGTTTCACCGTGTTAGCCAGGATGGTGGCTCAAGCCTGTAATCCCAGCACTTTGGGAGGCCGAGACGGGCGGATCACGTGGTCAGGAAGGTTTTTAAATCAAGAAAAGATCCTATGCAATCTGACAACCCCCTGCCCATGATGCCTCTGACTTTATTTCCTGTCACACTTCCCCCTGCTCATTCTGCTCCAGTTACACTGTCCTCCTCGCTGTTCCTTTCAGGCACACTCCTGTCACAGCACATTTGCCATTCACCCTCCCTGGCACACTCGTCCTCCAGATATTCATGTGGCTCTTCCTCAAGTCTTTCAGTGAGGCCTTCCTGGGCCATCCTATTTAAAACTGCTTTGCCTTCCTCCAGTACCTTCTATTCCTTCTTCCCTACTTTATTTCTCACCATGGCACCTATCATTCATGACACACTGTCTGTTTATTGTCTTTCCAACACTAGACACAAATGTGGGATTGTCATCTGTCTGACTATTATATTTCCAGTGCCTGGAACAGTGGCTGGCACATGCAGGCACTCAAGTTTGTGGGATAAATGCATGTTCAGTTAAGGTTTGACTGCTGTACCACCTGACACTTCTCTGAAACTAAAGGTATAAAGCTACTAACCCATCATCATGAGGGTAAAATTTTTTATTTATTTTCCAGTTATGGTAATTACATTAATTTATTCCACTAAAATGTACTCTAGAGATCTAAATTAGTCCTTATACCAATCAACCTAATTTACTATCAAGGAATCACTGAGACACTATCAGGGAATTCACTAGACTTATGATAATCAAGCCATCTTACATATTATTGAATTCGTTTTTGAAAACAAAGATTAGAAAATATGAAAGTATTTTGCACTTACTCATCTGACATAATTTTTTTGCCAACTGGTACTCTCGGGCCATTTCTGCTCTTAGGAACTGGAAAACATTAAATTCTTCAGATAAGTGAATTTAAATGTTGTCAACTCAAACTCCCTAGAAAATCTTTCATTAATGATTAGTTGTTTTGCTTTTAACATTTCCATGTTTTTCCAGGAGTCACTCTATAACCAATCAATTAATCAAGGATATTGAAGGACCTCTGATGGCAAAGCCACATAGGGTAAGGATACCTCTGCTTTCCTGCAACCATACTGTGTATGTACTACTGAACAATTTGAGAATATGTAGGTTGATTCAACTGGCACAGATAGTGAAGACATTAATCACTTTATTTTAATATTCCTTTGGTTCAGATACAGGTTTCATTTGTAACTTAGTCCATAATTATATGACAGTTGAAAAAAACGCAAACTTACAAAATGTACATTTGATATTTTCCAGCATTGCTCTTACATCATCCAGTTTTGCTTTTATTATTTTTATTATACTTTTCTTGTTACAAAATAATACATCTTTTTATGTAGGAAATTTAAAAGCTAAATAAACACATTCTGTCCCCAATTAAGAAGCACTTACATTTCTACCATCTATGAAAAATAAACACATTTATTTTTAACATCTTCATGTATAATTTCAAGTATTATTTTCCATAAATGAACACATATGTATTTACCACATTTAATATTATTTAGTAACTTAAAAAAAAAAAACCCACAGATTGTGATCATTTTCTCCCCATGGCATGAAATATTCTTACATATTTTTTACTTACTTAGGCTACAATTTACTAAACTAATCTTCTATTATAGCTATTTAGACTGCTTCCATTAAAAAAAACGCACACAAAATCCCCTATACTTTGATGATTGTTCTTGCTTGTGTGTGACATATTCTGAACCACATGCAGGTATATGAGTTTTATTCTGTAAGAGATAGAGGCATATAGTAATATAAAAGAGACCCTTCTCATACACTTCCAGATATTTGATAAATACCCAGGTACTGTTTTCAGAAGTAGTTCTCTACCAGTTTTCTCAGTTTCTCCCACGGGTTTAAAAAATTTTTTTTCTAATGTAAATATAACTCTTCCAGAGATTTTTCTGTAAGTCATTAATTTCATCAAAATTCTCATTCACATACTAATTAACATGGTATGTTCAACTCATGCAATAGAATTCTTTTATTTTCAAAATCTATTCTTGTCTAGGTTAAGACATTTTCATTTTCATTCCTATTTGTGGTTTTCTTCCATTTTAATTATGATATCTAGTAGTTCATATCTATGTCATCCTTTTTTCAAATATCCAGCTGTTGATACATTAATTTGGTTTTTAGTTTGAATTAAAGTTTCTTTAATTCTTTTTCTTCTTTTATGTTTATTTTATTTTTCTAGTTTCTGGCATTAATATTTACTTCATTTACTGTCATTCTTCCTTGAATCATCATCATCATCATCATTGAAGCATTTGAAATTTTAAGCTTTTTTCAACATTTTAATATTTAGTGTTGTGGTGATCACTGTTTTCCAAATAGTTTTCGAGTTTTTTTTTTTTTTTGAGATGGAGTCTGATCTGTTGCCCAGGCTGGAGTGCATGGTGTGATCCTGGCTCACTGCAACCTCTGCCTCCTAGGTTCAAGCACTTCTCCTGCCTCAGCCTACTGAGTAGCTGGGATTACAGGCATGCACCACCACACCTGGCTAACTGTTTGTATTTTTAGTAGAGATGGGATTTTACCATGTTGGCCAGGCTGGTCTTGAACTCCTGACCTCAAGTGATTCTCCTGCCTTAGCCTCCCAAAGTGCTGGGATTACAGGTGTGAGCCACTGCGCCTAGATTAAGTTTATTTTTTATTTTTCTTTTACATTCATGCTATTTAGCAAAATTTTTTTTAGTTTTAAGTGGTTTTAATTTGTTATTGTTATTTTTGTTATTAATGCCTAGTTTGATCATAGAGAATGTGATCAATAAAATATGCAGCTATTTTTATATTTTTAAAATCTATTATGAAAAATTTAAATATACATAAAAATAGAATAGTAAAAGAAATCCAAGTTCCCAATTCTCAGCTTCAAAATTTGGGTTCTATCAATATCACCACACACTCTTTCCCCCGCTCTGTCTGGATTATTGTAAAGCAGTTTACGGATACCATCTCATTTTACATTACTATAAAACCCAATCCAAATATTACTATCATACCTAAACATTTAGGAATTTCTTAATATTATCTAATATGTAGTGTATTTAATGAAGCATTATATTAATAATACTAGCCTCAGAAAAAGAAAAGAAGTATAGAATCAATTTCAAATTCCCTTGTATTGACCTATTTGTTGTTTTTGTTAGCATAAAATATATTTCCTTTAACAGTTCAAAAGGCAGTAAAATTACGAAATTCTTGCAATGGATGTTTTGCCAAAGCCCTCGATGAGAATTATCTAACACTCCAAAATTACGCTGAAGACAGGTTTACAAAAGTATTTGTGATATTCAGAATAAAGACATGCTTAACAACTAAACAAAAAGCATAAACACTGATGAAATCTGACTGGAAAAAAAAAATCTAGCTAGAAGCTAGAAAAGCCATTTTAAAGATAAATTCAGAAATCTAAATTTGGTGGAATATTATATGTTACAGAATTATTACTAATTTTGTTAGTTGTGATAAGGATATAGTGTTACACTGAAGAATGAACTTTGGAGACCCAGCTTGAGTATTTATGGGTGAAGTTTCACGATGTCTACAACTAATTTCAAGTGTTTCAGTCAGAAGTATATATCTAAGCTGGGCGCAGTGGCTCACGCCTGTAATCCCAACACTTTGGGAGGCCAAGGTGGGCGGATCACCTGAGGCCATGACTGCGAGACCAGCTTGACCAATATGGTGAAACCTGATCTCTACTTAAAAAAAAAAAAAAAAAATTAGCCAGGCATGGTGG
>NW_012115677.1:1179058-1186811 GCF_000951035.1 Colobus angolensis palliatus | reverse complement strand
ACGGTGAAACCCCGTCTCTACTAAAAATACAAAAAACTAGCTGGGCGAGGTGGCGGGCGCCTGTAGTCCCAGCTACTCCGGAGGCTGAGGCAGGAGTAAACCCGGGAGGCGGAGCTTGCAGTGAGCTGAGATCCGGCCACTGCACTCCAGCCTGGGCGACAGAGCAAGACTGTCTCAAAAAATTAAAAAAAAAAAAAAAAAAAAGAAGTATATGGCTAGGTTATATCTATGCCTCTCCTATCAAAAGAGAAAGATACAGCAAATGAGGCACAATGTTAATAAGTAGTGAATCTAGTAAAGAGTATTTAGGTGTTCATTGTTCTACTCTTTCCATTTTTCTATAGGTTTTAAAATTTACAAAATTGGCTGCGTGTGGTGGCTTACACCTGTAATCCCAGCACTTTGGGAGGCCAAGGCAGGTGAATCACAAGGTCAGGAGATCAAGACCATCCTGGCCAACATGGTAAAACCCTGTCTCTACTAAAAAGACATACACACACACACACACACAAAATTAGCTGGGTGTGGTGGCGTGTGCCTGTAGTCCCAGGTACTCAGGAGGCCGAGGGAGAAGAATAGCTTGAACCCAGGAGGCAGAGGCTGCAGTGAGCTGAGATCACGCCACTGCACTCAGTCTGGGCGACAGAGCGAGAATCCATCTCAAAAAAAAAAATTAATAAAATAAAAAAATAAAAATTGGGACAATTATAAAGGGATGCACTGTGAAAACAAAAAATCTTATCCACAGTACAAAACAAGATATGGAAGTAAGCAATCTCATATTATCTGAATTTTTACATGAAAATGAATTAATGGATGACTTTTATAATTAAATGTTGAAAAAGAAAGAAAAAAAGAAAACAAGCAACTCCAGAGAGTCTGGTTATGGTAAATAAGGTCATTGAATGCTCTATAATTCAAGAATGATTTAGGTGTCTAGACAAAAGGAAGACTCAGTGAAGTCTTTCTAATATTTGGCATCAATTTTTCTTCTTCCTTCTTAAAAGCACCTTATAATATTAAGGAGGTTTCAAAATTTCCTATATATGCTTTATTCTAGGAAGGAAATATAGTAAATATAATATGACTGATTATGTGATTCCATGGCTAGCAATTGGATTAAATTATCTAAGAAGAGAAGTACATAAGCATTTTTTATTTTGTGCTAAAAATCTAATTGAGGCTTTTGGCCATGATGGAGTAACAGAGACCAGACTTACTGTCCTTCCTTAAACAACCATAAAATTGGACAAAAATATATGAAGCAACAGTTTTCAGACACTGGACAACAGGTATCACAGGACAGTGATATTTCTGAGAGAAGGGAAACAAAGTGGGTCCTATGATTGCCTGAGCTTACCACTTGTAGGCTGTTTCCAGGGGCCAGCATGAGGAAGACGAATCTAAACACAAACCAGTGATTTCTCTGGGTTGAAATGACATAGTTTGGACTGCAGAGATTACAGCCAAGGTGGCTATAATTTTCAAAAGAGGAGGGAGTTTCACAAAGACAGAGGGCTCCAGCAATCTGCAGAGGTGTCTCTTTGAGTCTTTGGCTGGTAATGATCTGCATGTGAGTGTGAAGAAACTATCTGAGCCTGGAGAAAGAATCACTAGAATGAGCAGGTGGAATAATCACTGGCTATCAGATAGGGTTGAGAGCAGCTCATGTTCTTACCAGCCCGAGTGGAAGGTCCTCCTAAATGCAGAGCATTGGGGAATCCCCATAAGGGCACTGCCTTAGTACTGTCCCTACGCTACATAAAGGCTGCCCTGGATGCTCCCTAACAAAGTTTAAAGGCAAGGGTCAAAGAGATACCTGCTTCCAAGCACCTTCGCTGTGCCCCAGAACAAATATTTACAGAAGTCCAACAATATTTACAGAAAAACAACAAACGTTTGTACCCCAAAACATAAAATTTACAATGTTTGGGATTCAGTAAATAATTGCCAGGTACCAGGTGTGGTGGTGTGCACCTGTAGTCCCAACTATTTGGGAGGCTGAGGCAGGACTGCTTGAGCCCAGGAGTTTGAGGGTGTAGTGTATCATGATTATGCCTGTGAGTAGTCACTGCACTCCAGCCTGGCAAAGCAAGACCCTGTCTATTAAAACAAACAAACAAAATACAGGCATGCAAATAAGGAAAAAAATAAGACCCATAAGCAGGAGAAAACAATCAGTAGAAACTGACCTAGAATTAACAAAGATGATAGAATAGCAGGCAGGCATGTTAAAACAGCTACTATAAATATATGCCATATGCTCAAAAACAGAGGTAAATATGAATGTGATGATGAGAGAAATAATAGGTATAAAAATATCTAAATAGAACTTCTAGAGATGATAACTACAGTATCTGAAATGCAAAAAAACATAATGCAGGATGAGATTAACAGCAGATTATAACTGCAAAGAAAAGATTATAAACTTGAAGACATAGCAATAGATACTATCTAAAAAATATATGAAAAAAACTGAAAAAATTTAAGTGGAATATCCAACTTCTGGGACAATACTGGGTGGTTCAGTGTTTTAGCAATTGTACCTTAGATGAAAAGAGGAAGAGCAGAGGTCAGAAAAAATATGTGAAGAATAACTGAACATTTTCCAAACCTGATGAAGACTATAAACTCACAGATCCAAGAATCTTAATGAGCAGAACTATGAGGAAAACCACACCTAGGCACGCTATAATCAAATTGTGAAATAAAATAATATGGAAGAAAAAATTTGTATAAGACATATTATATATGGATGAATAAAGAGAAGAACAGCAGATATCTCTCCTGAAACTATGCAAGCTATGAGACAATGAAGCAACAGTTCAAAGCACTAAAAAAAATTTTTGGCAATCTAGAATTCTCTAGCTAAATATTTGTTTTAAATGAAAGTGAAATTAAGACCTTTCAAGACAAAAAAAAAAAAAAAAGCTGAGAGAATTTATTGCCAGTAGACCTGCATTATAAGAAATATTAAAAGAAGTTTTTTGAGTAAAGGGAAAATGATATCAGGTAGAAATTGGGATCTATAGGAAGCTATGAAGAACACCAGAAAATGCACATATGTGGGTAAATAAAAAGGACATTTGAAAAGAGATTTTACAATCTCTTTAAAAGAGAATTAACCACTAAAAAAAAATGTATTGAGGGGCTTATAATATATGCATTAATAGAAGTAAAATGTATGGGAAAATAATACAAAGGATGGGAAAGGGAAATGAGTGTCCTATTATACAATATACATGAGGTTGTATAATAATAATTAAAGGTAGACTGTGATATCACAACAAGCGAGGTAAAATTGTTTCGTTCTCCATAGAATTGTCAGTAAATGCTCATGTATAATTTCTGAGTGTGTTATTTCAGGCTTCAATGCCTTCATATGTGCCTCTTCTGATGCCAGTAATGCCTTCTCTTGTTTTAACAGTTGAATTCTATACTTGCCCCTTCCTTCAGGTTTCTAAGATTCTATTCGTGTCTCTTCCTCTAAAAGTCCTCCTCTTATTCTTTGTTCTTCCTGCTTCTTTTCTCAGTTAGCCCCTTAATCCTCCCTGTCTCCAGACACTTAATAAATACTTTTATTACTAGCATGCATTTCATCTTATTGTAATTATTTATATATGTGCCTGTTATCAAGGGCAAAGACATGTCTTATTTATTTCTATATCCCCAGCATCTAGCATAGTGCCCAGTGTATAGAAAGCTTTCCTTAAATCCGTCCTTGAAGAGTTTTATACCAACACTTCTCTTACCCCTGCCTACCCCTGCCTCAGCCTTACCAAAATACTGCATGTCCCTTCCAGAATCTTCTTTCACCTCTAACATGGTGAAAACAGTAAGAGAGATGAGTAGCCAGGTAAGCATGTGTGTGTGGACAAGGATCTTTTTATTAATTTTTTTAAATGTTCATTTTTTATTGATATATAATATTGTACACATTTTGAGGGTACATGTTTGATACTTGTATACAATGTGTAATGATCAAATCAAAGCAATTGGATTAACCATCATCTCAAACATTTATCTCTTCTTTGTGCTGGGAATATTACAATTTTTCTCTTCTGGTTTAAAGTATGTAATAAACTACTGTTAACTATAATTTCCCTACTGTACTACTGAATACTAGAATTTATTCCTTCCATCTAACTGTACTTTTGTGCCGCTTTACGGACTTCTCTTTTTCTCCCTTCTTCCCATCCAGCCTCTGGTAACCACCATTCTATGTTCTATCTCCGTGAAATCCACTTTTTTAGTTCTCACAGTAGTGATTTTAAATCTTCAATCTTGAGTTATTTCAATATTTTAAAGTTTCTTAAATTATATGCACAAGTAAAACTTACTTCTGCCATTAACTCTAGTGGGGCCTGAGTATTCTTTTTAGGGTTACTATCTTCATCATTATCTTCATCATTGGTATCATCATCATCATCCTCTGCTGATTCTGACAACTTATCATCAATATCCTGAAGGCAATATTCATTATTTTTCTCATGCTTTACAATGACTGCATCTTTGCTCACTTCACCTAAAAGAGAATATACCTAATTAATCAATAGACATCAAAAAGTTTGCAAATTAAATTTTGCCAGATCCTATTACCATTCATTAAACTGATATATTAATAAAAGTAACAATCATCATAACAAACTTAAATTCAAAACACTACATATTTTAACTCATTTAAATCTCTCAACATCATTGAGGTATGTACTATTTTTATTCCCATTTATAGGTGAGGAAACTGAGGGACAGAGAGGTTAAATATACTGGCCAACTTCACACAGCTAATTAAGTGGTAGATCTGTGAGTTGGTCTGGCCCTAGAGTCCATATTCTTAACTATATCTTGTACTATTTTTACTAATACACAATAAAATAAATATACTTCTATTAAAGTAAGTTTAAATCATCTTCTGGGGAAATACTACTGAGTGAGTCTGCTGGCTCCTTCAGCTTTGTGGAAGTCTTTCACAGTTTGAAATTGAACTTGTGTTACACTCACCCCTTCTTGTATGATTTGAGTGCCTGGGAAGTCTTTGAGATGCCTTCTTTGATGGGAAGGTGGCCATGAGCTATTCTAAATCGTGTATACCCATTTGTGTTAGAAAGAAGAAAATGAGGAAATCTAGGAGAGCTTCATATAAGACAATGTTAAGAAAAAAAAAGACCAAAGACCAAAAAAAAAAAAAAAAAAAAAAAAAAAAAAAAAAAAAAAAAAAAAAAAAAAAAAAAAAAGATAAAACCTATGACTTTAAAACAAACTCCTGACCCTAAACCCAAAGTACTACCCTGAAAAGGAATATCAAGTTCTTCCAAGAGTATGATGGTTGTGTTATTCAGGCCATCCACCTACCTGTTTCTGGTTCATTTACAGTCTCCATCAGCTCACAACCACCCTGATCGTCCAGTGTGCACCCAGCCTGTAGACTGACTCAAAGCACTGATGTCACCAAGGGAGGTCATAATGAGGAATTAGGGACATTTTGTGATGTCACAGGAACGATCTCATTCATGTCACAAACACTTAGCAGCATGATAGAAGTTTCCTGATCCCTAGATCTAAAGCAGCCCTCTCCCCAGGAGCTGTTTATTTACATTATAGCATCTACCACTACCTGTAATCATCTTGCTTATGTGTTTGTGTTTTTATTTTTATTTATTTATTTATTTTTGGAGACAGGGTCTTGCTCTGTCGCCCAGGCTGGAGTTCAGTGGTGTGATCTCGGCTCACTGCAGCCTCTGCTCCCCAGGTTCAAGCGAGTCTTGTGCCTTAATCTTCTGAGTAGCTGTGACTACAGGTGCACCCCACCACACCTGGCTAATTTTTGTATGTTTAGTACAGACTGGGGGTTTCGCCATGTTGGCTAGGCTGGTCTTAAACTCCTGGCCTCAAGTGATCACCCACCTCGGCCTCCCCAAGTGCTAAGATTACAGTGTTTGTGTTTTTAATTGTTTTTTCTTTTCGACTAGTCAAGTGCAGTAGTGAGAAGGGGAGAAAGAGTAAAACAAGAGTTAATTCTGTAGCTATGAACAATCAACTTGGATAACTATCTTTACATCAGCCTATTATTTATTTTTATTTTTAATTTTCAATTTCTTTTAGACTTCTTTTTGAGACACGGTCTTGCTGTGTCACCCACCCAGTGCAGGGACATGATCATAGTTCACTGCAGCCTTGAACTCCTGGATTCAAATAATCCTCCTGCCTCAGCCTTCCTAGTAGCTAGGACTACAAGTGTATACTAGCATGCTTGGCAATTTTTTTTTTCCAATTTAAAAATTTTTTTAAAGGTGGGGTCTTGCTATATTGCCCAGTCTAGTCTCAAACTCTAGGTCTCAACCTGGGCTGATCCTCTTGCCTTGGTCTCCCAAAGTGCTGAGATTTATAGGCATGAGCCACTATACCTGGCCTGTTATTTATTTTTAATAGTCAGCTGTATGTCTTCTACTAGAATGTAAACTTTATAAGGACAAGGGCTTTCCCTATTTTGCCAACTATTGTATCCACAGCCTCTAAACCAGTGCCTGGCACTCTGGCTTTCAACTGTTGTTAAATGAATGGAATGTGTTAATGCTTTCATAGGTACTTTAACTTATTCCAGGACTTAAGACTCTATAATTATCATCTTATGTAATGTATATCCATGGATCTCATATCAGGCTGAATATAAGAATCACCCAGAACATGACTTTGAAGAACTACTGATTCTCATTACCCGCCCCAGATCTACAGAGTTGTCAGTTCCCCAAGGTTGCAGAAAAGGAGGGTTCAATTAGAAGCCATAGTTAGTTAATTCAGTGAAACAAATGTTCTTACCCGTGCTTTCTTTTAAGCAGGAAGATGACAGTAGGTCAGACTGTAGATTTGTTAAGATATCTTTATTTTCGATACTCCTTGAAGATACTCTATTTTCAATATTCTTTAAAGAGACTTTATTTTCAATATTCTTAGAAGGGATTTCCTTCCTATGTTAGACAGTGAAAAAATATTTTCTTAGGTCATAATTCTGTTTAATGCTTTAAACACACACACTACATTTAATATAAACATACAATATAACATGCCAACAATAAACTAAATAGCTAAAATGTAGTATCTTCTTTGTGGAAAAGCATTACAAATTATTTTACAATGATTAAAATTCTATTGCTGACTGGCATTTGTTACTGTATTCCTAGACTCTTCAGAGTTCTTTAACACACAGCATTTAAGTAATCAGTTATATAAATGTCTTTGGTACATCACAGTGACATGATGGAATAAAACTAAGAAAATTAGCCTTGAGTTTTTAAGTTTATGAATCGATTTTTGCCATTGCTAAATGCTATGCTTATGCATAGCATAATATTAGCCCTTAGTCATAATATAAAATAGCCTTTTTCATTAAGTAGCTTAACTAAAAATGGGTTAACTCTCCCTTTTAGACTTCAAACTTGAAGCTTCATGTTAGTAAATAACAAACTGAAACAAGGAATTCTTAATGTGGTGCCCTCTGTTCACAAACATACGCACCTTATGCTTGTGGAAAAAAATCCCAAGTCTCTTTTTTTGAGGCCTTGAGAACCTTTTAATTTGACTCCTTCATAAAATTTTAAAAATTCACCTTCTAGGCTGGGCGCGGTGGCTCAAGCCTGTAATCCCAGCACTTTGGGAGGCCCAGACGGGTGGATCACGAGGTCAGGAGATCGAGACCATCCTGGCTAACACGGTGAAACCCCGTCTCTACTAAAAATACAAAAAACTAGCTGGGCGA
>NW_012115677.1:1168431-1178488 GCF_000951035.1 Colobus angolensis palliatus | reverse complement strand
CGTCTCTACTAAAAATACAAAAACTAGCCGGGCGAGGTGGCGGGCGCCTGTAGTCCCAGCTACTCCGGAGGCTGAGGCAGGAGAATGGCGTAAACCGGGAGGCGGAGCTTGCAGTGAGCTGAGATCTGGCCACTGCACTCCAGTCCGGGCGACAGAGCGGGACTCCGCCTCAACAAAAAAAAAAAAAAAAAAAAAAGAAATGTTGTGGAATCATTGAAATATTCCGTTTCCAGGATTGTGAGACTCCTGTTATGTAAAAGGTCACCACACTAGTGATTACTAAAATTTATACGCTCCCATAGCTGATCTACATAAAAGGGTTTTGATGTCTTTTTTCTTCCCTGAATTAAAGTATTTCATTGAATCTAAGATACCATCTATTTATTGTAAGACATACCATTGTTTTATGTACACTAAAAAAGAAAAAATATTGCCAAATATAAGTGTAAGATGACATTGATTGTAAAAGGTGTTAAAATATGAAAAAAATGTGTGCTGTAGAATAAAATATGGCACTTATATATTCACTGAGTTATATACCTTAAAAAAGGAATTTAGCTAGTATAGTTCTAGGTATTTGAATAACTAGAAATGCCTATAATAATTTTAATGAAACACACATGGAGGCAACCAACATACTCAATGACCTGAAGATAAGTGGAATATTACTATTTGGAAGCAGTGAACATGCCAGAAAAATACCTGCATGAGAGCTGATCAAATCCTGATTTTAACAGTAAGATATAAATGGCTTTTCCTTTCACTTTCTATGGTCTTTCTTGCGTAGTTTCAAAGAATCAGAGGCCCAAAGGTCAATTTCCTCTTCACCTAAAATCTATTGACTTCTATTTGAGAAAGTGATGCTATTTATGGTCACAAGGCCCCTAACTATTTAAGAAAAACAGATAACTAGTATACTATAACATCTGTTTTTGTTAACTATAATTACAACTGAGGAAAGATTTAAAATTTTACTTTATGTAGTAATATCCTTTGGAAATGCAAAAGTATTTAATTTAGTACTTAATAAAATTACAGAGCTAATCAGGTTAGACACGCCATTGGAACATATTTATGATAGAGGGCAGATAACCTAAGTTTTAGAATTTTTTCCTCAGTGTGTTGGGTATATTTAGGAAGTATCCCAAAACTTCTATTGAAATTAATAATTTTTTCAGGAGATTTCTATTTTAAACTTTGTCATAAAATGATTTATACTTGTCAAACACGGGCCTAAAAACAAAATTAATTAAAACTTACTTTTCTGAGAATGTCTTAGCTACATTTAGAGAGACCTGTGTTGGTGGGGTATTAAGTTTGCTTGTCAATCTTGGTCTGCGTCCAAAGAGACATTTACTTGAGGTATAAAAATGGGAATAAAAAAATAGCTCGTTATTAATTTTAGGAAAGGTTATAAAACATGTGATTATGTAAGAAAAGTCCTAGAGATACAATTTTTTTCAAGCTCAGTCAGTGTTGAGTGCTGTGGATTTGCTTCAGCCATTTTCCCCTCAATCTTTATGCTTGAAAGCTTGACCAAAAAATCAAGTAAGGTCCAAAATCTAGAAAACTTTATCCAGCATTAAATACATATTTTATTTCTATTGCTGAAAATAGTTTGTCAACTAAAAGCACTTTGCTGGGTAGACAAAATCTTTCCCACATAGGATTTCTAAGGAAAAAGAAAATGTTAAATGTGGGATTTGTGCGCCCAGAAGTTTGAAACTCATGGTTTATAGAGTTCACATACTTCCTGGGACTGGAGTGAAAAATACAAAAACTAAAGCAATGAAAACACTTTGAGTTTTCCCTAACCCAACCTAAATGAAATCTTTTGGCAAATCTCACTTGCCAGTCAGACTATGAAGCCACAGCAGCAGGGTGGAGAGTGGAATGGAAGCTACACTGAAAAAATTCATCAACTTTGCAGGTCAGTCACAGTCTTCCCGTGCAAAGATTCCCCCTGATGTTTTTTCCTACTTGATCATTTTTCTCTAGGACTAGCCCTGTTTACCTTCAACTCTGGGTGAAGGACCTGAGGTGACAAAACTACACACCTGTGAAGCTTATTGGCTACACTGTCCACCCTTCTCCCCTGCAAGCAAATTGAAGGGAAATGATCATTTTGACCTTGCAAGCAGTTTGAGAGGCAGATGCAATTATGACTGAGATCAAGAGAACAAGTAGCCACTCTGCTTTTCTATTTTGGCCTAGGCTGCATCTGATTTATCCCTGGGGTTTATCTACCTCAGGAGGTGGAACGCCCCTTGCTGCAGTTCCAACACTGCTTATCACTCAAAGAACACTGGGGCTCATGGATACAACAGTAATTTCTTTTCATCTGTGATCTAGTAACTTCTATTACTATTATTGAAAGTTACATTTCAAATATCCCTTAAAGACAACTAAACATTTTTTAGATTTTATTAAATGTTTTCAACCATGTAATAGGATACGTATAAAATTACATGTAGACTACTATATGTAACAAGGCTCTTTTTGTCTGGTTGATTGTAACTTTAAATGAAAATAAATAAGGTCCTCTGTCACTGATTTGCTATACATTACTTTCTCTTTAATAAAAAAAAGTATCATATAATATGTAATATATATATATATAATTTACAACAAAAGCCAAGGTGGACATTTTTAATTTTGACAATATGAAAATTTAAATATATGTTGCCTAAGGTAGAATTTTTCCCAGCCAATCTTTAGAATAAACCACAACAATACGAATTTGACTAGAAGAACCCACCAGAACAGTACCTACTAATTTGTCAGTAATCCTCACAAATGTGTATATGATCAACTTTCGAGCTGTAATTTTTCATAGAATAAATAGAGATTTTTTTTTCAGAAAGTAAGAGACGAATACAGGAAGGGCTTTAATAGATTATCAGAATCAGAGTCTTGAACAGGGCAGATACTTAACATTTAGTTACTAAATTGATATTGTACTGTGATTTTTTTTTACACTTGATCTTAGCCAAAAGGCTGGAAACCATGTTATTTTTTTAACACCAGTTTCTTCAACTAGTTGAGGTGATTATTTTCTTTATTGAGTAGTAACAATTCATGTTATAGAAAATAATTGGTTTAATTTTAAAGTAAATATTCACTTGAAGAAATATTTTGAAAGAAATAAGTATCAAAGGGAAATAGGAATGAGCTATGAAAATTATGATACAAGTAAAATACAGAATACAGGGTGTTTAAGCATTAAAAAGTAGAAGTGAATATTATCTACACTTCTACATTTTTATCAAAATTCATTTTTCATTTTAACTGTCCTTTTATCTAAGTAACAACTGCTTTGACTGAAGCAAAAGCTGAAGTGCTAATCCATGCATTTCTGGCCTTTCAAATTTAATTGGGTGACAAATGGCTGCATTATCTAGTTCTAATTGCTTAAAAGGCATGGGAGAAATCAGCTGCACAATCAAAGACATTTTCTTACTCTGACATTGCTTCATTTGATTCAATCATCACTTTTTCTGAAAGAGAAAAAAATACCCTCAGTATTTTATTAACAGTGATGTCCCTAACATACATTTCTAAATGGCAAATAGGAATTTTAAAAAGATAGGCAAAATAATAAAGGATTTAATTGCTAAGTCATTCAATGACACTCGCCATTCTAATATTCTTCTTAATATTTAGGACAAAATAGTGGCTAAACATATTCTTTCAAAGTAATAAATCATTTACCCTTTGGATCAGACATTAGCAATCTGCCATTCTGTCTGTTCTTTGCTGTCTAAAATAGAAGCAGAAATAAAAACTAGCATTATTATTTTAGTTTGAGATATCTGAAATAATTTACTAATAGCCTTTATGTAAACATTTCTATTATCTAGAATGAAATGCAATTTTATACTAAAGCCGATTATTTAAAAACTGTACAAATTGATGGTAAAATAGACCCAAAACATCCTAAAAAAATTATATACTCTCACCTTTACAGTATCTGTCTTGTCTACAGAAGTCCTGCAAAAACCAAAATATTTACTTCATAAGCCTCTAAACACTTATATAGATTTAAAATACAAATAGAACACAGAACACAGTCTGTCATTTGGGTATTAAGTATGTATTTTGTTTTTGTATTTAGTAGCATTATTTCCATTCTAACTGTAAAATCTCATTCTTCTGGATTATGAAATTCAGTTAAAAAAATCTAGAGAAATTAAGCCTTTTGCAGGGAGGGGGTGGGGAGGGAGAGAAGCACAAAAGATAACTAAGGGGTACTGAGCTTAATACCTGGGTGATGAAATAATAAGTAAAACAAACCCTCATGACACATTTACCTTTGTAACCAACCTTCACACATAACCCCAAACCTAAAATAACAGTTTAAAAGAAAAGAAATTCTCTGTTATCTTTTTGGTTTTATGTAACTTATCTGCCACATTCCAGTTTATTGGTGTCACAAAAAAAAAAAAAAAAACACTTTTTAAGACCGGGTGCAGTGGCTCATGCCTGTAATCCCAGCACTTTGGGAGGCTGACGTGGGTGGATCACTTGAGGTCAGGAGTTCAAGACCAACCTGACCAACATGGCAAAAACCCATCTGTACTAAAAATACAAAAATTAGCTAGGCGCAGTGGTGGGCGCCTGTGATCACAGCTACTTGGGAGGCTGAGACATGAGAATAGCTTGAACCCGGGAGGCAGAGGTTACAGTGAGTCAAGATTGCGCCACTGAACTCCAGCCTGGGCAACAGAGCGAGACTGTCTCAAATAACAACAACAACAAAACACCTTTCAGAGTACATGTGACCAGAACAAGAAGAAATTCTTCCACAGTATTTCAAAATAGGGTATTTTTAATAAAGTATTATTTAAATACATATAGAAATGACTTTTGATTTTAAAATATAATCCTTAGCTCATAAGTTCTCATGTGTTTATTAACATAAGGGTACAATGTTTTCTCTATGAATTTTTACTAAGTTACCTGATCATAGGACTGATTTTCCTAGAAGGTAGCCTTTTATATATCTGGATAAATTTCATTCTCATAGTTAAGAGAAAAATAAACTCAAGGTTTCTTTTCAAGTATGCGAGTGGCCATACTTAAAATTTTCCTAAGTAACAATTCACTTGTTCACCCCTCTAACACTGTTCCCACGCCCAAACCAGACTTTAAAAATTATCATAATTATTACCTACTGAGGGATTTCTGGAATATAAAATTCAGGGCCAAGACTATGGACAATAAAAGGGAAGCGTCATTATTTCATATTAAATTTTTACTTTTTTTAAATCCAAGTCCCTTACATTGACTTATGCTCCTGAATAAAGCAGCTGTATATAAAATTTGCCTCAGGCTTTGCTTTCTGGGGATCCCTGACCTAGCCAGACATTACATATGTTAATTTGATTAGCTCTCCAAGAGGCTCACAGAGAACTAAAGTCTATCGGAACAGCACAGCATCTTTTGGGGAAACACAGTGGTGGAAGACCAAACTCTAGGATAAATGAAAGATTTTCCTCTGATTATCTAGGGCAGTAAAGCTCCAAAGAGGAAACAAAGCAATAATGAACTAAATAAGGCCTTAACAAAAGAAATCTAACACAATCTCCCCTGAGAGAGACTTTCACTTTACAGAGTTGCACAATCCCGTGGGTACCTGTGTGTCCCATAGAGCATCACCTTTACATTTATTAACAATATTATTATTGAGACAGAGTCTCACTCTGTCACCCAGGCTGGAGTGTGGTGGTATGATCATGACTCACTGCAGCCTCGATCACCTGGGCTCAAGCAATCCTCCCACCTCAGCCTCCTGAGTATCTGAGACCACAGGTGTGCATTACCACATCCAGCTATTTTTTTTATTTTTTATTTTTGAAGAGACAGGGTCTCACTTTGTTGGCCAAGCTGGTCTCGAACTCCTGGCCCTTAAGCGATCCTCCTGCCTGGGTCTCCCAAAGTGCTAGGATTGCAGGCGTGAGCCACCATGCTGGCCCACCTTTATATTTAGAGCAGTCCTTTCCTTTCTAGCTCTAGGATCTTCAGAGATTCTAACATTCCACTCTTCACCTAGATGAAACATTCGTGCATATAATTCTCCTCCCATTTTCACATGGTGAAAACATAGGATGGACAGATCCCAGCCCTTGATGGAGACCCATGCTCTGCTAGGTCTGGCTTTATCATTAGCTAGGAAATGCCCATTTCATCTCCTTTCATTACATTGAATTCCTTGGGAGACAGTACAGAATAATACTCAAAAGATGGGGCTCTTGGGATGGGCATGGTGGCTCATGCCTGTAATCCCAGCACTTTGGGAGGCTGAGGCAGGCGGATCACGAGGTCAGGAGATCAAGACCATCCTGGCTAACATGATGAAGCCCCGTCTCTACTAAAAATACAAAAAAAAAATTTGGTTCAGCGTGGTGGTGCGCACCTGTAGTCCCAGCTACTCGGGAGGCTGAGGCAGGAGAATTGCTTGAACCCGGGAGGTGAAGGTGAAGGTTGCAATGAGCAGAGATCGTGCCACTGCCCTCCAGCCTGGGTGACAGAGCGAGACTTCATCTCAAAAAAAAAAAAAAAGATGGGGCTCTTGAGTGAAAGAGACTAGATTCACATCCCAGTTCCAGTCCCTTCCCAGGTGAGCCTGGACAAGTCATTTAACTTCTTTAAGCTTCCATTCTTCCATCTGAAAAATGGGGATCACTATGGTGCCACCTTTGGTGGATTATTATAAGGATTAAATGGAATAATCTGGGTAAAGTGTTCAGCAGAGCCTGGCATATAGGAAGGACACTGTTGAAACAATTCAACGTTTTATTTAAAAGAAAAGTTTGGAAAGATGTCCTATGGGGATGATTAAAATTGCTTAGGGAAGCAAAAATGGGCCTTTACTGCGATTGAGACAAGCAGATTATCTCTGAGGGCTTTTAATTAATTTCAGAAACTACCTAAACCCTATAAGTACTGACACTTGTTTAGAAAGATCAGTAACTCCAGGGAAAAAGCAGACTAATTTAGAACACATATAAAGCTGATATCTTTTAACAGTCCTTGTGGCAATGGGAACAGCACAGTTTATGATAGTTCCACATTTTCATGCACTATTCAATGTCTATTTAAAACAGGTATTTGGGTCAGATGTCGTGGCTCACACCTCTAATCCCAACACTTTGGGAGGTCGAGGCCAGAGGATAGCTTGAGGATAGGAGGTCGACAACAGCCTGGGCAACATAGCAAAACTACGCCTGTATAAAACATTAATTAGCCAGGCATGGTGGTGTGTGCCTGTAGTCCCAGCTACTCAAGAGGCTGAGGTGGGAGGATGGCTTGAGCCCAGGAGCTTGAGGTTACAGTGAGCTATGACTGTGCCACTGTCCTCCAGCCTGGGCAAGAGAGTGGGACTCTGTCTCTAAAAAAAAAAGACAATAAATCATACACTACTAGACATTTGATGAGCACCTACTACATGTCAGATATAACCGTGCTAAGCTCTGGGGACACAAAGATGAAGATACTCTGAGAAGTTCAGAATCTTATAGGTGAAGTGGGTACTAACTTCTTATATGTATGTGACAGAGCAAGCTTCAAAGTACTGTAACAAATGCTTCCCTCTAAGGGACTACAGGGTAATTTCCCATACTGTCCAAACTGAGGAATAGTGATTACCAGGATCAATCAAATTCTTTCTTTTGGGCTCATGGACTGGAGATACCTAAGGAGAGTCAGCAGGCAGTGGAGGCAGAACTGGAAGAACAGAGGTGAAACTGCCTTTGCAAAGATTGTAACAGTGATAAAATTATGACAGTGACAGAGATCTGACCTGACTCCATCTTGCTTCTAACCTCCTAGCTGCCCTTGTTCATTCCTAGGCATAGGCCAAACTAACTTTGGGAAGAAATCAGTTTATAGTTAACACTGAGACAAAGATGACAACCACTCTTTCCCAAAGCAAACCCACTTCTTGCCTGGGGACCAGACTGCCTTTTTGTAGGATTAACAGATTAGCCACAAGATTTAGAAATTGTAGTTTAGGAGTCATGCAACCAGAGGCCACAAGATTCTGAACCTCCCCAATTGGTATTATTTGGACTCCACACTCCACAGACTTCAGGAAAAACAAAACAAAACAAAAAACAAAAAAACAAAAACAGCTTTTATAAAATGAACTACCAACATTTAAAATTCAGATTTCAAAAAATTTTTATTTTAGGTTTATCTTGTAATATTGGAAGACATTACATGTTTTTTCTTCATCCCACTTATGCAAGTATTTTACTGTTTTGTGCTACTGGTTTTTATAAGCTACCTTGTAGTCTAATAGGCAAAGACAGAATGAATAGCTAGCTAGCTACACACTCAGGCCCTGCAACTCTGCTAAGAAGGACAGACAGAGCTGATTAAGCACTATCTTCTATCCTCAGGGAGCTTGGTGGGAGAACATTACATGATGTAGGAACAATATTTCATGGCATAGCTTCAAATGTGTATACGAATGGTGTCAAGGATCATCCATCACTTACAGTCATTCTTTAAAGTGACTAAATATAAATTTTACATATTTCCTTTACAGCGTAATATAGTGCTAGGATTCCAGACTCTGGAGTCAGGTGGTCTATGTTTAAATCCCAGCAAATTGTGTGACCTTGAGCAAATTCCTTAACCTCTCTGTGATTCAGTTCCTCAACTGTAAAGTGTGGATAAAAATACCACCTATTCATAGAGTCAAATTGCAAGGATTAAAATAATTAGCTACTAATAAATAATAATAGTAGCACTCATCTCCTACAAGAACTACAATTACTATAACTCCTCCTATACTATTGTTAATATTTACAGCCGAGGGAGGCCAGTCCTGAAGGTGAACTGTCACAAATGAAGCCAGTTCTAAATGCTGAAACTGGATGGGGCAAAGAGGGGAGAAAACAGTGAGGATGTGGCTCAACCGGTGAGCGTACGTGGAAAGCTATGGAATTCTGGAGTGGGTGCAGTGAAATACCTACAGAGATGCTGGAATTCAGCTCTGGAAAACTCTTAACACTTAAAGAGAAATGCTCTTGTTATTGTTGTTTTCCAGAGATTACAAAAACCAAAACAATTTTAATTCACAAAAACAAATAAAAATTAAAAAATAACAAGTTGGATTTGGGGATCATTGCATTTGATTTTTAGAAAAATGAAACATATTAAAAGACATTTCCAGTGTCCTTTTCAGATTTTTAAAAAGCGACTTTCTGGGGTTCTCCTGGGGTAAAAGTAGATTCAGCCAAGACATCTATGCCAAACAATAAATTGATCATTATACCATGTGTTACTTTAAATGCTACAAGGGCTCAGTGTAGAGTAGTCTGAGTAGTCAAAAGACAACAATATCAACACTTTGGAAGTTTCAAGTCAATTTCATCATTGCATAAGATGAGAACAAGGCCCGGGAATATAAATGAGTTGTCCAAATTCCATCGAAATTTGTATGGCTAGCAAGTTATATATAGCTAGTAGTGATGTCTTCACTAATTTTCCAAAAATAAGTAAAATAATTCCGGGCAAGGGCAAGGACTGATGGAGGGGGCGGGAAGCCCTGGGATGAGCTGGGCCATCCTAGTTATTTGCCGGGAAGGAGTTGGTGCGTGTGAACCGGCAGGTCAAAGCATGGTGGTGTAGACAAGCCTGTCAGAATCGCCAGTTATCTCCACACCCGCGTAGACCCGAACAGCTAGCTATTCCTCACCTCTTCCGACCACGGCGGGAGGAGGGTGCCGCGAGCCAGGCGCACCCCAGCCGCGCGCATCCTCCCTTTCCGGCGGCGCCTGGCAGCCGCGGGGCCCAGAGCCCGAACCAGGAGCGGTAGAGGAGTCCGCAGGCTCGGGCGCCGGGTCTGGGGGTGGTCTGCTGTGGGGGCTGGGTCAGGCTGCACACCGGGCTAGGGAGAGGGAGACTGGTCTTTGCTTCGGAGTGTCTTACCAGCTGGCGGCTCTCTCCAGCCGACCATCCGAAGGGCAGACACCGAGAGCCAGCCCGGCTAGCTGCTCGCGCGGGGTTCTGGGCTCCGAGTCTGGGACGCCGCGTCGCCGTGGAGACT
>NW_012115677.1:1117440-1168166 GCF_000951035.1 Colobus angolensis palliatus | reverse complement strand
GAGGGACAGCCCCGCGGTCGTGGGTGTCCGGCGGCGCCGGAAACTGGGCGCACACACCCTCGGATTGACATGCGCACGCGCACCGGTTACCTTCAGGAGCGCCGAAGAAGGAAAGAGGGTTGGAATGTCGGTATTCATACCTGATTCTAAGCGAGGGAGAGGGAAGGGGGCGGGGTGGCCTCAGAGTTTTAAACTTGGGGAGTAAAAAGAAGTCTTGAGTTGGGAGAGATGGGTGTCCCTGGTTGTGGATGAACAAGTGTCCCCTGCAGGACTTAGTCCCCCAACCTGAGGTCTCCCTAAGAAGATTATGGGTCTCCGGGGGGAGTCCCTGGACGCCAGTTTTCCCAGAAGTCAGATTCAAGTGATTTGAACCAGAGACCCAGCTCCTCCCGCAGCGAGAGCAGCCCAGGTTCCCTCTAGCGCCGGAGCTGCTGCTCTGCCACGCCAGTCAATGGGAGGTATTAGTGTTTAAGTAACTGCTTGGGTCACAGAAGGGGGTGGGGAGCTTTTCTGTTACAGAGTTCTAAAGGTCCCTCAAGCTTGGCTTCTAGGAAGGAATTGGTTATTTTTCTCCACTTGGGATGCCGGAAGTAACTAGAATCAATTTGTTGCTAGGCAACGTGTTTTGAAGGACGCCTGTTTGTTGGACTCAAATCTGGATTCGACTTTCACATGGTAGACACATAATATCAGGTGTACTCCCTATTTAATCTCTGGAGTTGGTACCCGCTGAGGATATGTACCTTGGTAGATGGTTGTGAAGCTAAAATGACATTAAAATATGTAAAGCTCTGATATGTAGAAGATGCTTAGTAAATGGCAAATTTTATTGTTATAATAAAAATAGAACCAGCTGGACCATTTCCGGAACCAAAAGAATACAGAGACATGGTTGTTTTCTAATTCTCTTAGTCATCTGTTCATTCTTTAAATCTCCTGTGAGCCCTTGATGATAGGTAGGAGGCTAAGGAAAAATGCCAGAATGGAAGTTTTTGAAAAGAACTCAGTGGAGTCATTGACAAATACATCCCTAGTTTGATAAGGACATAGCAGGCCACTGCCTCCTCTATTACAGAAACACCCTTACTAGAAAATGTCTTGTTTGATTGAGGACTTTTCATTTAAACAAGGCAAAGGGTATGTCTTGATCAACACCTTTGAAAACATTAGTTTTGCTGAATTTGCTTAGTACTGATGAATGGGTAATGGCTGACTGGTTATTCCCACTGATCTACTACAAGGAAGTGTAAGAAAGCGTCAAATTTGATTAAACTTTCTTTCTCTACCTACTCTTCTTCCCCCTAACAGAAAAGCTCAAGTTCATTTGTAGAATGCAGTGTTTTTAATGTTTACTTATTGCTCCTGAAAGGGAGCAAAAATGGATTAATGGGCCGGGCACGGTGGCTCACACTTGTAATCCCACCACTTTTTGTTTTGTTTTGTTTTGAGATGGCGTCTCCCTCTGTCACCCAGGCTGGAGTGCAGTGGCGCGATCAAGGCTCACTGCAAGCTCCGCCTCCCGGTTCACGCCATTCTCCTGCCTCAGCCTCCCGAGTAGCTGGGACTAGAGGCACCCGCCACCACACATGGCTAATTTTTTTGTATTTTTAGTAGAGACGAGGTTTCACCGTGTTAGCCAGGATGGTCTCGATCTTCTGACCTTGTGATTCGCCCATCTTGGCCTCCCAAAGTGCTGGGATTACAGGCGTGAGCCACCGCATCTGGCAATCCCAGCATTTTGGGAGGCCGAGGTGTGCGGATCCCTAGAGCTCAGGTGTTTGAGACCAGCTTGGGCAACATGGCGAAACCCTGTCTCCACAAAAAATATAATAACTGGGCATGGTGGCACGGGTCGGGTGGGGTCGGGGGGTCGAAGTTGTAGTGAGCCTTGATTGCGCCGCTGCATTCTAGCCTGGGCAACAGAGTGAGACCCTGTATATATATATCTGTGTATATGTGTGTGTGTGTGTGTGGAGAATAAAAGTATTTTCTCCACATCGACGAGTGGTTAGAGCGATCTGGCTTCCACCTTGGGCCTCAAGGTCTTCAAGTGCCAAGTGGAAATATGTGTACTACCTGCCCCTATAGCTCAGAACATGGAATGAGAGAAAATAAAGCCCCTGACACAGAGCCTGGCACATGACAATTCCTCAACAACTCAGATATTATTATTACTTCTACCATAATATTCTGTATATAAATAAAACTACTTTCAGGATAGCTGTAAGAATTAAAGATTATTAGGTAAGGTGCCTGGCCCAGTGCCTATTTGAACCCACGATGATTGCTTCTCTGATGAAAAAGCACTACATTTCATCTTTATTTGTATAACCTGAGAAATAATTCACCTAACTTTTGTGCAGAAGTTATTATTGGTGCTATACTCAAAAATAAAGCACAGTTTAGCCCTGGCCTGTATATTTACACCACTGAATAAATTACCAAAAGTGTCTGTCTAGCGAGAGTTTGTTCTAACAAAGTGGAGAGGAAGAGCCAGTCTTATATAAATATTGAATCATCCCACAACTATGTTTCATTAAACTCCCTAATTTTTTTTTAAACAGTCTTGCTCTGTAGCCCGGGCTGGAAAGCTGGAGTGCAGTGGCCTTATCTCAGCTCACTGCAACCTCTGTATCCCTCAGCCTCCTCGGTAGCTAGGACTACAGGCACAGGCCACTGCCCCTGGCCTATTTTTTTTTTTCTTCTTCATTTTTTTTATAGAGACAAGGTCTCACTATGTTGTGTAGGCTGGTCTCAAACTCCTGGGTGCAAGCAGTTCACCCACTTTGGCCTCCCAAGGTGCTGGGATTACATGGCGTGAGCTACCATGGCGTGAGCTACCATGCCCGGCTAACTCCCTGATTTTTAATGGACTAATTTTTATTACAAATCTGAATGTTAGCAGTGCCTTATGTTAAAAATTTTTAAATCACTTTTAGTGTTTTTCTGATTATAAAACAAATACAGAGAAACACAAAAGAAAAAATTAAAACCATCCAGAATTCTACTAGAGTAATAGCCTCAATCAATAATTCTATTTTTCCTTCTATCCTCTTTGTGCACATATATATATATATACTTTATAAAATTTGCATTAGATGTATACGCAGTACTAGCATCCGTTTTTGCTTAACTTTCCCTCTTAAACATTTCCCAGATGTATTTAAGTCTCAAAACATTTTTAATGGCTGTATAATATTTATCCATAATTTATTCAAACAGTCCCCAATTTGAAAATTTTCAACTTTTCTTATGTAACTCATTGTTTCAAAAATATTTGTTGAGTACTTAGTATATACCAGGCACTATGCCAGACATAAGATTTAATTGGTGAACAGCAACTATAAAAATAAGGTTTTGATGAACAAGTTTGCAAACAAATCTTTGGTGGCATCTTTCATTTTTAGACTCAATTCCTAGGACTATGAAAACACAACTTCAAAAGGCATTCTTCGAGCTTCAAAGGCAAATTTAAGAAACCAAATTTCTGAACTGAAAAATATTAACTTTTTGGAAAACTACCAACAATGGAATTAATATTTATTTCGTGCAAAGTGTGAACTTACCCAGAAGATGCTTTCTTGTTAGTTACTGTGAAATACCCAGGGTATTTGAAGTATATTGACTTTGGCTTTTACCTCTAATTCTTTCCAGGATTTGCTGGTTTTCTCAACAGTGTGAGATTGTTTGAAGTCTATGCAAATTGCCCTACTTCCTTCTCTCACAGTTAAAATGTTAACTATTTTATTTCCAGCTTTCCTCTTGTAAGAATATGGCTTTGCTGCATTTCTTTCATTTACCTTTTCATGTGAAACATTTTGTATTTTCACATTTATTAATCTGAAGGCAGATTTTTTCTTCTAAACACAAATTATAATACATATATTCCTATGACACATGGACTTAACATATCCTGTAGTTAATATTTGTCAAGAAACATCATGTAAATTAACCAATGCATTTAGGGAATTTAATAATAGATATTTATTTATTAAAAGCAACAATCTTTCCTGCAACACCCCCCCCACACACACACACACAAACACACACATACCCTACTATTCTTTGACAATTAAATGTTCATATATTAGGTCAAACCATATGAAATTACCATTTGTGAATAAAAAATGGTCAAATAATGGCAACTTCATATGGCTTTATTTATATTAATATTTTATTAAGTAGTTAATATTTTTTCAACTTTCTTTAAGTATTGAACTTCCTGATTATCATACTAAGGATATACTTTATTATTGCATGAGATTGTGTTTGTTTTGACTTTCATAAATATTGGAATCTAGTCAGGAGGGTGCCATAAAATGTTTGTTTATTAT
This sequence comes from Colobus angolensis palliatus, assembly GCF_000951035.1. Taxonomy (NCBI): domain Eukaryota; kingdom Metazoa; phylum Chordata; class Mammalia; order Primates; family Cercopithecidae; genus Colobus; species Colobus angolensis. The sequence continues at coordinate 1,163,832 of NW_012115677.1, read as the reverse complement.
TTCAAAAACAGTAGAGGGAGCCTGGAGCCAAAACATTGTTATTGTAGGCTTCGTGGAAATGATTATTATCTTCCAATTCTTGATGTGTGGATAAATGTAAATACTAGCATATATGTGAAATAGCAATTTTTTAAATATTTATTTTTAAAAAGGTTGGTTGGGTCGGGCACTGTGGCTGATGCCTGTAATCCCAGCACTTTGGGAGGCCAAGGCAGATGGATCACTTGAGGCCAGGAGTTCAAGACCAGCCTGGGCAATATGGTGAAACCCCATCTCTATTAAAAATACAAAAATTAGCTGGGCATGGTGGGCCACTCCTGTAATTCCAGCTACTCGGAAGGCTGAGGCAGGATAACCGTTTGAGCCTGGAGGTGGAGGCTCCAGTGAGCCGAGATTATGTCACTACTGCATTCTGTCCTAGGCGACACAGCGAGACTGTGTCTCAAAAAAAAAAAAAAAAAAAGTTGGCTGTGCTTAAAGCTTAAATAATGACTTTCATAAGATGTGAAAGAGAAGGTTGGCAGCTGAACCTCAACTGGGCTCACACTGGGGTCAATCAGAATTTCATTGTTCTCTCTCTTCTCTGAGTATTGCTAGAGACAGCACACTGCCACACGAACATATCTGTGCTCTACAATTTCCCCCTTTTCAACCCATAGTGTTGATCGCCCTTTCATTTCCATGGGCATTAATATCATGATTCTTTATTTCAACAGAACTTCAAAATATGTTACCATTCCCAATTTTGTATCTTAAAGAGTCATTGTAGTTTAGTTGATGGCTTCCTGCAGACATGTAGGGAGGCGCTTGGATCCTGTCACCAACTCATATCCTTCTAGGAAAGTGTTTAATAACTTTCCCATCCTTTCACGGACTGGGAATTTTGTTACCCTTAGTTAAAGATGTCTCTTGCTGAACTCTCCTCAATCATCCTTGCCCTCAGCCCAATATTTTGTTGAGTACCCACTGACCCTGACCCTGGTGTTACAAAGGGGATCTTAAGGTAATAACTGGTGATGTTATCACCATTCTTTACTGTAAATAGTCTAGGGAGGGCTCCAAGTCCCTGAGGTAACAGGAATCCCTAAATCTAGAGATAAGATGGAGAAGAATCTCTCTATTGTAAAACCCAAAAGGAATCCATAGGTAGAATCAATCAGCTACAGCAGGGTTTCCTAAACTGGTGATAAGTGAAAATTCTTCTGGTATGTTATTAACATGCAGAGAAAAAAGCATTCCCCCTGGGGGAAATTAGTTTGTTTGTTAAACTGTTAAACAGAGTTTTTTGTTTAATGTAGAATGTCTCAGAGGCTTTAATATGCTAATATACTTTGTCAGTTTCTCAGAGGGAGATTTTTTTTTTAATGTGTAGCCTTTCTCAAATTTATTTGACCAGGGAATTTTGCTTTTTTTCTTTGTGCTGTTTGGGAACTCTTGAAGTACTACATACTTCCTCTGACTGTGTGACTTGAAGAGAGCTGTGAGAAAAAGGCCCCGCCCCAACCCCACTCAATTGAGAATCAACTAACCTAAAAGCAAACCTGGGGATTGTACCCAGTTATATAGTGACATGAAAGGTGAAATAGTTAAAACTAAACACAAGTTGAAGGACTTTTCATAAAAGCTGGGGAAAGCAAATGTTGGGAAAACGTTCCACTGGGGTGTTTCCCCTCAATTAATAAACAAACTTAAATCAGTCTCAAAACAAAATGAAACAGAAAACAAAGCACATGGTCCTCAAAAGTGCCCTTTTTTGCCCTGTCCTCAGCACCAAGAGTCTCTACATGTGGGCATCCATGCTCTAATTTTCATCATTGCTCGGCATGCCCTTGCTGGCTTTGCACCGCACTGCTGAAACTGCTCTGGCAAATAGTGTCAGATTCAGAGCGGTATGTGAGAGGGACCTTCTGCTTCTTGCCTTAGGAGATTTTTCTTTCTTTCTTTTTCTTTTTTTCTTTTTTTTTTTTTTGAGACGGAGTCTCGCTCTGTCGCCCAGGCTGGAGTGCAGCGGTCGGATCTCAGCTCACTGCAAGCTCCGCCTCCCGGGTTTACGCCATTCTCCTGCCTCAGCCTCCGGAGTAGCTGGGACTACAGACGCCCGCCACCACGTCCGGCTAATTTTTTGTATTTTTAGTAGAGACAGGGTCTCACCGTGTTAGACAGGATGGTCTGGATCTCCTGACCTCGTGATCCGCCCGCCTCCGCCTCCGAAAGTGCTGGGATTGATTACAGGCGTGAGCCACTGCGCCCTGCCTTTTCTTTTTTTGAGATGGTGAGGTAGGAGGCAGGACTAGACACGAGAGGCGGGGTTTGGACACTGAACCAGATTGAGAACTAGCCAAAACAGGGCCAGGACAAAAGCAGCTTTCAATCAGATATGCCCACTGTGTGCCACGTCAATTTACTATTGCCATGGCAACACTTGGTAGTTACCACCCCTTTCCATGGAAATGACGCAATGGTTACTACCCCTTCCCTAGAAATTTCTGCATAAACCATCCCTTAATCTGCATGCAAGTAAAAATGAGTATAACTATGACTGCAAAATGCCCTGAGTTGCTACCCTCTGCCTGATGGGTAGCCCTGCTTTGCAGGAGCAGTCACAGAGCTGTAACACTGCCTCTTCAATAAAGCTGTTTTCTTCCACCCTTGGCCCTTAAATTCTTTCCTAGACAAAACCAAGAACCCACTGAGCTAAGGTCCACTTTAGGACTCACTCTGCATCAGCAGGGTCTTGCTCTGTGGCCCAGGCTGGAGTGCAGTGGCACTATCACAGCTCACTGCAGTTTCGACCTCCCAGGCTTAAGCTATCCTCCCACCTCAGCCACCGGAATAGCTGGGACTACAGTGTATGCCACCATGCCTGGGTAATTTTTTTATTTGTATTTTTGCAGAGATGTGGCCTTCCTGTGTTGCCCCGGCTGGTCTTGAACTCCTAGGCTCAAATGATCCTCCTACCTTGGCCTCCCAAAGTGTTGGGATTATAGGCATGAGCCACCATGCCTGGCCTTTCTTGTTTCTTTTTGAAATACTTCTGTCTTTCATGAACCTCATTCTCCCAGATCTCCTCTTCATGAGCTTCTCTGTGTGTTTTCTGCCTGAGCTCACACTGTAAAACCTTGCTGTGCACTAAGATCCCTTCCCATCCGTCGACATGGTCTCCCTGATGATCTCATTTACACTAAAAGTTTTATCGACCACCTTTATGCTTACTGGCCCTAAACTGAGCTTCAGGTCATATATTATCTAACTACATGCTGGACAAATATACTTAAATATCCCATAGACATCTCAAACTCTATTTGTCCAGAGCTGAGCTTATAAGTTTTCCCTCTGCCCCAGTTGTCACTGTGTGACCACAACCTTCATGTCATTAAATCCAAAAGTACCTTTTCATCTCATCTTATTTGACCTTTCAGTTATATTTGACACATTGCATTCCTTTATTCTGTGAACACTTTGCTTTGTTTCTGTGGGTCTATATCTTGCTTCTGTGACATTATACCTTTCTGATTTTCTTCCTGGTTCTGACTACCTTTTTTTGTGTGTGTATGTCAATTTACATTTCTCTACTGAATATTTAAATATTGGAGTTTCTCAAGACTCCTCAGCTACTGCCTCAGTGGTCTATCACTGCATAACAAACAACCTTGAAACTTAGTGGCTAAATGTAATCCCAGCACTTTGGGAGGCCAAGGTGGGCGAATCACATGAGGTCAGGAGTTCGAGAATAGCCTGGCCAACATGGTGAAACGCTGTCTCTACTAAAAAATACAAAAATTAGCTGGGTGTGGTGGTATGCACCTGTAATCCCAGCTACTTGGGAGGCTGAGACAGAATTGCTTAGAACCCAGGAGGTGGAGATTGCAGTGAGCCAAGATTGTGCCACTGCACTCCAGCCTGGGTGACAGAGCAAGACTCTGTCTAAAAACAAAAAAGAAAAAAAAGAAACTTGGAGTCTATAAAGTGGCAAATATTTTATTGGATCATGATTCTATGGGGTAGCAAGTTGAGGTTGGCTTGGCTGAGGGCTTCTGCCGCTCCTCTCTGTGATCACTCATGACCTTGTCTGGTGGCTGACTGGGACCTCAGTAATCTACGACTTTAGTCTCATGTATGGGTGTTGGTAGTGGCTGTTGGCTGAGCCTTTGTCTCATTGTCGTTTACCTTCTCAAAGGGTTAATCTAGGTTTCTTAACATGGTGGTCTCAGGGGCAAGAGCAGAAGCTGCCAGTTCTCTTGACTTCTAGGCTCAGATTCCCACTCATCACTTTCACCATATTCTATTGGTCAGAATAAGACACAAGGCCAGTTCAGACTCCAAGGGTGGAGAAATAAACTCCACCTTTTAGTGGGAGACAAAATCACATTGCAGAGTCATGCAAATTTGGCAAGAGGCATATGTGGCTTTTTTTTTTTTTTCACAGTATTCTACAACCCATTCCTCTTCTTATTCATAATCATTTTCTAAGAGATTTCATCCATTCAGCTTGGCTCATTGTCCATCAGTAACTCCCTCATACATGTCTTCTTCTCAGACCTCGCCTCTGAATTCATACAGCATGAGCCTTCTTGACTTCTTCAGTTGGATGTATCAATGATACAAGCTCAGTAGCTCTAAAACTATATTAATGATTTTCTACCAGAAGTCTTGTCCTCTTTCAGTCTCTATCTTAGTGACTATAACCACTGGCAAGTAAGGAGCCTGGGCAAACATCTTTTTTTTTTTTTCTTTCCCCATGTCCAATTCATAACCCAGTCGTGTCAATTTTATATTTTGAATAACTCTCCACACCACGCACTTTTCTCCATTTCCACTTCTACCACTTTAGGCCAAGCGACCAGCACCCTTTACTTGGATTACTGCAACTGTCTCCTAATATCACTTCATTCATTCTTGTCCCCACTATCAAATCCATTCTCCATTCAAGAGCCAGAGTAGTCATTTAAAATGCAATTTGAAAACTTTTTGTTCAAAGTGACAAACTAAACAGCTATGCTTATCATCTCTTCCTCCCAATACCTTTATTAAAATAATATAAAATTTTGAAAAGCCTACATCCATAACAAAGAGAATTGAGGCAGGGCTGACTGTTGTTAAGTTCAACATTTTTAGAGGGAAGAAAGCAATGGAGAAATAGTGACTGATGAATCAAGATAGAGGCAGTCTAAGCCTCTATGTTGCATGGAAAATAGATCCAAAAAGAGATTCTTCTGGAAAAGGCTAGAGATTTTGGACTAGATGGCTGCAGGTATGAAAGGGGGACATGTGACATCGAACAGAAAAAAGAGAGGGTTAAGTGATGGCCTACAATGAACACCATCCTCCTCATTCATTCTAGGACAGAACAGTTGGTAGCCAAGTATTCCCTGACTTACCTTAGGCCAAAGAAGGAGGAGGAGGAGAAGGTGTACCTCCAAAAATATTAAATGAACCCTCTTCTTTTTTAAAAGATCTTCTGTCCCTCCTGTCATTCCCAAGCCATTACTGATCTGCTTTCTACCACTATAGATCTCTGTAGTTTTCTACAATTTTATATCAATGGAATTATATAGTATATACTTTTTTATCTAGCTTCTTTAACTCAGCATCATAATTTTAGATTTAATCATGTTGTAAAATCAGTAGTTCATTCCTTTTTATTGCCAAGTAGTATTCCATTGCATGGATATGCCACTATTTGTCTGTTCACTTGTTGATGGACATTTGCATTGTTTTTGGTTTCTGGCTGTTACAAATTGAGCTGTTACGAACATTCACGTATAAGACTTTAGGCTGGGTTCAGTGGCTCATTCTTGTAATCCCAATGCTTTGGGAGGCTAAGGCAGGAGGATCACTTGAGGTCAGGTGTTTGAGATCAGCCTGGGTAACATAGTGAGACTCTGTCTCTACAAAAAATACAAAAATAAAAAAAAAATTAACTGGTTGTGGTGGCATGTACCTGTAGTCCTAGTTACTCAAGAGGCTGAGGTGAGAGGATCACTTGAGCCCAGGAGTTTGAGACTAGCCTGGGCAACAGAGTGAGACCCTGTCTAAAATAAAATAAAATAAGATAAGATAAAATAAAATAATTAAAAAAAACAAAAAGACTGTCTATGGACATATACTTTCATTTTCTCGGGTAAACACGTAGGAGTGAAATGGCTGGGTAATTTGGTATATGTGTGTTTCACTTTTTAAGACACTGGCAATGCGATTGTATGTTTTATGTCCTTAACAGCAGCATATGAAAGTTCCAGTTCCTCTACTTCCTCACGTAGTCCAGGTATAGGCAGACTTTTTTTTTTTTTTTTTTTTTGTGATGGAGTTTTGCTCTTGTTGCCCAGGCTGGAGTGCAATGGTGCGATCTCAGCTCACCGCAACCTCCACCTCCCAGGTTCAAGTGATTCTCCATAGGCAGTCTTTTAAATTTTAGCTATTCTATTACGTCTGTTGCATTATCTCATTGTAGTTTTAATTTTAATATCCCCAATGACTAATGATTTTGAGTGCTTTTTTCATTTTCTGTCCATATATTTTCTTTGGTGAAGTCTTTGTTCAAATTTTGGGACCGTTTAAAAATTTCCTTTCTAATTATTTAGATGGGAGGGTTTATATACAGTCTTGTATTGCTTAATGGTGGAGATACTTTCTGAGAAATGTGTCATTATGTGATTTCATCCTTGAGGGAACATCCTAGAGTGAACTTACACAAACCTAGATGATATAGCCTACTATACACCTAGGCTGTATGGTATGGCTTATTGCTTCTAGGCTACCAACCTCAAGAGCATGTTACTGTACTGAATACCGTAGGCAATTATAACACAATGATAAGTATTTGTGTATCTAAATGTATCTAGGCCAGGCTCGTGGCTCAGATCTGCAATTGTAGCACTTTAGGAGGCTAAGGCAGATAAATCACTCGAGGCCAGGAGTTTGAGACAAGCCTGGCCAACATGATGAAACCCTGTCTCTAGCTGGGAGTGGTGGTGCATGCCTGTAATCCCAGCTACTTGGGAGGCTGTGGCATGAGAATCACTTGAACCTGGGAGGTAGAGGTTGCAGTGAGCCAAGATCATGCCACTGCACTCCAGCCTGGGTGACATAGTAAGACTCTGTCTCAAAAATAAACAAACATATCTAAACATAGAAAAGGAACAGTAAAGATATGATACTATAATTTTATGAGACCATTGACTGCAATCTGTCCTTGACTTAAATGTTATGTGGCATAGGACAGTATATATATATATGTATATATACACATATATAATATATATACACACATATGTAGTATAAATATATATTTATACTAGTAAATAAATCCATATATATTGTCTTTTCATTTTCTTAAAGTGTCTTTCAAAAGCAGAAGCTTTTAATTTTGATGAAGTCTAAGTCAAATTTTTGCTTTTATAAATCACTATTGTGTGTGCTTTTTTTTTTTTTTTTTTTTTGAGACAGAGTTTCGTTCTTGTTGCCCAGGCTGGAGTGCAATGGCGTGATCTCAGCTCACCTCAACCTCCGCCTCCTAGGTTGAAGTCATTCTCCTTCCTCAGCCTCCCAAGTAGCTGGGATTACAGGCATGCGCCACCACACCTGGCTAATTTTGTATTTTTTTTCAGTAGAGGTGGGGTTTCTCCATGTTGGTCAGGCTGGTCTCGAACTCTTGACCTCAGGTGATCTGCCCACCTCGGCCTCCCAAAGTGCTGGGATTATAGACGTGAGCCACTGCGCCCGGCCATTTTTGTATTTTTTTGTAGAGATATGGTTTTGCCATTTTGCGCAGGCTGGTCTCAAACTGGGCTCAAGCAATCTGCCCGCCTCAGCCTCTCAAAGTGCTGGGATTATAGGCTTGAGTCACAGTGCCCAGTCATGTTTTGCAGTTTCTAGTGTACAGGTCTTGAACATCTCTTGTCAGACTTATTCTTAAGTATTTAATATTTTTTGATGCTATTGTAAAGAGTGTTTAAATTTCAATTTCTGATTATTTGCCATTAGTATATAGAAGTACAATTCATTTTCTTTTTTTGAGATGGAGTCTCACTCTGTCACCCAGGCTGGAGTGCAGTGGCGCGATCTCGATACACTGCACCCTCTGCCTCCCAGGTTCAAGCAATTCTCTGCCTCAGCCTCCTGAGCAGCTGGGATTACAGGAGCCCACCACCACACCCCACTAATTTTTTATTTTTAGTAGAGACAGGGTTTCACCATCTTGGCCAGGCTGGTCTTGAACTCCTAACCTCATGATCCACCTGCCTTGGCCTCCCAAAGTGCTAGGATTACAGGTGTGAGCCACTGTGCCTGGCCAATTAATTAATTTTTTTTTTTTTTTGAGACGGGGTATCCCTCTTTCACCCAGACTGGATGGGATTTCGCCATGTTGCCCAGGCTGGTCTTGAACTCATGGGTTCAAGCAATCTACCTGCCTTGGCCTCCCAAAGTACTGAGATAACAGGTGTTAGCCACTGAGCCCAGCCAAATACTAGTAATTTCTGTATTTTGATTTGGTATCCTGAGACTTTGCTAAATTTGCTTATTTCTAGTAGTTGTTCTGTGAATTCCACTGAATTTATACATAGAAGATCATGTCATCGGTGAATAAAGACAGTTTATCATTTTCTTTCATTCTAGGAGCCCATTATTTCTTTTTTTGTCTTATTGCACTATTTAGAGCCTCTAGTATAATGCTGTATAGAAGTGGTGAGAGTAGACATCTTTGCTTTATTTTTTATCAGAGAGGGGGAAAGCAGTCAGTCATTCAACATTAAGTATTATGCTTTTGGTATTATTATTTTTTTTAATGAATACCTTTTACAAGCTTTTAAGTTTCCTTCTATTCCTGAGAATTTTTGTCAGGAATAAACATTCAATTTTGCCAAATGTTTTTTCTGTACCTACTGAGATGATCATATGGTTTTTCTTCTTAAGTTTACTATTATGTTGGCCAGGCACAGTGGCTCACATCTGTAATCCCAGCACTTTGGGAGGCCGGGGCGGGCGGATCATGAGGTCAGGAGTTTGAGACCATCCTGGCTAACATGGTGAAACCCCATCTCTACTAAAAATACAAAAAATTAGCCGGGTGTGGTGGCGGGCGCCTGTAGTCCCATTTACTTGGGAGGCTGAGGCAAGAGAATGATGTGAACCCAGGAGGCGGAGCTTGCAGTGAGCTGAGATTGTGCCACTGCACTCCAGCCTGGGCGACAGAGCGAGACTCTGTCTCAAAAAAAAAAAAAGTTTACTATTATGTTGAATTGCATTGATTTTTCTACTAGTAAACCTAACAATTTCTTGGGATAAACTAACTTGGCCATGATGTATTGTCTTTTAAAAATATTGCTAGATTCAATCTGCTAAAATTGTATTAAGAATTTTTACATATACATTCATAATAAGGTTAGTCACTACTTTTCTTTCTTTGTAAAGGCTGTCTAGTTTTGGTATCAGAGTAATACCTTCTAGAATGAGTTGGAAAGTATTATTTCTCTTCAATTTTCTGGGAGAATTTGTATAGAATTTCTCTCTTAAATGTTTGGTAGAATTCCCAAGTGAAGCCGTCTAAACATGGAGTTTCTTTGTTGGAAAGTTTTTTTTGTTTTTGTTTTTGTTTTTTGAGACAGAGTCTCGCTCTGTTGCCCAGGCTGGAGGGCAGTGGCAAGATCTCGGCTTACTGCAAGCTCCGCCTCGCGTGTTTACGCCATTCTCCTGCCTCAGGCTCCCGAGTAGCTGGGACTACAGACGCCCGCCACCTCGCCCGGCTAATTTTTGTATTTATAGTAGAGACGGGGTTTCACCGTGTTAGCCAGGATGATCTGGATCTCCTGACTTCGTGATCCACCCGCCTCGGCCTCCCAAAGTGCGGGGATTACAGGCATGAGCCACCGCGCCCGGCTGGAATGTTTTTAAAACTACAAATTCACTTTCTTTCGTAGGTATAGAGCTATTCTGGTTACCTGTTTTTTCTTAAGTGAGCTTTGGCAGTTTATGTCTTCCAAGGAATTTGTCCATTTTGTATAAGTTGAATTATTGGCATAAAGATGTTCATAGCAGTCCTTATTGTCCTTTTACTACCTATAAAATATGTATTGATGCCACTCTTCTCATTCCTGATACTGATAATTTGGGTCTTCTCTCTTTTTTCCTTATCAGTATAGTTAGAGGTTTCATAATTGTATTTGTTTTCTCAAACCAACTTTTGGTTTCATCAATCTTCTGTATTGTTTTCTTTTTTTTTCTGTCACTGATAGCTACTCTGATTCTATTATTATTATTATTATTATTATTATTATTATTATTATTATTTTGAGACAAGGTCTCACTGTGTCACCCAGGCTGGAGTGCAGTGGCACAATCATAGCTCAGTGCAACTTCAAACTCCTTGGCACAAGTGTTCTTCTTGTCTCAGCCTCCTGAGTAGCGAGGATGATGGGCGTGCACCACCATGTCTGGCTTACTCTGATTTTTTGTATTTCCTTTCTTCTACTTACTTTAGGTTTCATTTGGCCTTCCTTTTCAAGTTTCTTCTTAAGATGAGAGCTCTCAGGTCAATGATTGAAGGCTTTCTTTTTTTCAAATATGAATGTTCAGTGCTATAAATTTCTTCCTAAGTTCAACTTTAGTTGCATTCCACAAATTTTGAATGTTGTGTTTTTCATGTTCATTTAGTTCTAAATAGTTCCTAAGTTCCCTTTTCATTTATTCTTTGACACATGAAGTATTTAGAAGTGTATAGCTTAGTTTTCAAATAATTGTGGATTTTGCAGAGAGCTTTCTGTTGTTGATTTCTAATTCAATTCCATTGTGATCAGAGAATATACTTTGTATGACTTGAATTCTATTAAACATATCTGTACTTTATAATGGCCCAGACTATGGTCTATCCTGGTAAATGTTTTATGTGCACATGAAAAGAATATGTATTCAGCTGTTGTTACATGGGGCGTTCTATAAATGTCAATTAGGTCAAGTTGGTTGATAGTTTTGTTTAAATCTATATCTTACTGATTTTTGGTCCACTTATCCTACCAATTAATTGAGAGAAGGGTGTCAAAATCTCCAACTATAATTGTATACTTATTTATTTCTCCTTGCAATTTTATCAGCTTCTCTATATGTGTTTGCAAGCTCTGTTAATAGGGACATAAACATTTACGATTGTTATAGCCTCTTGATAAATTGATCATTTTATCAAAATTAAATACTCTTTTTATCCCTGGTAATATTCTTTGCTCTGTAATCTATTTTGTCTGATATTAATACATTGCCCAGACTTTTTTTGATTTGTGTTACCATGATATATCTATCTTTTATCCCATTATTTTTACCTATTTGTGTCCTTATATATAAAGTTGGTCCCCAGTAGTTTGAATAGATTTGCATCTTGCCTTTTTAACGAATCTCACATCTCCACCTTTTAATTGAAGTATTTAGACCATTTAAATTTAATATTATGTTGATATTGGGATCATATATTATTTGTTTTCTATTCATCCTACCTGTTCTTTATTCCTTTTTTCCTATTTTTCTTCATTGTCTTGGATTAAATTATTTTTATGATTAAATTGTATCTCCTTTGTTGGTTTATTAGTATAACTCTTTGCTGTATTATTTCAGTGATCGCTAAGGCATAGAGTATACATCTTTAACTTATCACAATCTATCTTTGAGTAATACTATACCACTGCACGTAGAATATAAGAAATGTAAAACATGCTTCCTTTTCTCCTGTCTTGTCCTTTGTGCTTTTGTTGTCATATATTATATTTCTATATGTGTTATATTTACATTTAGTTTCCAAATAGATAATACATTTTCTTATTTTTTGCTCTAAAGAATTGGTTATCTTTTAAATTACATTTACCCACAAAGTTACCATCTCCAGTATACTTCATTCCTTTATGTTGATGCAGATTTATATCTGGTACCATTTCCTTCTGCTTGGAGGATTACTGTTAACATTTCTTGTAGTGCTGGTCTGGTGATGATAAATTATTTTGGCTTTTGTATGTCTAAAAAGGGTCCTTGTTTTGCCTTCCATTTTTTGACAGAGATTTTGGCTGGGTAAAGGATTTTGTGTTGCCAGTGATTCCCTCTCCTTCCCTCCCTTCAGGACATTAAAAAATGTTGCTCCATTGTCTTGCACCTTTATCTTGCCGTGCTACACTTGCATTGTTTCTAAAAAGAAATCTGTCATACTGTTCTTTGTTCTTTGGCATGTGATATCGTTTTGCCTCTGTCTGCTTTTATGATTCTCTCTTTATTACTGTTTTTAAGCAATTTTATTACTATGAGCCTTGATGTAGTTTCTTCCAAGTTTCTTATGCTTGAGGTTTGGTGAGTGATATGGTTTCTGTGTCCCCACCAAAAATTTCATCTTGAATTGTAATCCCCATAATCCCCATGTGTCAAGGGTGGGACCAGGTGGAGTAATCCGATCATGAGGTGGTTTCCCCCATCATGTTCTCATGATAGTGAGTGAGTCTCACGAGATCTGATGGTTTTATAAATATCCAGCATTTCCCCTGCTTGTACTCACTCCGTCCTGCTGCCCCGTAAAGAAAGTACCTGCTTCGCCTTTGCCTTCCCCCATGATTTTAAGTTTCCTGAGACCTCCTCAGCAGTGTGGAACTGTGAGTCAATTAAACTTCTTTCCTTCTAAATTGCCCAGTCTGGGGCAGTTTATAGCAGCTTTAGAATGGACTAATACAGTGAGCATTGTGAATTTATTGGTTTATAATTTTATCAAATTTGGAAAATTTCATCCATTACTACTTGACATATTATTCTCTCTCACCTCATTTTTTTTCTATGGGAACTTTAGTTACACATGTATTAGGCCCCTTGTCCCACAGCTTGATGATATTCTGTTCATTTCTTTTTTTAATATTTTTTTCTCTGTGTGTTTCATTTTGGATAGTTTCTATGAAAATGTTTTCAAATTCACTAATCATTTTTTCTGCAATGTCCAATCTGACGTTAATCCCATCCTGTGTGTTTTTCATATTAGACATTTTAGTTTTCATCTCTAAAAGTTTGATATGGATCTTTTTTATAACTTCCATGTCTTCAATTACATACTCAACCTTTTCTCTAGCTTCTTGACAATAATTATAATAATGGCTGCATTAATATCCTTGTCCACGAAGTCTATCATTTGTATCAAATCTAGGTTAGTTTCAAATGACTAATCGTACATACACCCCTCCCCCTGTTTTTTGCTTGTTTTTTAGAGACAGGGTCTTGTTCTGTTGCCCACGCTTCAGTGCAGCAATGTGATCATAGCTCACTGCGGCCTTGAACTCCTGGGCTGAAGTGCTCCTCCCCACTCAGCCTCCCCAGTAGCTAGCACTATGGGCATGAGCCACCTTGCCCAGCCTATTGTACCTTTTATTGTGGATAGTAATTTTTTGTTTCTTCTGGAAATTTTTGGATAGATGTCAAACATTATGAATTTTACTTTCTGGGTGCTGGGTATTTTTGTCTTCCTGTAAATATACTTGAGCTTTGTTCTCTGGTGCAGTTTGATCCTTTTAGGTCTTGCTTTTAAGCTTTGATAGGGAAGGCCAGAACAGCGTTGAGCCTGAAGCTATTTTTCTTTTCCCCACTATAGAGGCAAAACCTGTCTGAGTGCTCACTCTACTCTGTGCCCTGTAAGTTCTAAGGTTTTCCACCTTGGCTGGTGGGAGTAGGTGCTCTTCACAGCCTTGTGGAGTCCTGTATACTGTTAGCTGTAATCCTGGCATGGGATCCTTTCCTTGGCCTCCGGTAACTTTTCTCAATTGTGTGCACTACGCATTACTCAGATGAATATTCAAGATGATCCTTGCAGATCTCTGGAGTCTTTTCTCTGTACAGCTTTCTCCTCTCTGATACTTTTTCCTGTGAACTATAGTGTCTGTTCGATGTAGGTAGACTGCTCAGGTCTGCCTAGGTTTCCCTTGCTGTGCTATAGCCTGAAAAATCTCTCCAGGCAGAAGCCAATATAACCATAGGGCTTACCTTTTCTGTTTGTGGTTTTAGGTATCACTTCTTTTGTTGCCAGATGTCTAATGTCTTGAGACCTGTTGATTAACTAAAAAAATATTTTTTTGGAGTTTTTTCAAGTTAGAGGGTAAAGCCCTTCCCATTACTCCATCTTGGCCAGAAGCAGAATTCTTTTTGCCTTCCTCTTAAATATAATCACGCAACCAAGGATTACCAGACATTAGAGAAAAGCCAAAAACATGCAATAAAAACAGCTTGATAAACTGTCAGAAAATAAATGATGCCAGAGGACATCAGTAATTAAGGGAACAGAACAACACATAAAATACTATACTAGAAACTATCCTCAGAGAAATTTGGGAAAATACTATATTGCATCCATAAAAGACAAATAGGATGCCATAACAAAATCAATCTAAGAAGAAGAAATAGCTCTTTAAAAATTGCAAATGGTTATTTATTAAACGTTTTTAATTAAAAAGGTTGGACACATACAAATGGCCAACAGATGTATGAAAAAATGCTTATCATTACTAATTATTAGGGAAATGCAAATCAAAACCACAATGAGATAACACTTTATACTTCACAGTCAGGATGGCTATGAAAAAAAAAGATAACAAATGTTGGTGAGAATGTGGAGAAACTGGAACTTTTTCATAGTATTGGTGGGACTGCAAAATGATTCAGCTGCTGTGAAAAACAGTATGGAGATTCCCAAAGAGTTAAAGATAGAATTGACTGGGCACAGTGGCTCATGCCTGTAATTCCAGCACTTTGGGAGGCTGATGCTGATGGATTGCTTGAGCCCAGGAGTTCAAGACCAGGCTGGGCAACATGGCAAACCCTGATCTCTACAAAAAATACATTAGTTGGATATGATGGTGTGTGTCTGTAGTCCCAGCTACTTGGGAGGCTGAGGTGCGAGGATCACCTGAGCCCAGAAGATCCAGGCTGCAGTGAACCGTGATCATGCCACTACACTCCAGCTCAGGCCATAGAGTGAGACTCTGTCTCAAAAGAAAGAGAGAAAGAAAAAAAAGTAGATGCATATATGTATAGATTTATTATACATAATGATAAATATATAAAATAATTCTATATTATATGTATATATTTATTATACATATACAGTAATATATACATATGCATATATTTATTATATATTAATCTATATTCATATATAAATGCATATGTAAATATTCAATATATAATGTATTTAAATGTATATATTTATATATTTACACATGTATTATATATGTATAATAAATAAATGTATACATGTATATATAATCAATAAAGATAGAATTACCATATGATCCAGCAATCCCACTTCTGGGTATGTACCCAAAAGAATTGAAAATCAGGATCTTGAAGGGATATAAGCACTCCCATGTTTACTGCAACATCGTTCACAAACAATCTCCAAGATATAGAAACAACCTAATCATCCATTGACAGATGAATGGGTAAAGAAAATGTGGCATATACATATTACGGAATACTATTCTGCCTTAAAAAGAAGGAAATCTGAAATATTCAACAACATAAATGGATCTTCAGAACATTGTGCTAAGTGAAATAACTCAGACATAGAAAGACAAATACTGCATGATTTCACTCATTTGAGGTATCTAAAGGAGTCAAGTTCATAAAATCAAAGACTGGAGTGGTGGTTACCAGGGGCTGGGGAGAGGGGAAACGGGAAGTTGTTTTTCTTTTCTGTTTTTTTTGAGACTGAGTCTTGCTGTGTTGCCAGGCTAGAGTGCAGTGGCACCATCTCAGCTCACTGCAACCTTCGCCTCCCAGGTTCAACCGATTCCCCTGCCTCAGCCTCCTGAATAGCTGGGACTACAGGCACACGCCACCACGCCTGGCTAATTTTTTGTGTTTTTAGCAGAGATGGGGTTTCACCGTGTTAGCCAGGATGGTCTCGATCTCCGGACCTCGTGATCCACCCCCTTTGGCCTCCAGAAGTGCTGGGATTACAGGTGTGAGCCATCTGCACCTGGCTGGGAAGCTATTTTTTAAAAAAGATTGGATAATAGAATTGAGGACATCTCCTGGATCGGAGAAGAAAAGAAAATTGGGAGAAAAGAGGAGAGATTTACAAGATCAATCCAGAAGGTGTAACCTACAAGTGGTGTAACCTAGAAAAGGAGAACGGAGAAAATGGAGGGAGGAGTATTATAAAGAAAATCATAAAAGCTAACTTCCAAGAGCTGAACTAAATCAGAAATCTTCAGATTTAAAAGGCCCAAGAAGTGCCTAGCCCATAAATGACAATAAAATACAAAACATACCAAGATGTGCACCTAAAGAAAAAAGATAAAATACAAAATACTACACTAAGCACATGTGTCCCAGTCATCAGTATATTTCCTCTATGCCCCATATCCACCCTTCTTTCCCTACTTTGGATTACTGGAGGTGGGTCCTGTAAATATTTCTCCTTTCCCAGGTGACGTAAGATTAGGCCTTGTCAGTAGAGGATACTGGAAGGACACTGCAAGGGGAAGGGGCTCCCCTTCCTGGTTCCAGTGATCATTTTTCTTGCTTCTGTGGTGCCAGCAGGCAGCTTCTTTCAGAGTGCTGTCAAAGTAGCTAATGGTGCATAACTGCCAGCAAATTTGAACAACACCCTGGAGGGTAGCTTCCCAGGAATTTTGCTAGTATCCCAGTGGGTAACTTCCTGCTTGCCAGCTTGAGCCCATGGCGTTTCAGCAAATTTCCAGTATACCCTTTCAATGATGTATCTTTTCCAATGACTTCGAATGTCAGCCTTGATTGAAGGTCTTCTTCCATGTTCATTCCTTCCTGGATATTCTTTTCAGTCCTAGAGGTGGTGGCTGCTCTTTACATCTGATATTTCTGCATTCTTTATCCATTTTACTAGACAATCCCCTTTTACTAACTAATAATTCTTCATATTACATTTTCTCTGATTATGTTACTATTATGGTTTCTGTCTCCTAATAATCCTGACTAATGCCACATTATTGTGAAATTTCAGAGTGGCAAGAAGTTAAAGAAACAAGAAGCATCTTTAGTTTTTTTTAAAAAGTCACCTACAAAAGAGTTAGAATCAGACTGATATCAGACTTCTCATCAGCAATGTTTAATTCTAGAAAGCAGTCAATAATTCTTTCAAAGTCCTGAGAATTCTACACCAAGTCAAATTATTAAGTGTGACAAGAGGATAAAGACATTTTTCAGATATGCAGGATATATGACTATACACTAAGTCTAAAGATGACAGCTTTGCAGCAAGCCTAGAGAGGGCTTCTGAGAATACTTGAGAAAAGAGTTCCAAGAGGACCCTTAGAACTTAAGGAAACAGGCTGGGCACAGTGGCTCATGCCTGTAATCCCAGCACTTTGGGAGGCCGAGGTGGGCGGACCACCTGAGGTCGGGAGTTTGAGACCAGCCTGACTAACATGGTGAAATCCCGTCTCTACTAAAAATACAAAAAATTAGCTGGGTGTAGTGGCACATGCCTGTAATCTCAGCTACTCGGGAAGCTGAGGCAGGAGAATCACTTGAACACGGGAGGTGGAGGTTGCAGTGAGCCGAGATAGTATCACTACACTCCAGCCTGGCAGACAATGAAAAAAAAAAAAAAAAAAACCAAAAAAAAAAAGAAAGGAAATATAACCACCACAGCACAAAAATATTTACAAAGATTTTAGCTTGTGGCTTACCATGATTTCTGACACCATCTTGTCATTATTCTTGGTGATTTCAATATCCAGGGAGATAATATTTCCGACTCCTTGATTTTTTTTTTTTTTTTTTTTGAGACGGAGTTTCGCTCATGTTGCTCTGGCTGGAGTGCAATGGCACAATTTCAGCTCACTGCAACCTCTGCCTCCCAGGTTCAACTGATTCTCCTGCCTTAGCCTCCCAAAGTGTTGGGATTATAGGCGTGAGCCACTGCGCCCGGACCCCTTGATCTCTTTTACAATGAATGTGTCCCCTGCCTACTTCTACCATCCGTGACCTTGGTCAGCCCCTGGATCTGAGCTTTCCAATTACTGTAGCCACTAGCCACTTTTAGCTTTAAGCACCTGAAATGTGGCTAGGTCAAAATGAGGTGTACCCAAGTGTAAAATATACACTGAATTTTGAAGATGTAGTTTCATAAAGTAAAGAATATGAAATATCGAATGAATATTTTTTATATTGATTACATATTTTAATGATAATACTTCACATGTATTTGTTAAGTAAAATGTTATCAAAAGAAATTCACTTGTTTCATTTTACTTTTTAAATGTGGCTGGTAGAATATTTTAAATTACATATGTTACTCACTTTATACTTCTATTAGCAGTGCCCTAGATTTTATTATCAATCACAGAAAATCCTCCTGAATCTCTGTTTTAATCGCCCTGTTCACTGAACACTATTTTCTCGGCTTACTTCCTATGGGACTCCACCTCTAATAACATTTCCTTCCCACCAAACTTTTAATTCACTGATGCTATCACCTTTTCACTGAACCTTCTTCCCTCCCCTAGGGTCCTCACAGCCTTTCCTACCTAGCTAAAATGCCATGTTCAATCACTTAAAAAACACTTTTTTGAGACAAGGTCTCACTCTGTCACCCACGCTCAAGTGCAGTGGTGCCATCACAGCTCATGCAGACTTAAACTCCAGGGCTCAGGTGATCCTCCCACCTCAGCCACCTACGTAGCGGGGACTACAGGTGCATGCCACCACATCTGACTTTTTTTTCTTTTTTCTTTTTTTTTTTTGAGATGGGGTCTT
Source organism: Colobus angolensis palliatus (assembly GCF_000951035.1). Classification (NCBI taxonomy): domain Eukaryota; kingdom Metazoa; phylum Chordata; class Mammalia; order Primates; family Cercopithecidae; genus Colobus; species Colobus angolensis. The sequence continues at coordinate 1,145,094 of NW_012115677.1, read as the reverse complement.
ATTATGTTGCCCTGGCTGGACTTAAACGCTTAGGCTCAAGCAATCTGCCTGCTTTGGCCTCCCAAAGTACTGGGATTACAGGTGTGAGCCACCACATCTGGACACAATCATTTTAATCACTCCCTGGCATATACCTGTAAATCCATTATGCTTCTGCATGGGTAATGGACTTATCAGGAACATGACAGGCTGATCTGAGAGAGTATGATGAGTCAGGAGCTAAAGTCTATACAAACGTGTTGCTGCACAATCTAGTGGTGTAGGGTGATTATGTTTCCTTTCTTGTGTGGTCTTTTTTTTTTTTTTTTTCCTTCCCTATTGTTCATTGTTGGCCTGTATCACATCTTTAAATTCTCAAAACTACTTGCTTGGTTAAATCTACAATCCTGGTTAAATCCAGATCTCTAACTCCTTCATGCCTGTATCAGCGTAGCAGACTGCGGCTGATGGAAATACATGACCAGTTTCACTTCAGATTCTTCCTGGTTAATCTCAGGAGACCCTCAGTGCAGCCCTCCCTCATACCACATGTGCTCAGTCTGTCTGCTCTCCCTGTCTCCTGTACTAGTGGTTTTCAAACTGTGATGGCTTTCCAAGGAGAAAAGAGTTGAAGGGAATTAGCTACCAGATCCTCAACATCTACATGGAGTTTCCTAAAATTCACATCACAAAATTTCTTCTCTCACTGTACAAAACAAAGGCAATCTCTCACCTCCTCCAATCTCAGGGGTCAATATCTCCAGGGATAAGCCACAGGGCAGTTCCATCACCTCTGATCAAGACACAGAAACATTTAACATTTCTCTGTGTGTATTTCCATTCAAGGAAAGTCAGCATTTGACCTACATTGAAGCGTTTTCAGTTCCTATACATTGTAGAGTAGAGTGGTAGATCATTGACAATTTTCATTGAAAGACCCAGACTTTTTTTTTGTCAAGAATGCATCATTCTTGGGTAAGAGTCCAGGAGAACAAAGAGATGACTAGTGAGAAATATTGGTGAGGATATTGATTGGTAAATTATTGATTATTAATGAGAAAAAAATTATTTTTTTTAGAGTCAATTAAAAAAAATTGAGACCAGGTCTTACTATTTTACCCAGTCTGGTCTCGAACTCTTAGGCTCAAGAGATCTTCCCTCATTGGTCTCCCAAAGTGCTAGGATTACAGGCATGAGCCACTACACCTGGCCAAAAAAAAAGACTTTTTAAATGTATTTAAACATTAGAAAACCTTTTTCACTATTCTCATCCTTAGGTCTATGTTATTAGCTAGGAAGAAAAAACTTTTTGAATATCAAATCAGTGTAAGTTAATAATAACAATTCTTCCACTGTAACTGGAATGATTTCTGAGACTACCAGTATTAAAACAATATATTAAATAAAAGCTGTAGATAAAACTTTTATGTGATTTCTTTCAGATTGGGTGCACTATATTAAATAATATAGTTAGTACCTATTTTATTAAATTATATCATGAAATATTTCACTTACAGTCAACTCTCATAAAGTGTTAAATATTATCTACCTCCTATTCAAAAATGGTTGCTAGTGGCTGGGTGCAGTGGCTCATGCCTGTAATCCCAGCACTTTGGGAGGCTGAGGCAGGTGGATCACTTGGGCTCAGGAATTCAAGACCAGCCTGGTCAACATGATGAAACCCCATCTCTACTAAACATATAAAAAATTAGCTGGATGTGGTGGTGCATGCCTGCAGTCCCAGATACTCAGGAGTCTGGGGCATGAGAGTAGCTTGAACCTGGGAGGCAGAGGTTGCAGTGAGATGAGATCATGCCACTGCACTCCAGCCTGGGTGACAGAGCGAGATTCTGTCTCAAAAAAAAGAATTTTTTTTAGTCAGCTATAAAGTTTTATTTCATTAAATAAACAGGAAAATGTAATTATGATATATAATGCAATTAATGGAGTTACTTCTGATTTTTATTTAAAAGCTTTACTAAATTATTCTCAAAAGTAGACTATCAGAGATCTCCTATGCACACAAACATAAATTTAAATTAACTATTTAAATTACTTAAAAATTTGTAAATAAACAATGGGACTAATAAATAATGCAATTAGAAGTAATTAACAGGGCCGGGTGTGGTGGCTCAAGCCTGTAATCCCAGCACTTTGGGAGGCCGAGACAGGCAGATCACGAGGTCAGGAGATCGAGACCATCCTGGCTAACACGGGGAAACCCCAACTCTTCAAAAAAAAAAAAAAAAAACTAGCCAGGCGAGGTGGCGGGCGTCTGTGGTCCCAGCTACTCGGGAGGCTGAGGCAGGAGAATGGCTTAAACCTGGGAGGTGGAGCTTGCAGTGAGCTGAGATCCGGCCACTGCACTCCAGCCTGGGCAACAGAGCGAGACTCTGTCTCAAAAAAAAAAAAAAAGGAAGAAGAAGTAATTAACAATAGGACTAACTAAACACATAATATGTGTGAGTGAAATATGACAATATTTTAATAACTTTCTTCTTGTCCTTTGATATAGCAATTGTTTTATCTTTTTTTAACTCTATATTAGGTATTTAAATTTTGCAGGTTCTATTATTATATATTCTTAAGAAAATATACATAAGATATTTTAAAAGAAGAACATAAATAGTATTATTAACCAAATATTACCTATATTTAATAAAAAATTGCAGTGACATGTTTCCTTCTGCCCTGTGATGTGGTAGGTTTTTTTAAACCTTTGGTTGTCTTTTTCTTGTTTATTTTATTTATTTAGTTTTTGAGATGGAGTTTCTCTTTTGTTGCCCAGGCTGGAGTGCGATGGCATGATCGTTCAAGCAATTTTCCTGCTTCAGCCTCCTGAGTAGCTGGGATTACAGGCACGCACCACCACGCCTGGCCAATTTTGTATTTTTAGTAGAGATGGGATTTCACCATGTTAGTCAGGCTGGTCTCAAACTCCTGACCTCAGGTGATCCACCTGCCTTGGCCTTCCAAAGTGCTGGGATTACAGGCGTGAGACACCATGCCCAGCTGCCTTTTTCAATAATATTTCTCTGAACTGCCTGCAGCTTTTAGGACATCCTTCCTTCCTTTTATGCAGTGGTAAAAGTGAATACAGTCAAATGTAAATTCATTTTGACTTGCAGCTCTGCTATTATCAAGTCCATATTATAGAAGTTTATAAACAATAAAATTTCCCAGGATTTTCCTAGCAGCACCTTCTGCTGAATATGCAGATAGATGAGGAAAGTCTAGTTTTTTTTTTAACAAAATATCAACAATTTTTTGTTTTGTGCTTTCTGTAGTTTCACTACAGAAATAAGACAATTGTTTGAAACTCCATTTTTCAAATTAAAGTAAGAGCAGGAGAACATTTTGTTGTTGATATAATTCGATTCATTTCTTGATATATTATAGGAGGCATGATCATAGGTACAATCTGATGAGATGAGTTCCAAAGGGTGGTACTGTGTTGAACAGTATCACCCCCAACATGAAAATTCATGTCCACCTGCAACCTGTGAATGTGACCTTATTTGGAAATAAGGGTCTTTGTAGAAGTAATCAAGTTAAGATGAAGTCATACTAGATTAGGGTGGGCCATAAATCCAATATAACTGCTGTCCTTAAAGAAGAGGGAAATTCAGACAGACACACACACACACACGGGGAAGATGTGTGATTCCAAGTGAGGCTGGAAGGAGAAATTGGAGTGCTGTAGCTTCAGGCGAAGGCATGCCAAGGACTGCCAGGATCACCCGAAGCTAGGATGGAGGCGTGCAACAGGTTCCTCCCTAGAACCTCGGAGGGAGCACAGTCCTGCTGACACCTTGATTGCAGACTTTCCGCCTCCAGAACTATGAGAGGGTAAATTTGTTGTGTCAAGCCACCTGTTTTGTGGTACTTGGTTTTGGCAGCCCTAGCAACCTATTATAGGGCCCAACATGTCAGTTCTCAAATTTCCCCCTTTTGTTTGCCCACAGGACATTATAGCTTCAGCTTGCGAATCAGGAAATGTAACTTCACTCACTTCCATAGTGCCATCAAGAGAATGATAAAATACTGTGTGTTTGTTCATGTGGTATGCCCATACCAATTCAGTGGTCACTGTTTTTAACTGAGCATAGGTGTCTTTGGGAGACAAAAACAAAAAAACTCTTCTGATTTAGAAATTCTTCCTTGTCTAATCCCAGAATTGTGAAATCCAGCGTCCACGTGTGTTTTCGCAATCACCTTTTCTGCAATGCCCAGGCCAAAGCTGCTTTCTGCATATTGTGCAGTGTGCGACATTTTGGCGACTTACCTCCCTAATCCAGTTGTATGTGTCCTTCCTTCTGTCCTTAAAAGAACATAGTCATTTAGCCTTCCTTTTCAGCGAGATCTGGGTCGTGCTGGTGATACTGTAGTTGTTCTCTTTTTCACAATCTGAACTTTTAGAAAATATTGCCACAATATTTACAATGTTAAAAATTAAACTAGCACTCTCTGGAATAAGGAGTCTGGCTCCACTCTTTGGCGTTTGGCTAGCAACAGCATTGAGCCCCACCTCTCTGTCTCTCTGTCTGCCCCACATCTGGGCAAGCTGATAAGAAAGGCTGGGTGTTCTCTCTGTGCTGTGGAGAGACTCAAACTACATAAGCTCCTCCCAACAGGGAGGAGCCCTCACCCCGCCCTCCCCCCCAACCACAATAAAACTCAACCAGTCTCTATTCCCTGCTCTCTCAAGCCATTCTGGACTTACAGAAAGGTCCGCTCTGCTTTCCCCAGAGACCTCAATTATGTAAGTAATCAACCTTTCCATTCTCTCTTGAGGTGTACTTGGCATTAGGAGTCTTAACATCTGAACTTCGGGTGGGGCTTACCTAGTTCTCCAGAGCAGTCACACTAATCCTCAGACATTTAGTGGGGTGCAATGGCTCACACCTGTAATTCCAGCTCTTTGGGAGGCCCAGGTGGGAGGATCACTTGAGCCCAGGAGTTTGAGATCAGCCTGGGCAACACAGGGAGACCCTGTCTCTAAAAAAAAAAAAAAAATTAGCTGGGTGTGGTGACACGTGTCTGTGGTCCCAGCTGCTCAGGAGGCTGAGGTGGGAGGATCACTTGAGCCTGCGAAGTTAAGGCTGCAGTGAGCCATGATTGTGCCACTGCCCTCCAATCTGACAATCTGAGCGACAGAGCAAGATCCTGTCTCCAAAAAAAAAAGCACAACGGTTAATCTATAGGTGAAGTCAAACAGACTGTTAACACCCACGATTGCAACTCAAGTTGCATACTTAATTCATATTACTTGAAGTGTTGCCAGAATGGGTGATCCATTATGTCAACCACAAACCACTGTGGCCAACCTCAGTGGTCAGGAAAAATCTGATAGTGACTTCCAAAGGCAGAGAGTCAATGCTGTATCCATTTAACACTATAAATAGCACGGCTTTCAGTCTCTAGTTTTTAGGGTCACTGTATAGGTTTTGCATTTTCTCTCCAACTTCTGCCCCCATCACTGACAACCAGAACTTTTCATATCCTTGGGAGGGATTTGCCAGGACACAGGGCTTTCAGAGCTAAAACTGGGGCAGTTTCAGGGAGAGACTTCGAGCAAGAACTGCTCAGCTGAATCCTATCCAAATTCCTTACCTACAGAAACTATGAGTGATGACAGTAAATTGCTGTTTTGAGCAAATGAGTTTTTGGGGTGATTGGTTATGCAATATAGATAATTAAAACAGCAACGAAGCCAGGCACAGTGGCTCATGCCTGTAATCCCAGGACTTTGGGAGGCCAAGGTGGGCAGATTACGAGGTCAGGAGTTCAAGACCAGCCTGGCCAGCATGGTGAAACCCTGTCTCTACTAAAAATACAAAAATTAGCTGGGCACGGTGGCAGGTGCCTCTAATCCCAGCTACTCAGGAGGCTGAGGCAGGAGAATCACTTGAACCCGAGAGGTGGAGGTTGCAGTGAGCTGAGATCGCACCATTGCACTCCAACCTGGGCGACAGAACGAGACTCTGTCTCGAAACAAAACAAAACAAAACAAAACAAAACAAAACAAAACAAAAAACAGCAACTCAAACTGGCTACAGCAGAGCCTGTATCTTTTCTTTTAAGCTGTGTTCTCTCTACAGTCGTCCCCGTCTCCTTATGTGACAACTCCGTTCTTCCAGGTGCTCAGGTAAAACCCTGGAGTCATTCTTGACTGCATTTTCTGCCACATCCAATCACTCACCAATCATATTGGCTCTACCTTCAAAATAGATCGAGATTCTGACCTCTTCTCATCTCTTTCACTACTGTCACCCTACTTCAGGCCACCATCATCCTTTGCTTAGATTGTTTCGTGTCTCCCAACTACTTTTCCTGCTTCCTCCTCACCCCCTTCAGTCTCTTCTTATCACGATATCCAGAGTGGTCTTATTCGCATGTACGTTAGATCCTGTCCGACCACTGCTCAAACCCTTTCAAAGGCTATCTGCCTTTGCTATAGTAAAAGCCAAAGTCCTTGCTTTGGCTTCTAAGGCCCTCCATGATCTACTCCCCATGACTTCTCTGTCTTTATTCCCCTCTACTGTCCCCCTTGGTCAATCTTCTCCAGCCACATGAGCTTGCTTGCTATTGCTTGAATACAATAAGCACACTCCTGTCTTAGGACCATTGTACTTGCTGTTCCCTTTGCTTGGAATGCTGTTCCAGCAGATAGCTGCTTGGCTCGATCCCTCACTTCCTTAAGTTACTTTCTCAGAGCAGTCTTCCCTGCCCAGCCTACCTAAAATTTCAGCTCCTTTGACTGACTCTTATTCTTCTTCCTTGCCTTATTCTCTTCTTAGTACTTTCCATTACCCAGCATGCTCTATAGTTTACGTATCTGTCTTGTTTTTTGTTTGTCTCCTCACTGAAATGAAAGCTCTGTGAAGGCAAGGATTTCTGTCCATTTTTTCCCTGTTCTATCCCTAGAGCCTAGAGAACTGTACCTAAAACATAGCAAACTCTTAATAAACATTCACTGTTCAATGGATAGTCATCATAGTGATTGACACTGCATATTGATTTTCAAATTTAGAATCAGCACTTAGGAAAAGAGCAGAAGAGGGATTACAGAACAGTATGTAAATGCTTTCAACCTTAAGGATGGGACAGTATGATGACAGAGGTTTGGAAGTGATCAGGGAAGGAGAGGTGAAAAGAAGGGAAAGGACACCAATGTCTTCATCTTGCAAAGTATCAGAAACAAGAGACTGGCTCCGATGACTGGAAAATGAAGTAAAGTTATAAGCACAAAATTGAAAGTTGTAACTTATGCTTGTAAGCATAATTGATAGAACTAGAAACAATGAGTTAACATGGGAGAGAGATGGAAGTGGTAATATAAATCATAACTGAGTTCATCAATAATATTGGCAATGTCTGTCTTTGTCTGATTTCCCTAGAACACAGAGCCCGAGGCAAAGCTTAAGTGCTTACACTTTTTCGGGAGGTACAGACCCAGCTCTGCGAGAGCCAGGGGAAAAGGAAGAGAGGCAGGGAAGGAATGGCAGCAAGCACAAGGTGATGAATGACTACACTGGCCATTGCTTCATGAAGAGCCATGAATAAACAGAGCTGGTTTCTCAGCAGGTGGCTGGCTGCTCAGTCACAAAGGACCTCTTTGGATAGGCTTTATGGAAATACTGTGCCTGGGACAGTCCCTCAAAGGCAGGAGGGAGAGAAAATGCATCTGCAAGCTCACTTTGCCTTCTATCTTCTGCTGGTCAAAATGTGCTGGCTGGAGCAGTTAATGCCCACACACATCTGGATTGTGTCACTTGGTCCCTTTGGTAGCCACTGGGGAAGCCAGATCTGAGCACGTGGCCTGATGGCTGCTGCAGTGGAACCACATGCACACACTCGGTCAGTCACCACTGGGATGGCCTGGTCAGGGCAGGCTGAGTGGCTGGGAGACCGCTGAGCCTATGATAGCTAAGCAACCTCCTGTGATGTATGCACTGCAGTGTCCAAATGTGAAAAAGCAAGAAAGCATATTTTTTTCTGGAGAGAAGGAGGAAACCACCAGGAGAATACAAACAGAAAAAAGGTAAGGTGGTTGTCTCTGGAGGTGGGAAAGAGGTTGGAGAGCAGAATGTTGCATCTTATTAGCATTCCTGTACAATTTTTTAAATGCATGGATACATTGATAGAAATCACTTTTTAAAAACTCACAAACGGCCGGGCGCGGTGGCTCAAGCCTGTAATCGCAGCACTTTGGGAGGCCGAGACGGGAGGATCACGAGGTCAGGAGATCGAGACCATCCTGGCTAACACGGTGAAACCCCATCTCTACTAAAAATATAAAAATTAGCTGGGCATGGTGGCACGTGCCTGTAATCCCAGCTACTTGTGAGACTGAGACAGGAGAATCGTTTGAACCCGGCAGGCGGAGGCTGCAGTGAGCTGAGATCACGCCACTGCACTCCAGCCTGGGTGACAGAGGGAGACTCTGTCTCAAAAACAAAAAGATTTGGAATTAATCGAAAGGAGTGACTGGGTTAAGATAAGGGGTTGTGGACACCAAAGTTTTTATTATGTAGATGAAGCCTCCAGCTGGCAGGATTCAGAGAGAATAGATGGTAAATGCCTCTTATCAGACCCTAAAGGGGGCTGGACTCTTAGTTTAATCTCTCCTGGATTAGGAAAAGACCTGGAAAGAGAAGGGGATTTTCTATAGAATGGAGATTTTTCTCCAACAGAGATAGTTTTTCAGGGTCATTGCAAAATATGTCAAAGAAACATATTTAGGGGTAAAATACTTTGATTACTTTCAGGGCCTGCTATTTGTCATGTGATGCTATACTACAGTCAGGCTGGAATTTGGTATCTTATTGTTACAGTCTCATATATATATGTGTGTATATATATATATATATTTTTAAGACAGGGTCTCTCTTTGTCACCCAGGCTGGAGTACAGTGGCACAATCTCAGCTCACTGCAACCTCTGCCACCCAAGTTCAAGTGATTCTCCTGCCTCAGCCTTCTGAGTAGCTGGGATTACAAGTGTGTACCATCACGCTTGGCTAATTTTTGTATTTTTAGTAAAGAGAGGGTTTTACCATGTTGGCCAGGCTGGTCTTGAACTCCTGACCTCGGGTGATCCACCCACCTTGGCCTCCCAAAGTGCTGGGATTACAGGCATGAGCCACTATGCCAGCTCTTTTGTCAGTCTTAAGATCTCTGTTTCAGTGCTAATGCTGGTCAGTTGTGCCTGAATTTCAAGGGGAGGAAGGCATAGTGAGGCATGTCCAACCCTCCCTTCCCGTCATCATCATAGTCATCGCTTGAACTAGTTTTTCAGGTTTACTTTGGAATGCCCTTGGCCAAGAGGAGGAGTCCATTCAGTTGGCTGGGGGGCTTAGAATTTTATTGTTGGTTTACAATGGCAACAAAGATGTCTCCTTTGCAATGTGAATTGGCCACTCCCCCTTAAAGTTCTGGAGTCTACTCCAGAACTAGATTCCCTTGAATCTAGGCTAACCTTAGTGATTTGCTTGTAACCGATAAAATGTGACAGAATTATCATTAAAAAGACATTCCCTCTTGGAACCCAGCTGCCATGTTGTGTGAAACAAGCCATGTGTGGAGGCTACAAATAGGTGCTCTGGTTGACAGACTCAACTGAGCTCAGACTTTAATTCATGCTAGCTCAGGCACCAGGCATGTCAGCAAAGCAGTCTCTAGATGATTCTAGCTTCCAGGCATTCAAGTCACCCCCAGTGGAGTCATTCCCAAAGGAGGCTCCAGACACTTTAGGACATAGGCCACTCTCACTGTGCCCTTTGTGACTTCCTGTCCTGCAGGACACGAGCATAGCACAATGGTTACTATTTTATGCCATTAAGTATTGGGGTGGTTCTACTTAGCAATAGGTAAGCCAGAACACCTGGTTATATACACAAGCATTCATAAGAATCATGTCATTTTCAAGCAGGAAAAGACCTCAAGAGATAGTCCGTCCCCCTCCCTCAGTTTTCAGATAAGGAATCAGTTACATGACTTGTCTGAAGTCATACAATTAGCTGGCAGACCAAGAATCTGAAGTCCTTTCCCATTACAATACAGACATGCTCATCATGCCCTGCAAACTCCTGTCAACTGGAACTACTGCAACTGTTCTGCCAGGGACAGGTTCTTCTCTAAAATTCCAGCTCTCCGGAGGGAGAAGGCCCTGACTTTGGGTACGCCTTTAAACTGAAGCTCCCTGTGGGGTCTATCTAAAGAGTCATCCCTCACTTTACCAGGCTGGCCAACTTGATTCTTCCTTTTCTCAATCTTCCTTGGTCTTTCTCCACCTCTTCCTTGTGGCTTCTGCCACTCCACTATTTTCTTCTCTTTCCCTTTTTCAACACTGGGTATTGAAATACTATGTATCAACCAATGGCCTTCAAGGGCATAGAGTATGCTTAAAATTATGAGGTAAGACTCATAACAGAAGTGAAAGGGATCACCCAGCTGTTGGTAGTTATCAGAGGAACTCAAGATATGAAACAGACAGAAGTAGAGCACCCCATCTACAAGGAGACTCCTGACATATCTCATCAGTCACCAGCGTCCTAAGGAATCACATTTGGAAATTCTTTAATCTCTCTTCCATTTATAGATGGGGAAACTGATCTCAGAGAAGTGAAATGATTTTCCTAGATCATACACAGTCTTTGTGCCTCTTTGGAAATCCCAAAGCATCAAAATGCATTTTTCTCCTTTAAGGATTTTATTTGTGGCAGTTTAATATTAAAATCACTGATATTCAAAGGTACATTTTCAACATCACAAATTTAGACTCTATAGATAGCAACATTAAGTTCTAGCACTGGAAACACATTAAAAGGGTGCTTTTCAAGTGTTTAATGGAACATGTGTATCTTCTCAAGAGTGGTGCTTTAGCGTGAATATAAAGAGGGAAAATTCTAAACGAGGCCATATTCTTCAGAGGAAAAAAATAAGCCTTATGAAGAAAGAAAACAGAAAGTCAGATTTCTAAAGCCTGGTCTGGGAAGATATTTAAGGGTTGTTTAACTAAACTCAAGTATATCTAAGAGGTTGATAATTCATTCTGTCCCACTGAGGAGCTGGAAATATAATGGAATCTTTAAGTTTAAACCTAGTAAAATTGTTGGTTTGGGTTCTGTGTTCCTGTTTTTATCTATTTTCTAGAAAGCTTTCACATTTCCAGAAAAGAAAGAGAAATGATTGTTATATATTTAGTTTTAACATAAGGTCTTGCTCTGTCACCCAGGCTGGAGGGCAGTGGCGCCATCTCTGCTTACTGCAACCTTTGCCTCCTGGATTCAAGCAATCCTCCCACCTCAGCCTCCCAAGTAGCTGGGACTACAGGCACGTGCCACCATCCTCTGCTAAACTTTTTTGTTTATTTGTTTGTATTTATAGTAGAGATGGGTTTCGCCATGTTGCCCAGGCTGATGTCGAACTCCTGAGCTCGAGTGATCTTTCCGCCTTGGCCTCCCAAAGTGCTGGGATTACAGGTGTGAGCCACCATGCCCAGTTCAGAAAGATGAATGATTTAACTAAACACACAGATGTAGAGACTGGCACACAAAAAGGTAAACATACTTGATCAAGGTCAAGGATTCATTCATTTAAATCACAGTTCTCAACTGTTTTTGGATTATGAATTCTTTCAGGATTCAACTAAAGTTTGGATCCACTCTCCAGAAAAATTTAGACATTAAAAAATTTGCATATGTCTTAGTCAGTTCTGGCTACTATAACAGAGTTCCATAAACCTGGTAGCCTATAAACAACAAAAATTTATTTCTCATAGTTCTGGAGGCTGGGAGCCCAAGATAAGAGTAACAGCATGGTTGGGTTCTGGTGAGGGCCCTCTTCAGGTTTCAGACAGCCAACTTCTCATTGCATCCTCACATGGCAGAAAGAGGACTAGGGAGTTCCTTGGGGTCTCTTTTATAAGGGCAGTAATCCCATTTATGAGGGCTCACCGTCATGCCCTAATGAGCTTCCAAAGGCTCCACCTCCTAGTACCATCACATGGGGGGTTAGGATTTCAACATATGAATATTGAGGGGACAGAAACATTCCATCTATAACAGCATAGAATGCCCATTCATGAATCCCACATCTGTGAACCTCTGGGCTAAATATAGGATAAATCCAGACAATGGATAAAGTGGTTAAAATGATGAACTCCATCTTCTATGTTTTGAAGTAGAAATTCAGCCCCATTACTGAAAGGGTTTAAGGAGTAGACCATAGAATAGGAACATATAAGTAGTATAATACTATTTTTATTAAAGTAAATATTTATATTGTGCATATATAGCAAAAAAAATTTTATTGAGTACTTGTTAGTTACCATTTTTCTAAGTTCATCTATATATTGTATTTTTTAATGAATGAATTTTTTTTCTTTCTTTTTTAAATTTCAGTAATTTGGGGGGAACAGGTGGTGTTTGGTTGCATGGAAATGTTCTTTAGCGGTGATTTCTGAGATTTTGGTGTACCCATCTCCTGAGCAGTGTACACTGTACCCACTGTGTAGTCTTTTATCACTCACTCCCCTCCTACCTTTACCCCTGAGTCCCCAGAGTCCATTATATCATTCTTATACCTTTGTGTCCCCATAGCTTAGCTCTTACTTATAAAAGAGAACATACAATGTTTGGTTTTCCATTCTTGAGTTATTCAATTCACTTAGTTATTCTATTCACTTAGAAAAATAGTCTCCAACTCTATACAGGTTGCTGCAAATGCCATTTTTTCATTCCCTTTTGTGGCTGAGTAGTATTCCACATTAATCTGTATAACTTAATCCCCACAACAACCCTATAAGTTAGACACTATTATTATAACCAGTTTGCAAATGAGGAAATGACACACACACACAAACACACACACACACACACACACTCAAACTGGAAGCCATGAGGTTAGGAATCATATCCAGCATCTGGGACAGGGCAAGGTAGACTCTGAAGGTGATACATAAAGATGTGTTGATTTAATGAATGAGCCAAATGTTAACAGTTTTTTTTTTTTTTTTTTTTTAATGAGAGGTAGAGGATAAGGCAACCCTTTTATTGTCTGCTTGCATTTTCTACTTAATTTTTTTTGTTTATTTTTAGATGGAGTTGCACTCTGTCGCCCAGGCTGGAGTGCAGTGGCACCATCTCAGCTCACTGTGACCTCCATCTCCTGGGTTCAAGCGATTCTCCTGTGTCAGCCTCCCAAGTAGCTGGGACTACAGGTGCACACCACCATGCCTGGCTAATTTTTGTATTTTTAGTAGAGACAGGGTTTCGCCATGATGGCCAGGTTGGTCTCAAACTCCTAATCTCAAGTGATCCATTCTCCTCAGCCTCCCAAAGTGCTGGGATTACAGGTGTGAGCCCCTGTGCCCAGCCTACTTGAATTTTTTTTTTTGAGATGAGTTTTGCTCCTTTTGCCCGGGCTGGAGTGCAATGGCATGATCTTGGCTCACTGCAACCTCTGCCTCCTGGGTTCAAGCGATTCTCCGGCCTCAGCCTCCCAAGTAGCTGGGATTACAGGTGCCCACCACCATGCCTGGCTGATTTTTGTAATTTTAGTAGAGATGGGGTTTCACCACATTGACCAGGCCGGTCTTGAACTCCAGACCTCAGGTAATCCCCCTGCCTCAGCCTCCCAAAGTGCTGAGATTACAGGCATGCCCCACCGTGCCCGGACCTACTTGAGTTTTTATGATGAGCATGTTGGCAGATCACAGTTAGTGTTCAACAAATATCCATGTGCTTCTCTATGTTTCCCATCCTCTATGCTTCTAGGTGTGTTCATGGGACTAATTCTCACCAATGGAATGTTTGTGGAAATAATGCGTCTCCTTCAGCCGGAGGCAGTTAAGAGACAAGGACTATTGGGGGCCATCTCTGAGACTGGCTACCACAGAGACCATAAAATATTCAGCAACGTGTAGACTCAGTTTGCCTGTGTAATTTATAGGGGACATGAAGACAAATTTCAGGTTGCTGTTTTGTGGTATAATTCCCTGAAATTATCTTATTTGTTTATCGGGTCTTTCCTGCCTTACTGGAATATCAGCTTCCTGAGAGTGTAAAGCTCGTGTCTGTTCTGCTGTCTGCTGTTTCCCTGGTGCCTGACACAGTGACTACCACATGAGAAGAGCTCCTAAAATAGTGAAATAAATGAAGAATCACATGAGTGAAGTCCTCTGGGTACCTGAGTATGGGCGAAACTGGAAAACATTGATGGAGTTTTCCATAGCAGCATCCTAAGAAGACACCCTTGAGTGGGTGAGAACTCATTTTGAGGACATCAGCAAACACAGCTTAAGAGGAATTTAAAAGGTGGTATCACCTGGGCTTGCTTTCTCAGGTACTCTTTTAAAAGGATGTAATTCATAGCTGTCCCAGGAAGACTCACCAGGAACACTGTTAATAACTGCCTTAGAAGCATTTTGTGATCTATCATTTAGGATATTTGTTTAGTTGCTCTAATAGGCACCAAGTAACAATGGGTTAAACAATGGTCTGTCTTTCAAATAAAAGTCCAGCTGGTAGGCAGCCCAGGAAAGGTGGGCTGCTCTGCTTCATGTGATGGTCTGAGGACCCTTATGCCTTCTATTTTGTTGCTTTGCCATCCTCCAGGGTGTTGTCCTATCCACATGATTGAGTTGAATGCCCACCATCATGTCTGCATTGCAGCCTCAAGAAAGAGAAAAGAAGAAAGGGAAAGCATGCAACTTTCTTTTAAGGATGTGACCTAGAAGTGACATACATCACTTAGGCTCACATGCCATTGGTGGGAACTTAGTCATATGGCCACTGCTAGTTGCAAATGAGGCTGGGATATGTCATCTCTAGATGGACAGTCATGTACCTCCCAAAAACTTGGGGGTTACTATTACCAAAAGGAAGAAAGAAAATATGAATGGGTGGGGATTGGCAGTCTCTCATCAGTAGGAAAGCATCATGACTGATGCTGAGAAACTCTTTGCCCAAGTCTTTATGGCCTATATATGTAACTCCATATTACTGACAATGTGCATCACAGGGTGTGGTAGGTGGCTTCTAAAATGGCCCCAAATGATTCCTGTCTCCTGGTACTCGAGCCCTTGTGTAATCCCTTTTTCTTGAATGACTTCCTTCAAGTTAATAGACTGTTGATAGGCTGCCACTTCTATGATTAGATTGTTAAAGATGTACCTCCATTTTCCTAGCAGACTTTATTGCCTTTGCAGCTTGCAAGCTTTGATGAAGCAGCCATGTTGGGAAGGCCCATATGGCAAGAAACCAAAGTCAGTCTCCAGACAATAGCCAGCAAAGAACTGAAGTCCTCAGTCCAATAACCTACAAAAAACTGAATCCTACCAATAACCACTTGAGTTTGGAAATGGATCCCTTACCAGTCGAGGCTTCAGATTAGACCCCAGCCTTGGTTGACCTTCAGTGTAGCCTTATGAAAGACCCTGAAGCAGATAAAGCAACTAAACTGTGCCTGGACTTCTGATGCACAGAACTTGCGAGATAATAAATGTATGTTGTTTGAAGCCTCTAAGTTGGTGGTAATTTGTTGCAACAAAAAATAACTAATACATAGGGGTCTTTATTAAGACTGCTGCTCTGGGTCTAACTGTCTTAGGAGCACTATACCTGTTCCTTCTGAGGCATGGCCCTTCCACATCTCCAGATCCATCAGTCCTCCACACAACACACATCCACACCACTACCACCTCTTCTCCATCGGAGACACTCTCCTTCTCTCTTCAGCTGTGGCTTCTTTCTTCCACCTCCTGCCTTGTGGTTTTTGCTTTTTCTTTTTTTGGCCTTTGAATGGTCACTCAACATACTCTTCTAAGTTAGTTTAGATTATGATAATAGCCAGGAAGGTAGTGGTAGGGGAATGTCTTTAAAAGCTGGAGAAATGAGACTTGGGGAATGCAAAGGAATGACTATTAGACATTGGGAAGTTGAGATTACCTCAGAGAAGCCATCAGACCCAGGATTCTGGGAGAGATAGAGAGAGACAGTTAGCAGCTTCCTAGAACCACCACTGTATCCCCACTCAAACAGCTCAAGGAAGAAAGGGATTCTGGTCTTTAATCTGAACCCACCTCTTATAGATGCCAATGGGAAGAGACACTACCAGTTAAAACTATGCCTTGTTTACTATACTGACCATACTTGTAGTACCTTATATTCACAACAAAATACTTATTGAGTATATAGTATGTGCCAGGCACTATATTAGGCTCTGGTATGTGGTAGTGAATAGCCTCTGCTCTCCTGGTGTTCCTAAATATTCCCTGCCAACTTTCTGTATTTCTTACTAGACTGCTGGCTCCATGAGGACAAGAACCTTGTATGACTTTTTCATGATGGATGTTCATCTGTGCCAGCTGTAAAAATTTAACAAATACTTGTGGAATACACGAATCCAAAAGTGAGTGGAATGATAAAGAGGTAAGACATCAGGTGAGGGAGTAAGATTTTACAACACGGTGACTTTACTAGAATGCAAACTCTACAAGGGCTGGACCTTGATAAGTATTGGTTGCTTTATCTGTACAATAAAGAGGTTTGACTTGGTGAACTCTGAAATTTTGGTTATAAACCTCAATGACTCTTTGATTCTGAACTGTCACAGAAAGATATGAGCCTAGAATAAAATATCTAGAACATATATATTTAACTCAATTTTTGTGACTTCAGTTCAGAATTTAATTAATTTTAGTTGGGAATTTAGCAAACCCAAGCGATCATTTAGTGTCTTTATTCTTATATTTTGACAGGGAAAGGAT
Source organism: Colobus angolensis palliatus (assembly GCF_000951035.1). Classification (NCBI taxonomy): domain Eukaryota; kingdom Metazoa; phylum Chordata; class Mammalia; order Primates; family Cercopithecidae; genus Colobus; species Colobus angolensis. Next base: position 1,128,342 of record NW_012115677.1, on the reverse strand, counting down.
CATGACATCTACTACAGCATTTGACACAGACCCAGGTAAATAAGATAAAGCTTCTAAGTCACTTCTCTTCGAATCATGGAACATATTGTGTCAGACCTCAGCGATCAGCTGTGGACTTTTTAAAAAGGAAAATTAGATATGGATTTATTACCTGAGCATTTGCCATTGTCAAAATGTGTAGATGTTACCCCATTCACTAGTTTTCTCTCATAAGGAAGCATTTCTCTAATGGTGATCTTCCACCCACCTGTCTTAGAGTCACTGGGGTGATGGTTATAATGAAACCAGCTTCCTCACCCCTAGACCAAACGAATTAGCAGTTCTAGGGATGTAGCTCAGGATCCTCCATTTAAATAAGCATCCAAAGTAATTTTCATGAATGTAAAAATCTGAGAGTCACCATTCCTATTTCTTTGGCAACTTCAGACCAAAGCTTCTCTCCATACTTCTTCCCTGAGTCTTCTCTCAGTCTCTATGCTCCTCAACCATCTCTCCCTTTGCTAGGCTGCTGGATTCCTATTGAAAGTGCTTACATTTTTTTTTTTTTTTTTTTTTGAGACGGAGTCTGGCTCTGTCGCCCAGGCTGGAGTGCAGTGGCCGGATCTCAGCTCACTGCAAGCTCCGCCTTCTCCTGCCTCAGCCTCCAGGGTAGCTGGGACTACAGGCACCCGCCATCTCGCCCGGCTAGTTTTTTTGTATTTTTTTAGTAGAGACGGGGTTTCACCGTGTTAGCCAGGATGGTCTCGATCTCCTGACCTCGTGATCCGCCCGTCTCGGGCTCCCAAAGTGCTGGGATTACAGGCTTGAGCCACCGCGCCTGGCTGAATGTGCTTACTTGTTAATGCACATGGATAATGATGGTGCATTATCTGTTTTCTCCTCTGTTAAATATCTGTTTTCTCCTCTGTTAAATGAGATGCTGTCTGTTTTCTCCTCTGTTAAATGAGAGGGTCAGAGTTGCTGATTTTTGTTTTTTTAGACAGAGTCTCCCTCTGTCACCCAGTCTGGAGTGCAGTGGCCTGATCTTGGCTCACTGCAACCTCTGCCTCCCCAGTTCAAGTGATTCTCCTGCCTCCCGATTAGCTGGGATTATAGGCGCCTGCCACCACGCCCAGCTAATTTTTGTATTTTTAGTAAAGATGGGGTTTCACCATGTTGGCCATGGTTGGCCAGGCTTGTGTTGAACTCCTGACCTCAGGTGATCCACCCACCTCAGCCTCCCAAAGTGCTAGGATTACAGGTGTGAGCCACTGTGCCCAGCCTCATAGTCAGTGATTTTTAAGTCTCCAACCCAACATGCTAAATTCTGTAAGTTGTGGCTGGGAAGATTTATCTCATCGTTGAGAGCTCCCTTGATCTCTCAGGGACTGGGGACACCTTGGGAATATGCTACAGTCAGCATCATCCTAGCTTCTTGTTTTTGTTCACTAGGGGGCCTCCTAAAGGACCCCAAACAATGATGATTGGATAATTTAGACTTGGGGGCAGAGTGAGGAGCCCATTCTCTGAAAAAAAAAATCATAGAATCATAGAGGTATTTTCATTTATGTTATAGGCTTCCCTGGTACTGGTAATTCCCAGCAGCTTTCTATAATCCCAAAGGTCAGAAATAAACTGCCAAAAAAATTTTACCAAATCATGTTCTGGTCTGGGATACAGCCCTGAAATGCACTTTGAGCAAGAAAGACTTTATAGAGGAGAAAAAAGGTGGACCAATGAGGAATGGGCTAGAACCAGAGGAAAGTGAACATTCTTGGTTTAAATATCCACAATGTTCTAAGTTTTTCATGTATACTACAGAGAAGCTCGAGGCTTCTACACTTCCCTGTGGGTAGTTTTAAAAAGCTATTGTAGCAAAACAGAGGCTGGTGGTGACTATGCTTATCTTTTAAAAGAGTCATCATTGCATTTCTGCAGCACAGAATAGATATGTGTTTTTTACTCTTAGTGGTGGAGTTTATGTATGACTCATGATGTTTGGTTATTAATCATCTAATGACACTAAATACTGCTTAGTTAGCTGAGTATTCCCTTTAGGAAACCAGATATTGCTAAAGTCACTGTTCGACTTAATGGGGAAAATTCCACTAACATATAAAATATACGATTTATATAATTCAAAAATGTAAATCCTCTATTGGTATTACATACTATAAAAAGGACAATTGTCTACATAATTACATAACATGCATGTAAGGATCAATATTTAATTAAGACTATTGCTGTATTCTCGTTGGGAGTTAGAGCCCAATATTCTCAATTGGGTGAGAATTTCAGCCAAATGGTCTATCCATTTGGCTGAAAAAAAAAAAATAAATTTTTTTTCTTTTTGAGACAGATCTTGCTTTGTCACCCAGGCTGGAGTGCAATGGTGGCTCACTGCAACCTCTGTCTCCTGGGTTCAAGCAATTCTCCTGTCTCAGCCTCCCAAGTAGCTGGGATTACAGGCGCGTGCCACCATACCTGGCTGATTTTTGTATTTTTAGTAGGGGTGGGGTTTCACCATGTTGGCCAGGCTGGTGTCGAACTCCTGACCTCAGGCGATCTGCCTGCCTTGGCCTCCCAAAGTGCTGGGATTACAGGCGTGAGCCACTGTGCCCAGCCCGTCTATCTATTTTCTATTTTCCCAAAGTAACTTGTGAGAAATGTCTTAGGCTAGAATTTGCTTACATATTTTCCATCTTGCACATGGTTAAAATGTGCAGTTTCCTAAACCAGTGGTTCTCGAACATCAGCATGCATTAGAATCACCTGGAGGGCTGGTTAAAACACAGATTCCCAGGGTTTCTGATTTAGTAAGTCTGGCGGTTGGACCTGAGAATCTGCATTTCCAACCAGTGATCCCAAGTGATGCTGATGCTGCAGGTCTGGCGACCACACTGTCTTGAACTAACACCTCTGAATAAAAATCTAATTGGATTCTGAATGCCATAGATGCAGTTTGGAGATTGTTTTTCAAAGCAGAATATCCATTTGTGGCATAAAACAGTTTATCATTGTTATTACCTGAAGTAATTTCTCTTTCCTTTGTGTTTTTAGAGGAGTTTTGTTGGTCGCTTTTATCAGGGATTAGGCCTTGTATTATATTCATTTGTGCCTATGTTTTATCTCCTTTGTGACTGTGAGCTCTTTGAAGGACTGTGTTCATCTTTAAATCCTTATTGTACCTTACATCTTGTAGACTTCAAATCATTGTTTGGCAAATTGAATTTAGTTATGTATACATGTTTTGTGCCTAGTTTCCTACATGTAATAATTATAAATAACAAACATCAAGTTAAATATGCAGCTCATATATTCGTTTTTTTTGGTTTTTTTTGAGACAGAGTCTCACTCTGCCATCCAGGCTGGAGTGCAGTGGCGTGGTCTCTGCTCACTGCAACCTCCGCCTCCTGGGTTCAAGCGATTCTCCTGCCTCAGCCTCCCAAGTAGCAGGGATTATAGGCATGCACCACTGTGCCCAGCTAAAATAAGATTTATTCAGACTTTTTGGCTTACAGATGTTAGATCTGAGGCATTTCAGCTTTGGAACAGACCATAAGGATAATTCAAGTCCAAAGGTCCTTAAAGTCCACCACATCTCCTCTACAGCCTACTCATACTCACCTTTAGTTAAAAAAACGAAAAACACAAAACACAAAATTCCAAAAACCTGGGGTGAGGGAGGCACTTTCCTTCCTGGGGTCCATTCCAAATTTGAGAAGGTGCTCGAACCTTGCCTTTCTACTTCTACCCAATGACCCTATTTCAACCCCTTTTGATATCCTGTTTAGATAGGATGTTCCCCACATCTGTTATTCCCCATTTGTTTCCCCTTTCCTTATTCCTAGATCTCCCTGCTCCAGAAGCAAGGGGGCAGCCACAGCCCCACAGCCTCTAGCCGCTGGCTGCTCAGGGCACACAGGCTTGCTGTTGACAAGTCTGAATCATGACTGATGAAGGGAGTGCTTTCTCTCTAGAAAACAATTTGGCAACTTTCTACTTCAAACCCAGGCTCACTACAGAATTTCTTACCAGGATGACTTTCCTGGCAGTTGTCTGCAGTACTATCAAGAGACAACATGGACTTCAACGATCAAAGAGGGGAGAAAAAGGTTTAAAAGAAAAACAAGTCTCCATCAAAGGTAATAACCACAATGAGAAATATACATAGCTATGTGCTTATAGGTCTTAGTTCACATTCCCCTCATTAAAATTATAGCTCAAGAAATAAAGGGCTATGTTTAATGACTTAGGTATATAAATATACTTCATTTGTATATTTTTTACTCACTAAAATCAATCCAAACAAGTATTACCTCAAACCATAATCTTCTACTATATTTTATAATTTTACTTTCAATTGCCATGTATTTTTCCCACTGATGTTCACAAATTCACAGGAAACATCAGCAATGTACGAAATAAAATATGAATGGAATCAACAAATAGAACTATAAATTTAATTCATGCACTTGTAAAATTTAGACCAAAGAATACAAATGTCTATTAAAAATACAGTCAAGCATGGTGGCTCACACCTGTAATCCCGGCACTTTGGGAGGCCGAAGTGGGTGAATCATCTGAGGTCAGGAGTTCGAGACCAGCCTGGCCAATGTGGTGAAAGTCCATCTCTACTAAAATACAAAAATTAGGGCTGGGCATGGTGGCTCACACCTGTAATCCCAGCACTTTGGGAGGCCGAGGTGGGCGGATCACGAGGTCAGGAAATTGAGAACATACTGGCTAAGACAGTGAAACCTTGTCTCTACTAAAAATACAAAAAATTAGTTGGGTGTGGTGGTGGGCGCCTATAGTCCCAGCTACTTGGGAGGCTGAGGCAGGAGAATGGCGTGAACCCGGGAGGTGGAGCTTGGGGTGAGCGGACACCACACCACTGCACTCCAGCCTGGGTGGCAGAGCAAGACTCTGTCTCAAAAAGAAAAAAAAAAAAAGAAAAAGAAAAAGAAAAAGAAAAAAAAAATTAGCTGGGTGTGATGGTGGGCACCTCTAATCCCACTACTCAGGAGGCTGAGGCAGGAGAATCACTTGAATCCAGGAGGCAGAGGTTGCAGTGAGCCAAGATTGTGCCACTGCACTCCAGCCTGGGTGACAGAATGAGACTCTGTTTCAAAAAACAACACCAACAATAACAACAACAAAAAACTGAAACAATAGATTTAAAATACTACAGTTTAGAATCCTGTTGAGTTCTGCATTATTGGGAGCAAAATAAAATCATGGACATAAATACTTTGAGAAAAGCAAGAGAGACACATGACACAAAATGAAAGTTTCCATGCTAGAGATGGACATGGATATATAGAAGACATGTGACATACACAAGTCAGAATGGAAAAGAAAGCAAGACATAGAATTTATACGAATAAAACTCACATAGAGATAAGAGAAATAAGCTTTCATGGTATCTGATGTAGACTTTTAGGAAGTTGCCACCAAATATTTTTAAAATTAGGACACATTTTCCCAACCATAAGCATAAATGAGTTAGCCTTGATATTTGCCTCATGAATTGGGTAAAATTAAGCTGAGGGCCAGATGTTTTCCATCTGTGTTTTAGATTATGCTAAACATAAAATGATTAGAAAGCACCCATATATGACTGGTTTAACTATATGAAAAAATCAGATGACATGAAGACACTGCCTTAGACTTTAGAAAATTTTAGTGTATTTTGATGTCAGAATTTTGACAAGTAATGAAAATATTAGATGAATAGTTTTACTGTTAAACAAACTTCCATTTCATAATAGGCATAATGAATCTTCATACTGCTGAAACAACTTTTTAAAAAGGGAAAGCTGCAGATTTTCCAGGTGGTATCAAACTGAGAGCTGGGTTTATTTACCCTGAATTAAATTTTGGTATTAGGTAGACAACCAAAATGTATTAGTTAATGTGGGTTATTATGTGTTGTGCAGATACTACTATAGTTCATATGCATGGGTTGATTTATGAATTAAGTCTCAAATATCCAGTGGAGGATTATACTTTAGATAATTGCTGAAGACACGGAAAGAAAAGTGCATAAGGTCTAGAAAGGGAAGTCATCAAAATGTCAGCATGAAACTATATCAATCTTCATGTACAAATCTTCAATTGGTAATAAGTTGTAATAGCAAAACAACTGAGAAACTATCAATCCATAGCTGTTTGATTACATCTTTGTTGAACAAATACCACTTGTTCATTATAGTCAGGAACATTAAATTATTCTACAATGTCCATAAATTAATCTGAAACACTGCTGTCTCTGGCAACGTATCAGATTCTTTAAAAATAATCAAGGAACATGCAACTGATGTCAAGATCTTTATACAAAAATGTGTTGAGTCTGAACAACATCAGAGAAAAATTTACTGTCTATATTAAATAAATCACATGCCACACTAATCAGGTTACCATTATAGTGGTCCAATAATGAAACATGTTCTTTTGTTGTATTAATCTAAACATATATCTCATTACCAACATACATCTTATCTATTTTCCTTATTTTTTCCTACTCTGTTGAACTATGTTGGTGCATAACATTTCAAAACTGCCCTGGGTCTCATACTCTTTTAAAGTTCTCTCTATCATGCAAACCAGAAGAAGGTCACGATATTTAACAGAAAATTAATATCACTTGTTTTGAGTGGCCCTCAATTTGGGACATTAGCAAACTATAATTGCACTTACTATAACACAAAGCTTAAGGTTTGAATCTGATTCTATAACACAGGCTATTTCCCAGTGAGAATGGTCAACTTACCTTGACTTGTCATTATTTAATGTGATGAGCTAATGCAAGTAAAGTGGCTTGCAATTTTAGAGTCCTAAACAACTTACTAGATGTTTACATGAATTTGAAGTCATAGCTACAGCTATAACAACATTCTGTGAAACAGTCATAGCAGAAATGAAATAAATAGAAAACACTGACGATGTTGCTTTAAACTATTACTTAAAACCCCACAATATTAGAATAGAAAATAGTACATCTTGGGGTAAAAAAAACTGACTTTTCTACAGATGTCATTGTTTCAAATAGGTTTCTGCAAGAGGCATTCTTGGCAAGATTAATTTTTTAATTGGCATGTCTTGTTTGATTAAGGTAAAATAATTTAAAAGAATATACAATATAAGGCAGGGCACGGTGGCTCACGCCTGTAATCCCAGCACTTTGGGAGGCCAAGGTGGGCAGATCATAAGGTCAGGAGATCGAGACCATCCTGGCCAACATGGTAAAACCCCGTCTCTACGAAACATACAAAAATCAGCCGGGTGTGGTGGCGGGCACCTGTAGTCCCAGCTACTCAGGAGGCTGAGGCAGGAGAACTGCTTGAACCCGGGAGGTGGAGGTTGCAGTGAGCTGAGATGGTGCCACTGCACTGTAGCCTGGCGACAGAGCGAGACTCCATTTCAAAAAAAAAAAAAGAAAATATAATATAGTCATAAGATTTAAACACTAGTTGAAACTAGAAAATAACATGGAGATTACAGTTGTATTTTCTTTAACATTATTTACTTTCACTCATTATCAGAACTATTTAAAACTAGTGATCAGTTAAGGGTATTATTACACAATTTTTTCTTGAGAAAAGCAGAAAACTACAGTGTTAATAAATTCAGAAATGCACAATTCTAAATTAACTAATTTACTGATATTTCAATTTCTCCATGTTTCCATATTCTTGCTCAAAGTGGTCCAAAAACTGTTAAAATTAAAGTAACATCACACGAATTTTAGTATTTTTAAAGAATGTAACACTCTACATTATATTTGCATGCTAACAAAACAGTTGCTTTAAAATCTACAATGTCTACTGACATTTGAGGCAATCATTAACATACTTTCTTCAATTAGCTTTTTAAACTTAATTGAATTGTGTGCTGGGATCGTTAAGTGAAGCCTTGAATAAAGTTGGTGGATTAAACTCACTTTTTAAATGCTGCCTACTTTTTAAATGTTGCAAATTCTATCAGATTTGCAGTGGTACAATGAGCAAGCCTTTCAGTTGTACCAAGTTAAAGACCATACTTTTTCAATTTGCAGGTGCAATTAAGTAAAACCATAAGAAAGTTATTTTGTCATATGACTTTGTTCTGCTTTAAAAAATTGTATATAGTTTATCTAGTTTTTCCTCTTAATAACCACAAAGTTATCTATCTTCAGTATCTCATTTCTTTAGATATTAAATTCCATATACTTAACCAAAAAATTATAAGAAAACTTTATCTTCAACACTTCTTCTGTTTGGATACTAAATAAATGATTGGCTCTGTCAATAATAGCTAGTAGACTCATTTTTAAATTGCTATTTTTCTTTCTCTACCAAGGTCATTCTTTTAGATGAAAGAATCATTTCAAATCATTTCAAAAAGACCAAAGCCCTTGGTCTTTTCACTCTCTAACAAGGATTCCTCTTTCCCACCACTTTTCAAAAATCCTTTTCTGAATCTATAGTTGATCCTGGGGTATGGTTCAGATGGGAGTTTCTGTAACTTTTTAGGGAAAGGTGAGAGTTTCTGTAACTTTTCACATTGATTTATACATCAAAATGTGTAATCTTAATATAATGACTTACATCTAATGATTTTGATTAAGATTACATATTTAGGTGTATATTAATGTTACCGCCTAGCAACTTCATCACTATTGCTTGCAAAACTGCCACACCCTTGAAAATTTAACCCAAACTCCTCTTACCAGGTGAAGAACCATGAAGATTCACATTCTAATTAGTCATTAAATAGTTCCAATATCCGTTATTCTATGGCATATTGCCACTATGAATCTAATATTCATTTACTACCTTGTCCCAAGTTACAGAATAAAAAAATGCTATTTCTTAGGAGTATAAAAGTAATTTTCACCCGAATTATGTTGATGTTTGTGTTTTACTTCATATAAGAATTCAAGAACAACCCCCAAAGCTTTTAAGAACTGATCCTTCAGTTTGACTTCAAACAAAAGGCAAGGTAAAAACAGTTTGTAAACTGTGAAATCCTATCAATTTGTACACACTTCTACTATCATGAAAAGATTATTCGGCTCTATTAAAATTCGGCATTAATGATGCTAGCTTAACATGTTAATAAAATTTAGAACATTTTCTGTTCTTTGCTAATCTTAAATCAGAAGATTTAACTGCTGATTAAACGTTCAGTTACAGATTTAAAAACTCAAATATTAGAAAATATCAAGGAGTTAGACACTTGATAAAACATTTGTAAACTTCAAAACTTCAACTTTTAGAGAAAGGCGAGGCACCTAGACAAAAAAACAACCTATTTCCACATTTCCAAACCATGAGTATTCCTGGTTCTTCCCTGAGAAAATCTTAGACGACTACAATGATTTAAAACATAATAAAATTCAGATACAAAATGGAACTAAACGTCCTGGCCTAACCAGAAATCCCTGGGTTGTTACTGTGAAATAAGACTTGTTAAGATTTCCACAGCAAGATTAAGAAGAAAACAAGCAAGACAACGCTGGGTATCGTGATGGGACTGAAATACAGGAGTGACGTCTGGGAAACTATCTTCTTGGTTCTTTCCCAGGCAAAGACCAACCTGAACAAGGGTCCTGTTTCTCTGTACCTCTCCACAAAGTCTCACCTGTGAACAGACCCTCGCGCCTCTAATACCTCTCTTAACACCAGCATAGTTGTAACCTGTCCCGAGAGTACCAACAAATGGAAAGCCACAAGGAATTCGTCAGATAAAAGCAAACTTGGAAGAGAAACAGTCTCGGGTGAAGTCCTAAGGCCGCATGAGAAACTCAAGTTGTGATTGAAAAATCTTGCCCTACCTCTTTACCACAAAACGGAATTGCCTGCCTTTTCCCATTCCTTAACCCAACACATTTGCCCAGATTCTTCCAAACCAAAGAAACCTCCGACATAGGCAGACTATAGGAACCATCAAATTCCCGGTGAAACCCTACCCCTTAGTACAGCCGCCCAGAAGAAGAAAAGATCAAATGAGACCGGCTCAGCGGGGTCTTCCTGTAGTGACCCCTGAGTTAACGTATTTATTTTCACGGTGCAACTGCTGATCACTTTACAGAGACATATCATGCTGTAGCTCTGCATGGAGCTGAAGACAAAAGCAACATTTTTATTAATGTTATAATTATTATAATTATTTTTAACAAAGCTATTAAATAACCTGTACAAAGCCCAAACCGGTCCTAGCGAAAACCCGAGCACTATTTCAAATCTCCCAAGTTCCTTTCGCTTCAATTCAGCAGCATTTCCTATATACAAGGCCAGCCCAAGGTGGTCCCCCAAAACTGCAGGTCTCCCAGACGGTGGGAACGGTTTAGAGTTTGGAATCGCCCTGGGGTAAGGCAGAGCTCCCAATTATAACCCAAATGCCCCAGCACCAACCCTACCGCCCCGCTCCTGGGCACTGGGTCCCTGTGTCCGAGGGTAAGGGAAGCTGGGAGCCTGGCTCCATTTTGGGAGGCAGGCAACAGAGAGGGGGTCCGTCTGCTGAGTCTCCCCTCCTCCAGCTGCCCACAGGTCCCCGGATCTCCCGCAGAGGTGCTGGGAAGGGGGTCCATCTCCAGGATGGCTCACAGGTCCCGCGGGTCCTCTCGCTTAACCCCGGCCTCAGCGACTTTGAGCTTCTTATTCTGGTGCGTCTTGACGTGCTTGGCGAGGTGGTCGCTGCGCATGAAGCGCTTGCCGCACTCGGGACAGGCGAAGCGCTTCTCGCCCGTGTGAGTTCGCAGGTGCCGCTGCAGCTCGTCCGAGCGCGTGAAGCTCTTCCCGCAGAAGAGCCAGTTGCACACGAAAGGCCGCTCGCCCGTGTGCCAGCGCAGGTGCGCCTTCAGGTGCGACGTCTTCCCGTACACCTTGCCGCAGCCCGGCACGTGGCACACGTGCTGCTTCTTCTTGCCCGGCTCCG
>NW_012115677.1:1096768-1116285 GCF_000951035.1 Colobus angolensis palliatus | reverse complement strand
GGCTCCGTGGTCCGTAAGAATCGGGAAACACCCACAACCCTGCCGCCCAGCCACCCTCCCTCCCATCTTTTAAGCTCTCTTGTCCTCACTGCCCTCGCGCTTCTCCCCGGCCCGCCCCAGGCTGAAGTCAGCAGGAGGGCCCAGCAGGGTGAGCTCCCGTCCTATTCTCGGCCAGCCGGGCACCTCCAAACAATCCTGGATCCACGCGTCCCTCCCGCAAAGGCCACACCGGATTAGGTGTGAAGTTGGCGTGGGTACCCCTAGGCCTGGCTCCGGCTGCACCCATCGGTGGGGTTCCCTTTGAGGTTCGAGGTGCACGGAGTACCAGGAGAGATCCGGACGTGGCCTTTTCCACCTTTCTCCCGCCCCCTCCGGGCTCGACCCTAACCTGGAGAAAGGCCTGCAGCGAGTCGTTCCGGAGGACGGCCACCGCGGCCATGGTTACGGCTTGCAGGCCGCTGGCTGCGGAGCGGAGCGCCGCCACCGAGGCATGGACACCCGAAGGCGAGGACGAACGGCCGCCCAGCCTGCCTCCCCGGCGCCTGCTCTGCGCGCCGGGGCCCTCCCCGCCTTCGCCCCTCGCCGCACCCCGCTCGCTAGCCCCGCGCGCGGTCTGAGCGCTTCAGGATCACCTCCAAGAATTTGATAAGGACTTTGCTGGGCCGCCAGCCAGTCAGAGGGAAGATTTATGGCTTTGAAGTTTGCCGCTACCCAATCATCAAAGAATAGCGGCTCTTTCAGAAGCGAAAGCAAATCCTTTGAATCCACAAAGCTCCTATGGTGTGTTTGTTGGTCTGGATAAAAGAACTGATTATTAGGGGGGATGGGAAGGGAGGAGATAAAGGCGGGACAATTAATGAAGTAATCACTATGTGGGAAATGTATATACACAAATAATTGGATTTTCCTGATCAAAGGGGGCCTTGCCGCCTGGAGACCCGCTCTTGGGTTGCTCGAGACACACTTCCCGCCCTCCAACCCCCCCCATACACACTTGCAATTAAAGATTTGCACCGAGGCAGCGCCCAAGTGACAAAGTGTCTTTGTTATCTCTAGAAAAATCTGCCTTCGGCTTCCAGGCGCCGGACTTTGAGATGGGAAGGAGTGTAACTCTCCCCTGTATTTATTTGCACACCCGGCACCCTCGCCGCACACTCACCCGCCCGCGCACACAGCAGACCCAAACGAGGCCCCCGGTGGAGCGTGGGACCGACCGCGCCCGGCCCGCCGCGTGTCCCCCGCCCGCCGCGGTGGGGCCGAGGGCAGGGCTGTGACCTGGGGCGGGGCCAGGCGGCCGCCCAGCGCGGCGTTGGGTGGCGCGCACGCTCCAGGGCCACCCGCCTGACGAGCTACCGGGGCTCTCCTGTGACGTTCCTGCTGGCGACCTGGAAGTTTTCCTCAGGCCACAACTTTTGCAAAGTGTGGACCTGGGAAAAACACCCGCGCCGCGCATACCCTCAAAGCTGAGCTTGGCAGGACATCCAAGGCGACCCGTCATGCCCACCTGAGGGGGAGAAGCTGTGCTGTTCCGCCCCCTTCTCCCTAGGCCACCCTGGACCCCCAGGAGGCCCGGGCCGGACTGTGGGGGGCCGAAAGCCCCAGTACCGCTGGTGATTTCTCGCTAGGAGCCCCGCCAAGCCAGCGCGCGCTCTCGCAAGCCTGACAGACCAAGAACTACTCGAAAAAAGTGAGGCGAGGTCTAGGAAGCCTGGTTGTTGTGGTTCCACAAACCACAAATCATATGAGAGAGAACCCCGAAGCGGGGAGAAAAGTCAGTACAAATTTGTTCCTGTCACCTTTGGAAACAAAAAGTTCCTCACCAGGCGCGGGGAGTGCTTTGCCATGGGCAGGGTCGCGCTTTCCGGGGTTTGAGTGACCCCATCCCTCTCTGGACGCTCACTTCCTGCGGAGGAGGGCCGTCTGCCTCCTCCACGCCCAGGGCGCAGGGCGCGTCCTGCCCCGGCACTGCAGACCCTGGGATCACTTCCCCCGGGGTGGGCGGGGCGCCGAGGGGTCCTCACCGCCCTGGGGCATTAGAGGCGCGGAACCGTGTTGGAGGCCTCGCGGCCCCGGCTCTCGAGACCGCACTGCAGAGTGGCCGCCGGAGCTCGGCCTACTCCTTTCCCCCACCCACCTCCTGGCGGACACGGTTTCCACTCTCCAGGCTGCCGACCGTGGGGGAGCCCCTAATCAACTCGCGCCCGGCCTCTCTGCCCGTCTTCCTCACGGAACCGTACCGCGACCGGGGACCGACGGGAAACGACGGACGGGGTGACCTATCTCCCGATGCAGCGTCAGAGGTTAGCCTAACTACAGCGGACTCAGAGTCTGGGACGTATAAGGATGCCCTCCGCACTTGCATCAGGGGTCGGGGACGCGATGCCTCCGGGCCCATCTTCTCCCATGGGCGAGCCTGCGGGAGAGAATATCGTACTAAAGACGGGTGGGCTGCTTGCGACCCAAATACAATGGGTCCCTCGCACATCCTGCACTCGCACCGCGCCCTTCTCCCGCAACGAGCTGTCCCCTCTAGAACGCGAGCGGCGACCACACGGCTTGGCCAACCCGATCTGGCTTCTGAAGATGAGATCAGCTGCTATGGGAGCGGAGAAGGGGAGAGAGTTTAGTGGTTTCATCGGAGGCGTGGCTGACCTGCTCCTTACCATGGTCCGGTCCAGGGTTTGAGTCTTGGAGAAGCGTGGGACCAGAGGGAGCCCTTTCCCGGATGCAAGTCAGAGGCCAGAGACTCCCTTGGCACGCACTCGCGCCTGCACATGCCCGCACCGTCGAAGCGATCTGGTGCCTTAGCGCTTGTTTCCTCTCCAGCTCCCTTGAGCTCTTCGAAGTCTCCTTTCCCAGGAAGGCGGGCAGGGCCTGGCTAAGCAGGATGGAAGGCTGCCCTTTTTGTTGAATCTGATAGCTACTTTCCCAAAAAGACCAGAAGAGCCATTTCACATCTCCATGGTTATAGGAGTTAGCTTTTTCTCCAAGATGTCCCCACTAGCCAGTTAAACCACCATCAGTGGGCAACAGGGTGAAAGTTAGTGGCTTGGTGGTTTAAGAGCTCGGAGTCCGAGCTCTCTGAAGACATTTTTCCCGCCTTGACACTTTCTAGTTGGTGACCTTGGCAAGCAAGGTACTCAGCCTCTGTGTACCTTAGTTTTGCGATTTGTAAAGTGGGAGTTAAGAATAGTGCACCCCTTGTAGAGTGGCTGTAGGTTTAAGAGTTAATATATGCAAGGTCTTTAGGACTGTGCTGAGCGTACAGAAGGCCCTCTCTTGAGTGGTCGCAGTCGGCTGCTCTCGGCCTCATCTCCATTTGTGAAAACCCGCCCAGAGTCCGGTCCTCCCAGGCCCCAGCTGAAGTTTGGAGAGAGACTTTGCCGAATAGCTGTTTAGTCTCCCCCAACCCCCTTGGCCCTCGGAGCTCCTGAAAAAAGTTCTTAATGAAGTAATGTTGAGAGCGTCCATTAAAAATGCAATGCTGGGAGATCAAAGTACAATATTTATTTTAGAAATTTGTTGCAATCACCAAGAGATACAGGTATCAAGGCCAAATGTCAGTTCCATTACACAAAGCCCTGCGCCGGGGAAGAGCATGTGGCTGCTCTGCCATAATGTAAAGAGACATCAAAGACCGAGCGCGCTGCAAAAGTGCGCAGCCAGGGGGAGGGAGCATGCCCGGGAGGGCCAGGCGCGCCCCAGACAGCGCGGGGGCTGCGGGGGCGGGGGTCAGTTCAAAGAGGTATCCGCTGGGGCGCGAGTTCACAGGAGGGAAGATTTAATGGGCTTTCTTTTGTTGGTGGGTGTGTTTGCGCACAGTGGACCCAGGAACTCCTATGTGGTCCTCCTGCCTCGGGGCGGAGATGGGGGTGGGGTGGGAGCTGCGAGTGTGGAGCAAACTTTAACCGTGGCGGGGGGCGGGGAGGTTGAATACCAGTCTCCTGGCTGCAGCTGGCACAGCGGAGCTGCTCTCCAAGCAGCAGGGTTCCGAGGCTGGGAAGTTTGCATTGCAGTTTCTTCGCGGGCGGGCGGCGAGCGCCAACTGCTTGCCACCTGAGAGAGGAAGAGGCGGATAGGTGAACCCGCAGCGACACTTGCTCAGGGGACGGACCAGCTCTGCGCTCTCTGGGATTAACTCTGGGGTTGCTACTTCGAGCCCAAGCTTGGTACCTCGCCTCGGGCATTTTCTTGAAGCAAGAAGGGATGCATAAATCCAACTAGTCACCCCTCTCCAGCTGATTTTTTAAAAATCTAGATATTATTTACATCATTTCAGCAAATTCTTAATTCTTTGGACTTTCACAGTAAGATGTTTCTTAACTGGCTGGATCTCCCCCTTCCTTGCCAAGGAGACTCAACTTTGCAATTGCCTTTATCTACCTAGTTAAATCGTTGCTATACTAAAGGTTCTGGAAGGGTGGGGGCAGAATTATTTCCCCCGTGCTAATGCGGCAGGCACTGAATCGTAGGAGGCTGCACATGCATTTCTTCAGTTATCTACAACCAAGAATTCTCAGAGCAGTCCCTCGGCAGCCTTTTGAAGCTGTGCTAGAGCAGAAAGCTGCTATTGTTCTCATCTCTCAACAAGGAAAGGATCAAACTTTGCCTCTTCAATTTGAAAGATTTTTTTTTTTTTAATGGTGGTGGGGGGAAGGATTGCAATCTGATACTCTAAATTAACTTTGAGGATTTGGAGTGGTCTCCCAGTTTAAGCTGCAGATCAAATCACAGATACCCTAACGCCTGCATCTCAAGTCGGGGGCACGTCATCATTAATAAGGTGGAGTAGTAAGTCACAAGCAATTATAATGTGGGTAACCTAGCCTGGTGACCGAGCTAGTTTACTTTCCAAGGAAATGGGACCATTTCCTCAACTGGAATCCTTGAATTAATTTTAAACTTAAACTTCTAATTGAAATACAATACTGGATGTAGAACTAGGAAGAATTTTTAAAAATCTAATTCTCCCTCATTTGATGGGAGGAGGAAGCAGCATTTGTATGATACAAATCCTGCCTGCACAACACTGTGATCTTCAGTAGATGTTCGATAAATGCTCATTGATATTGGGTGGTAGAGTGGAATTGTGTGTACCAACGTCATCTGTGTAATGACTGGTGCCGCAGAGCACACAAATGAAGTAGGAAGTCAGGATTGGTGAGGGCTGGAGTGGTCAAGGGAGGCTTTATCAAGGAGCTGGGGTTTGGAGGAGACTTTCAGAACCCACAGAATTTTAACTAAATTTTAATTTTAGTTAATTTTAGTGCAAAGAAAGGAAAAAGGTGAAGGGGAAAGGGATAGCAGAAAGAGAATTCCACTTCAGTGAGAAGTTGAACAATGATGAAGTTTTGGGCCTTTGATCTGTTGATGTGGACATGGTGGGGTCAGATTAGAGAAGTCAGAACAAGGAGTTTGCCCTCATGCTGTATACATTATAGTAGGAACTCCTCCTGAGCAGGTAAATAATGTGAGTTCAATTCCATTTCTGAAAGCTTCTCCCCTAGAAGGGTTGGCTTGCAGAGTCTGGAAGGATAGATGCTAATGCAGTTACGTAGGTGTGAGATGGTGAAAGTTTTGATTGGGAACTGGTGGTAGTAGTGAAAGGATGACTCAACATTTTAAAGGGGAAAAAGAGCAAAATTTGGTGACAGGTTGGAATAAGACATTAAATAAAGGGGACACTCAAAAGGACTCCTCTTTTGAGCAAATGGTGCTGGGACAACTGCATATCTACATGTAAAACAATGAAGTTGGACCCTTTCCTTACAACACACACACAAATTAACTGTAATCATAGACTTAAATGTAAGAGTTAAACTCTAAAGCTCTTAGAAGAAAACAAAGGAGGCTGGGCGTGGTGGTTCATGCCTGTAATCCCAGCACTTTGGGAGGCTGAATCACAAGGTCAAGAGTTCAAGACCAGCCTGGCCAACATGGTGAAACCCTGTCTCTATTAAAAATACAAAAAATTAGTTGGGCATAGTGGCAGGTGCCTGTAATACCAGCTACTCAGGAGGCTGAGGCAGGATAATCGCTTGAAACTGGGAGGTGCAGGTTGCTGTAAGCCAAGATCATGCCACTGCACTATATAGCCTGGGTGAGAGAGTAAGACTCCATCTCAACAACAACAACAACAACAAAAAGAAAATAAAGGAGTAAATCCTCATGACCTTAGGCAAAACCTTCTTAGATGTGACACCAAAAGCACAAATGACAAAAGAAAAAATAGTTAAATTGAACTTCACCACATTTAAAACTTTTGTGCTTTAATGAACACCATCAAGAAAGTGAAGACAACCCACAGAATTGGAGAAATCCTTTGCAAGTTATATATCTAATAAAGGAACCCTTGCAACTCAACAATAAAAAGACAACCCAATTTAAAACTGGATAAAGGATTTGAATAAACATTTCCCCAAAGGAAGATATACAAATGGTCAATAAACACATGAAAAGAAACCCAACATCATCAGCCATCACTGAAAAGCAAATAAAAATCACAGTGAGAGAAACCCCTTCACATCTACTAGGATGACTAGATTATAGAAAAGATAGTAAGTGTTGGTAAGGATGTGGAGAACTGGACCCCTCATACTTGCTAACAGGAATGTAAAATGGTACAGAAAACAATTGAAAAACAATGTGGCAATTCCTCAAAATGTTAAACATGGAATTATAATTCTACTGCTAGGTAGATACAAAGAAAATGGAAAATATACATTCACATAAAGACTTGTACATGAATGTTCATAGCAGCATTATTCATAATAGCCAAAAGTTGGAAACCTAAATGTCCATCCCCTGATAAATGGATAATATGTGATATATCTATGTAAAGAAATATTATTCAGCTATAAAAAGGGATGAAGTACTGATACATGTTACAATATGGATGAACCTTGAAAACATGCTAAAGGAAGCCAGTCACAAAAGTCCCCTATTGTACGTTTGCATGTATATGAAATGTCTAGAATGGAAAAATCCAGAGATGGAAAGCACATTAGTGGCTGCCAGGGACTTGGGGTTGGGGGAAAAAGGAATGACTGCCAATGAGGGTAAAAATAGCCTCAAATCCACTGTGGTGATGGTTGTACAACTCTGTGAATATACTTTAAAAAACTGTACAGTTTAAATGGATGAGTTATATGATATGATATGATAGATAATTCTATCTCAATAAAGCTGTTTAAAAATAAAATCAAAAGGACCCCAGGGTTTTAGCCTGTGCGGCAGGAGGAATAACTCAGTTGCTGACAAAAGCAGGAGAACAAGGAAAAGAGACACCGGAGTTAAGCAGAAGGACTGACTCAGGGTAGGCTGTTGAATCTAAGATTTTGGCTGGCTGCTCATGAAGAGATGCCTACAGAAAGCTGTTAATGCCGGGAGTGGCAGTGAGTGTGATGGACAGGGCTAAGGAGAAGACGCATGAACTTTTGGCAAGTAGGGAGGGCTGAAAAAGTGAGCTCATAAGAGTGGAGATCAAACAAGTAGAGAAAAGCTACAACAGGATTTGGAGATAATGCACAAATATAAGATGAGCAGAGGAAGAGAAGCCGTCAAAGCAACCCAAGAAAAAAGGGTGAGAGAGGCAGGAGAAAACACAGAGAGTAGGGGTGGGATGATGAGCAAGACCAGTGTGCCTGTCCAGGCTGGGGAAGGCAGTGGAGAGGGCTGCCTGGTGAGCAACAGGAAGAGTCTATTCGCTGGAGAGGAAGCCTTGAGGGTCCATTCGAAGAGCCTAGGTGAGGACAGAAGGGCAGAAGAGTCGAATTTAAGAAGCAGTTAGAACAGATAGCAGGGCAAGTAAAAGTTGTGTTTGTGTTTTAGGACCTGGTGAAAACGGGGAAGTGGTAGGTAGGGAGCCTAGAAAATGGCGGTTTGCAATGGAGTGTGAGTGTTTCCATTAATGAGGAGAGGAACTTCTTTTTCCCAGCTTGGGGTGAAGCAAGTATAGCCCCAGGACATAACTTCTGACCTGGGGGGAGTGAAACAAACTCAAGGAGAAGCTGCTGCTTTATTGATTTGAAAGGGTAAGGGCACAGTCGTTGCTGGGAGTGAAAGGGGTGGTCACACATTCAAAAGGCAGTAGGAAACTGGTGGCAGGTCAGCTGAGTACATTTGCTTGTGCTGTGTTTTGCTTGATCACATTCAAGCCTCACTCGTTTAAATCCCGCCTTCTCTTCCACTCTGCTGCCATTTGGATTCCCTTAGATAAGAAGGTAAGGAGAAGGGGCCGGGTGCGGTGGCTCAGGCCTGTAATCCCAGCACTTTGGGAGGTGGAAGTGGGCGGATCACTTGAGGTCAGGAGTTTGAGACCAGCCTGGCCAACATGGTGAAATCCTGTCTCTACTAAAAATACAAAAATATTAGCCAGGCATGGTGGGGGTGTCTATAATCCCAGCTACTTGGGAGGCTCAGGCAGGAGAACCGTTTGAATCCAGGAGGTGGTGGTTGCGGTGAGCCGAGATCATGCCACTGCACTTGAGCCTGGGCGATAGAACGAGACTACATCTCAAAAAAAAAAAAGGTAAGTAGAGGGGGTGCCATGAGCTGGAGCAAGGGGAGGAGTCCTGGGTGCCACTTGCCTTCCATGTCAGGGAGGTCCTCCGGTAAACCTGCTTTTCTTAGATATGTACAGTTGCTTTCAACAGTACTGCCATGGACATGGATGATCTTTACAGACAAGGCCTCCTTACAAAAGACATATATTAGGAAAAGGTACTGCCAAAATTCCTTTATTAAGTATATATTTTCCTATTTAGTCATTAATATTCATGTTTCAAAATGACCCTGTAGCAAGTACCACTTGATATGGGAAGGAATCAAGGCATGGATAAATCCATGAACTTAAGGTCATGGCAGGAGCCTACAGAAGCTCACAGTACTGTGGCTTTGTACTCTGTGGCTCTGTCACCCATCTTTCTTTCTAGGCACAAGAAACCACATGTTTACTGAGTGCAGTGGAAGGATGCCCAGGTGAGCACAGGCACAGTGCCAGGTGCTGCAGAGGACCCGAGACGAAGAGTCACTGTACCCTCAGAGAGTTTATAATCCAGCACTGAGGAAAAGAGAGGTCATGGGGAGCACAGGTGGGTCTCACAATCATGGGAAGAATACTGTCGGCGGCAAGGGCCTGGCAACTATGTATGACTCATGAAGAAACAGGCCCAGTGAAGTAAGGTGGCTCCTTAAGATCACAGAGTGAAAGAACTGAGTCTCACATACATTATTTGGGACAGGTTCTCTCTCTGTCACCCAGGTTGGGGTGCAGTGGTACAATCTCGGCTCACTGCAACCTCCACCTTTTGGGCTCAAGCAATCCTCCTACCTCAGCCTCCCTAGTAGCTAGGACCACAGGCATGTGCCAGCACATCGGGCTAATTTGTTTTTTATTTCCTTGTGGAGACAGGGTCTCCCTATGTTGCTCAGGCTGGTCTCAAACTCCTGGGCTCAAGTGATTCTCCTGCCTTGGCTTCCCAAAATGTTGAGATTATGGATGTGAGCCACCACACCCAGCCTCATCATTTTTCCAGTGAACATTTTTCTAGGGAACATGAGGATTGAAAGAAAAGATTCTCCATGTACTGTTACCCATCTGTGGTGGCATTTATTTCCTGAAAAGAAATGAGTGTGATAAATCTTTCTTTTAGGCTAAGCAATAATGTTTCACATATAAAATTGTTGAAATTTGATCTGGATTGTAGCAATAAAATAAAACATGCATTAATATATAGGAGAATTACTTTGTATACAAACCCAACAAAGATTTAATGAAAAACGTTGTCATATATCAAGGAATGCAAATAAAGTCTGAACCCCCCATTTCTACCCCTCTAAGTCTAGCATCCCTAGATGGAGGCGGGGGTTGGCTGACTTAGGCTGGAGAGAGGCATGCTGGTGAGGTCGTGGGTTTGCTCTGGTTTGTTGGTAGTAGTCTTTTGGGGGCCACAGACTGCACACTGTCTCCCACGCAGTGTGCTTCTTTGACCACGTGGCTGGACGGTCATGCTGCCGCTGCCAATCACAACATGGGGTCTCACGGAATCCTCTCAATAAGTCTATTTTATAGATGGGTAATTTGCCCAAGATCCCACATCTTGTTCTTGGTATTGAATGCAGGTAATGTCACTCCAGAGGGTAACCTTTTAACCATCAGAATAGAGTGCCTCCTTGGTTGAGTGCAAATCTCTTTCTATTATTGGAAAAACAATTAAACATGTGTGTGGGTCTGTGGTGGAATTATTAAATACGAAGTCTGTCTGGGATATTTACTGGCCACATTACAGGTTGTTTATTATTTGCCTCATGGTGAAAATGTCGGTCCCACATGAGATGTTTGTCATCTGGTTTTATCCAAGAGAAATGTGGGTCTTGACCTCAAGGATTATAGTTCAGATCCATGATGACTTTTTCTTTCACTTCTAGAGTACTCTTTTCTTCCCCCAGCCCCTGCCCCAAGCCACCAGAGAGCACACAGAATTGGCTATTTACCTTGGAAAATTTAAGGCACTAATTTTAAGGATATAGATAAATATCAGTCCAATATCTTTAGAGGTATACTAATATCAGGTGTCCATCCCCATTTCCATTTAAAAGATCATCTCTATTTCCTTTAGGTCTGACAAGTGTCTCACCCATGGGCCTTTTGGTCTTCAGGAGGCAATGCCCTTCTTTTTGGGCTTCACTGTCATGGTGTAGTTTCAAGTTGGATTTGTCCTCCTTCCTCTGCACCTTCCCCTGCAGAATCACAGAGATATAGATCCTCCCTTCCAGGACACCAGCACCAATCCCCCTTTGCCTTTGTTCTCTTCTCCTTTTCTAGGCTTTATTCACGGCTGCTCCCTGATGCCTTTCTCATTTGTTATTTTTTAAAGGTTCTCCTGGGTAACTGTTACAAGAGGCTCTAAACCTGCATCAGAATCCCTGCTTGTCTCTTATTTACTATGTCACTGGGGCTCATTCACAGTGAACAGAACCCATTCTACCTGGTTTAAGCAGAAACTGACTTATTATAAGATATTTAATGTCTAGGCCAGGCTCAGTAGCTCATGCTTGTAATTCCGGCACTTTGGGAGGCCAAGGAGGGCGGATCACCTGAGGTCAGGAGTTTGAGACCAGTCTGGCCAACATAGTGAAACCCCGTCTCTACTAAAAATACAAAAACTAGCTGAGTATGGTGGTGCACACCTATAGTCCCAGCTATTTGGGAAGCTGAAGCAGGAGAATCACTTTAACCTGGGAGGCAGAGATTGCAGTGAGCCAAGATTGCACCACTGCACTCCAGCCTGGGTGACAGTGAGACTCTGTATCAAACAAACAAACAAACAACAAAAAAATGGCCGGGCACGGTGGCTTATGCCTGTAATCTCAGCACTTTAGGAGGCTGAGGTGGGCGGATCATGAGGTCAGGAGATCGAGACCATCCTGGCTAACACGGTGAAACCCCGTCTCTACTAAAAAATACAAAAAATTAGCCGGGCATGGTGGCGGGCGCCTGTAGTCCCAGCTACTCGGGAGGCTGAGGCAGGAGAATGGCGTGAACCTGGGAGGCAGAGCTTGTAGTGAGCCGAGATCGCACCACTGCACTCCAGCCTGGGCGACAGGGTGAGACTCCGTCTCAAAAACAAAAACAAACAAACAAACAAACAAACAAAAAGATATTTAATGTTTTACAGAATGACTGGAGGGCAGAAGAAACAGAATTGCTACTGAGCTTTCAGGCATGATTCCCAATGCCACATCACAGACTGAGGTTTACAAGGGAGCTGCTGCTCCTGCCAGGATCAGGAGATTGTGAAATCAGAAAGCTGCCTGTGTCCTGGGAAGCCGTCATGACAGCTGCCCATCTTCAGACTTATGCCACCTCTACTGTTACCACACTGAACTTGGGTCTGCCCACCTAGCGCAGCAAAGCCAAACCTTGACACTGGGATTGCAGCAAGAGAAGTGAGGCATTTATTACATGATGACAAGCAAGAAGGACTGGGCAGCTAAAGCTTATGACCTGAACTCTCAGATGGTTTGCAGTTAAGGGCTTTTAAAGGCAGGGAGGCAGATGTTATAGGCTGATATGGTTTGGCTCTGCGTCCCCACCCAAGTCTCATGTTGCACTGTAATTCCCAATGTTGTGGGAGGGACCTGCTGGGAGGTGATTGGATCATGGGGGTGGACTTCCCCCTTGCTATTCTCATGATATTGAGTTCTCATGAGATCTGGTTGTTTAAACCAGATTTGCTCTCTCTCTTTGCTCCCCCTTTGCTCTCTCTCACCTGCTTTACCATGGTAAGGCATGCTTGCTTCCCCTTTGCCTTCTGCCATGATTGTAAGTTTCTTGAGACCTTCCTGCCGTACTTCCTGTCTCGCCTGCAGAACTGTGAATCAATTAAACCTCTTTTCTTCATAAATTACCCAGTCTCAGGTGTCTCGCTCTGTCACCCAGGCTGGAGTGCAGTGGCGCAATCTTGGCTCACTGCAACCTCCACCTCCCTGTTCCAAGCGATTCAACTGCCTCAGCCTCCTGAGTAGCTGGGATTACATGCACACACCACCATGCTTGGCTAATTTTTGTATTTTTAGTAGAGACAGGTTTTCACCATGTTGGTCAGGCTGGTCTCGAACTTCTGACCTCATGATCCACCCACCTCAGCCTCCCAAAGTGCTGGGATTACAGGTATGAGCCACCACGCCCAGCCCCTTCAGGTAGTTCTTTATAGCAGTGTGAGAATAGGCTAACACACAGGTAAAGTTATAAATCAGTTCTCACACTGCTATAAAGAACTACCTGAGACTGGGTAATTTATGAAGAAAACAGGTTTGATTCACAGTTCTGCCAAGAACTGAGTTTGAACTTGAACCAATTTGAAAACACCAATCAGAAATCTTGGGAAGACAAATTGGTTTGGAAAGTGGGAAGAGGGGAGGTGTTTCCTGGGCATGTATTTATTTTGAAGATCTAGTGGGACGTTCCTGAGGAGATATCAAGGAGATAGTAATTCAGAGCTGGAACTCTAGATAAAGGTGAAGCTGGAGACAGATTTGGGAGTCCTGTGTGAGAGAGATAGTCAAGGGAGCGCACATTGTAGGAACTCAATAAATGCTGGTTGAATGACATAATCCCTTAACAGCTGGGACCAGACTGGCTAAACCTTAATTAATGTTTGTAGTAAGCAGAAAGAGCACATTGGCTTTTGGCCATAAAGGAGAAGTGAGGGTCCAGGAATGGAGATGAGGAATTAACCTGAAGCAACTGCATAATTAGCAAATATAGCAGATATTTGGATTGGTTCATTTCAGCTATTCCAATCTCTTTCTAAGACAGAAAACAAAAAACTATATTTTCCAGATTCCCTTGCAGCTAGGGTTCCCCATATATAATATTTAGATCATACCTATCAGATGCAGCATACCAAATTTGGAAAGCAGAAGTAAACAGTTGTAAGGCAAGAACTGTGCTTTGGCTGTTCCTACTAGTAAGCACAGTGGTGGTACCTTTGTTTTTTCTATGACAGATGTAAGAGGTCCTAAGTCTCAGCCCTACATTCATAGTTGTCAAGAGATAAGACACATATCATGGTAGTGAGATGGAGCAGGAACCCCCAAGCATGGAAATAAAGGAAAACCTTGAGTTCCTTTAAGGGTAATTCCAGGCTCCTGGTGAGAACTCAGAAGTAAATGAGCAATTGGATAAGGGAGAATGTAATTGTTGCTTAAAATAATAGCCAAGGAAGTTAGAGTCATAAGAACGTTTGGTTCCCTGTAGAAACTAAAAATAACCTTTTTTTTTTTTTTTTTTTTTTTTTTAGATGGAGTCTTGCTGCGTCCCCCAGGCTGAAGTGCAATGGCACCATCTCGGGTCACTGCAATTTCCGCCTCCTGGGTTCAAGCAATTCTCCTGCCTCAGCCTCCCGAGTAGCTGGGATTACAGGCACCTGTCAACATACCAGGCTAATTTTCACATTTTTAGTAGAGATGGGGTTTCACCATGTTGGCCAGGCTGGTCTTGAACTCCTGACCTCAAGATCCTTCTGCCTCAGCCTCCCAAAGTGTTGGGATTACAGGCGTGAGCCATCGCATCTGGCAAAAATCAATTCTTAATAAATGTCCTTGAGTTATTTTTTAGAAACCTGGAACCCCACAAAATGGATCCCCTGGCATGCAGACCTCAGTCAGATAAGGGGGAACTGAGGACTGAACTCTGACCACTGTTCCCTTGTTTCAGATTTCTTCCCAAGGGGCCTGGAGGAGGTCATACCCAGAAGCCAGAGCTAACATTCTTACTGCTGATTCCAAATTTTATTTTATTTTATTTTATTTCTTTATTTTTTGAGACGGAGTCTCGCTCTGTCGCCCGGGCTGGAGTGCAGTGGCCGGATCTCAGCTCACTGCAAGCTTTCGCCTCCTGGGTTTACGCCATTCTCCTGCCTCAGCCTCCCGAGTAGCTGGGACTACAGGCGCCCGCCACCTCGCCTGGCTAGTTTTTTGTATTTTTTAGTAGAGACGGGGTTTCACCGTGTTCACCAGGATGGTCTCGATCTCCTGACCTCGTGATCCACCCGTCTCGGCCTCCCAAAGTGCTGGGATTACAGGCTTGAGCCACCGCGCCTGGCCTGATTCCAAATTTTAGATGAAGCTTCACCTCCTTAACCAATTGCAAATCAGAAAATCTTTGAATTTACCTAAGACCCATGGGCCCCCTTTGAGATGTTCCACCTTTTTAGGTCAAACCAATGCATAGCACAGGAGCCAACATGTGAGGGAAGAAGCCTTCAGGTGATCCAGCCACCAATTGTTGGAGCCACCATAGCTGAGATGCCAGACATTATGGAGCAAAGATGAGCCATCCTCTCTGTGCACAGTCCGAATTCTTGACCCAGAAAATCCATGAGCACAATGAAATGGCTGTTGTTTTACTCCACTAAGTATAGGGTGGTTTGCTATATAGCAATAAGGAATCAAAACACCCCTCACATTCATGTTGCATATTATCTGATGGTTATCTTTCACTGACACCAAGCAGCTCATATTTTTATCTTGCTCGAAAAACCTTAAATCGTTCCCCCATTGAATATGGAATTAATTATATATTCTTCAGGCTTGCATTCAAGATCCTGCTCCGTTCTGAATCTTACCATCTTATCTTTCACTTTAACGTGCTACTCACTTTCAATCCACTTGTGCCATATATCAGATCTTCCCTGGGCCACAACTGATACTTTCTTTTTTTTCTTTTTTTTTTTTTTTTTGAGACGGAGTCTCGCTCTGTCGCCCAGGCTGGAGTGCAGTGGCCGGATCTCAGCTCACTGCAAGCTCCGCCTCCCGGGATCACGCCATTCTCCTGCCTCAGCCTCCCGAGTAGCTGGGACTACAGGCGCCCGCCACCTCGCCTGGCTAGTTTTTTGTATTTTTTAGTAGAGACGGGGTTTCACCGTGTTCACCAGGATGGTCTCGATCTGCTGACCTTGTGATCCGCCCGTCTCGGCCTCCCAAAGTGCTGGGATTACAGGCTTGAGCCACCGCGCCCGGCCAACTGATACTTTCCTATCACCATACCCTTTCACCAGCACTGGCCTTTTGCTTGGAATCGTCATTTTCTATATTTACCAAATTCCTGGCTATCCTTCCTTCAAGCTCAGTGCAAATCTCACATCCTGTAAGAGTGTGCTGCCCAACGTGGTCGCCAGTAGCCACATGTGGCTATTTACATTTTAAAAAGCACTGATTAAAATATAAAGATTAGTTCCTCAGTCTGACTGGCCACTTTCAGTGCTCAGAGGCCACATCCCAATGAACAGCACTGTCTTGTTAGCTTTTCCTTTCTCAACTAATCTCTCCTACTCCCATATGACCTTAAAACTGCATTTTTAGCAATTTTGACCTGAATATTTTTGAGGGTTGTATAATCCAAATCCATAAAATTACAGATACACCTTGGCTTTCTACCATTCTAGTCCTCTACTCTGTAAATGGGAGGTGGCTCAAATATTAACTGAGTTGGGAGGAAGCGGTGGTTAATCTCTATACTATACTAAGGGGTCTGGGTGAAATGACCTCTTACGATCTTTTCCAGTAAAATGTTCTTCAACAAACAACACAAGTCTGTTATCTTCAACAATGTATAATCTACCAGGAAAGCTATTTTTCAAATCACAGATGATTTGGGAGGAAGGTCTCTTGAGAGGAGCATTCTGGTATAGCCGTTTCTGTTCTCTCCAGCAGCTATTTTAGGTATTTAATTATTTTAGAGTGTGTGCTTGCATGTGTTTTGTCTCAACGTATGCCAATTTTTTGCCTAGTCCTCCTGACGTCTTAATCTATCTGCCCACGCTACATGCCATCAAGCCAAGGGAGAATTTCCTTCTCACCGTTGCTTCTCTGACTAAGGAAGACATAAGCACAACCAATCACCAGACTGATGAAATTCCTTCCAGTTTCAGAAAAGATTATCAACAATCCCTAAATTATTAAATTCATACTAATAAAGCACAAAAATTGAATTCTAATGTTATATGCTATATGACAAGACTACTTCATTGCGTGTGTGTATGTGTAATTATTTTCAAGTTAACCATCTAAATTTTACCTGTACAAGAAAGCAGTTATTAGGCATGTGATAGATGTACTGTGTTCATTAACGTGACCTTTCACAAGCCCTGTAGAGACAGCCCTTGATGGTGTTCATACATCACATGATGTGTTCGTGTTAACATTATTTACTATTTTCATTTCCCTTCACTCATAGCCCGAGAGTGAGCTCCTCTTAAACCTGGGACATTTTTGAGGTTGAGGTTAATATTTACTTAATCTAAACATTCTATTTTTTTATTATTATTATTTTTTTATTTTTTGAGGCGGAGTCTTGCTCTGTCTCCCAGGCTGGAGTGCAGTGGCGTGATCTCGGCTCACTGCAAGCTCCGCCTCCCAGGTTCACGCCATTCTCCTGCCTCAGCCTCCTGAGTAGCTGGGACTACAGGCGCCCACCACCTCGCCTGGCTAATTTTTTTGTATTTTTAGTAGAGATGGGGTTTCACCGTGTTAGCCAGGATGGTCTCAATCTCCTGACCTCGTGATCCACCCACCTTGGCCTCCCAAAGTGCTGGTATTACAAGCGTGAGCCACCTCGCCTGGCCCTATTTTATTATTTTATCATTAGTTTTTGAGACAAGAGTCTTGCTCTGTCACCCCGGCTGGAGTGCAGTGGTGCAATCTTGGCTCACTGCAACCTCCACATCCTGGGCACAAGAAATTCTTGTGCCTCAGCCTCCCGAGTAGCTGGGAGTACAGATGCCCACCACCATGCCTGGCTAATTTTATGTTTTTAGTAGAGACAAGGTTTTGCCATGTTGGCCAGGCTGGTCTCAAACTCCTGGCCTCAAGTGATCCACCCACCTTGGCCTCCTCCCAAAGTGCTGGGATTACAGGCGTGAGCCACCACACCTGGCTTAAAATTCTATTTTAAATATAAAAACCTGGCCTCTGTAACAGAAGCCCCTTTTCAGTTACTCAGTAACCCTACTTTTATCTAACAGTAATACATGGGAATTTATCTGGAATAGATGCTGAAAATCAGGGCACTGCTCTTTGGTTTTGGATTTCCTGACTTTTGGATACCTTTGGACCTCTCTCCTAACTTAGCTGTCACTTTAGAATAATTTTTTTTGAGACAGAATCTCACTGTCACCCAGGCTGGAGTGCCATGGTGGGATCTCAGCTCACTGCAACCTCTGCCTCCCGGGTTCAAGCAATCCACCCTCCTTGGCCTCCCAAAGTGCTGGGATTATAGGCGTGAGCCACTCCACATGGCCGAGAATAATTATTATTTCAGCCACAATGACAACATCTTGTGCTCATTTTATTAGGATGTGTTTTTAAGATGCAGAAAGCAAGCCAGGTGCAGTGGCTAGCGCCTGTAATCCCAGTACTTTGGGAGGCCGAGGTGGGTGGATCACCTGATGTCAGGAGTTTGAGACCAGCCTGGTGAACATGGTGAAGCCCCGTCTCTACTAAAAATACAAAAATTAACCGAGCGTGGTGGCGGGCGCCTATAATCCCAGCTACTCGGGAGGCTGAGGCAGGAGAATCGCTTGAATTCGAGAGGCAGAGGTTGCAGTGAGCTGAGATTGCACCACTGCACTCCATCCTGGGCAACAAGAGCAAAACTCCATCTTAAATAAATAAATAAATAAACAAACAAACAAACAAAAACATAAGTGCCTTTGAGCCTGGGGCATCTCAATGTGGCCTGCAGCAGGTCAGTCAGCCTCCCCCCATCCCCAGTGCTTGTCGAGGGTGAGGCCACCATCTCTTTCTTTACCAGGGAGTCTCTGCCAAGTGAATGTTGCCCTGGACACACATCCCAGGACCAGGAGGGGGTGTTAATAACTTTCCGCATAATTAGCCACAATAGCAATATCACTCTTCAGACCTCAATAACTTAAGAATATGATGGCCTACATTTAGATCTAAAAGGGAGAACCACATAAAACACCTGTGTATTTTATTTTCTACTAACCTAATTAATAATTGACAAACATGTATATTGCTGTGCACTCTTGGCATAGCATGAAGAGTTAACATTGTTTTCTTCTAAAAGCTGTACAAGAAACCACTGAAGGCTTTAACTTTCCTGTTTTTGATGACAAACTAGTAAGAAGTTCAGCGCTCTTTGTGAGCCCCCAGGCAGAGATGTGTGACCCTAACAAGGCTCTTGACTATGCATTTTCGCCACCTGAAGTAAGGGACAAATTTTCTTTCTGCCTGCTTTTCTTTCTGGATTCCAACAATACAGTAATAACATTATTTTCCCTTATATGTGAAGTTTGAGAAGGTTTTTTTCCTTTTTTTTTTGAGATGGAGTCTCACTCTGTTGCCAGGCTGGAGTGCACTTGCACAATGTCAGCTCACTACAACCTCTGCCTACCCTGGTTCAAGCGATTCTCCTGCCTTGGACTCCTGAGTAGCTGGGACTACAGGCATGTGCCACCACACCTAGCTAATTTTTGTATTTTTAGTGGAGACGGGGTTTCACCATGTTGGCCAGGATGGTCTTGATCTCTTGACTTCGTGATCCACCCACCTTGGCCTCCCAAAGTGCTGAGATTACAGGCGTGAGCCACCAGCCAGTTTTTTTCCCTTTAGAAAATGTTGTTAATTGTGGTTATATATATATTAAAAAAAAACCCACAAAAAAATTGACCGTCTTAATCATTTCTTAACCATTTCAGTAGTGTTAAGTATATTCACATTGTTATGTAAGTAATCTCTAGAACTTATTCATCTGGCAAAATGAGAACTCTGTAGTTGTTAAACAATAACTCCCTCTTTCTCCTCCTACCCCCAGCCCTTGGCAACCACCATTTTACTTCTTGTTCCTATGAATTTGACACTCCAGACACCTCATATAAGGGGAATCATACAGTATTCGTCCCTTTGTGTCTGGCTGATTTCACTTGGCATCATGTCCTCAAGGTTCCTCTAGGTTGTATTGCGCATCAGGATGTCCTTCCGTTTTTTTTTTT
>NW_012115677.1:1073885-1096498 GCF_000951035.1 Colobus angolensis palliatus | reverse complement strand
TGTTAGCCAGGATGGTCTCGATCTCCTGACCTCGTGATCCGCACGTCTCAGCCTCCCAAAGTGCTGGGATTACAGGCTTGAGCCACGGCGCCCGGTTTTTGTTTTTTTTTAAGATGAAGTCTCACTCTTGTCCCTCAGGCTGGAGTGCAATAGGGTGATACTGGCTCACTGCAACCTCCGCCTCCCAGGTTCAAGCGATTCTCCTGCCTTAGCCTCCCTAGTAGCTGAAATTACAGGCACCTGCCACCATGCCTGGCTAATTTTTGTATTTTTAGTAGAAACGGGGTTTCACCATGTTTGCCAGGCTGGTCTCAAACTCCTGACCTCAGGTGATCCGCCCACTTCACCCTCCCAAAGTGCTGGGATTACAGGTATGAGCCACCGTGCCCGGCCAGGGTTTCCTTCCTTTTTAAAGTCAAGACAGCAGTGTTTTTTTGTTTTTTTGTTTTTTCAAGAAACCTTGCTCCTGAAGGTAGATAAGATTATAATATTTTAGGTTAGAGATAGGCCTGGAAATCCAATTGAGGACCAGAGAAGTTACTCATAGAATGCCACCCCGCAGGTTCGTGTAGACGCCTGGGTCAGAAGTCAGGGTCTGAGGACATTCAGAGCAAGTACCTTTTCTACCACATGAGGAGATGAGGGGCTGCAGTACAGGTAATCCAAAAAGAAAGTTTACAGGGTTTAAAATAGCATTAGGGAGAAGGGAAAATAGCCTTGGTTGTGCTGGACAACAAAATATGCACCTGGGGATGTGGGGCAGACAGCCAGGGGAGGGGTTAGAATATGAGGATGGGGTGGGGGAAGAGGAAAGGATATGGCGAAGGGAGAAGTTAAAGGGAGAGAAAATCAGGAGAGGAGGGAAGGAGAGGGAAGGATGGAAACTTAGTGATGGTGGAAGAGCCAGGCTTTATAAAGGTGCTAGTGACCTGGCTCTGTGGCTCATGCCTATAATCCCAGCACTTTGGGAGACCCAGGCAGGAGGATCACTTGAGGTCAGGAGCCTGAGAAGAGCTTGGGCAATATAATAAGACACTGTCTCAACAAAAATTTAAAAAGTTAGCTGGGCGTGGTGGCACATGCCTGTAGTCCCAGCTACTATGAAGGCTGAGATGGGAGGATCCCTTGAGCCCAGGAGTTGGAGAGCACAGCGAGCTATAATCATGCCCCCTAGGGGACAGAGCAACCTTATCTCCAAAAATTAAAAGAAATCTTTTTTTTTTTTTTTTTGAGACGGAGTCTTGCTCTGCTGCCCAGGCTGGAGTGCAGTGGCGGGGTCTCTGCTCACTGCAAGCTCCGCCTCCTGGGTTTACGCCATTCTCCTGCCTCAGCCTCCCGAGTAGCTGGGACTACAGGCGCCCGCCACCTCGCCCGGCCAGTTTTTTGTATTTTTTAGTAGAGACGGGGTTTCACCGTGTTAGCCAGGATGGTCTCGATCTCCTGACCTTGTGATCCGCCCATCTCGGCCTCCCAAAGTGCTGGGATTACAGGCTTGAGCCACCGCGCCCGGCAAGAAATCTTTTTAAGTGCTAGTGAATAAAAATTACTCTTGCCCTATAGCAGCTAAATCCTATTTACTTCAGGCCCACCTCCTTCAATAAGCTAAATTTAGTGAAAAAGCATGGCTTGCTCTAGTGTCCCCCACTCCTACTTGTCCACTGATGCTTGAAATATCTGAAAGTAGGACAGTGGCTTTCAGGCAGTGGAGAGAAGTCTTAAACTGCAAATGCCTCACTGAGGTAACAGATTGATTGGCACTCTTGCCCTTTAGAATATAATCAACCAACCTTCAACAAGTGCAAGTGATTTTATCAGAAGCTTCTGGGAAGGAGAGTGAGTGGAACAGGTGGGTTGCTGGATTGCTAAAAAGGGAGCTACTGTATTCATGCAGGAGGGAACCATGGGGGAAGCCAAATCAAAAACACCTGCACTGTGGCTTGATCTCAGCCTCATTTGTTTGCAGTGGTGGTAGGCCTGGGTGGCAGACCTGCTGGGGCCAGATAATATGACTGTGAATCCATAGATTAGATTTGCATGATTTATGACGATTTCATTTTCTTAACCCAGTTTCTTTAACAAGGAAGCTTTGTCTCAGATGATTCAAGGCAACACATTACATAATATGTATGTTTTATGGACACCCAGAACGTACTCACGCACACCCGTGGAAACCCTAATTGGAAGTTCATTTATTTTGAGAGACGTTGTTTTCTGAGAACAAATTCTTCAGAGACTTGCAGAAGAGAGCAGAAGCCACCTTTACAGTGGACACAATTTTCTTTTTCTCCTCTGTTCAATTCCTGGCTGCCTAGAAACCTATCAGGCTCATTTCCATATCAAAGAGGAAGCAGGAAAATACTCCCCTGACCGACATAAAAAGACACATTACTGCAGATTGTCTAAGAACTTGGGTTTTTTTGGCCAAAATTAGCAAATTATTCATAGTAATAGGTGAGTCAGATGATAATAGTGTTTAAGAGAACAAAGCCACTCATCAGGACCCCGACCCCAAGTCCGCCCCAAGGCGGGTCCCCAGCTGCCAGAACATCTCTGCACACTGGAAGCCAAGAGGCTATAAAAAAAAAAGAAAAAGAGGCGGCCAGGAAGTCTGCCACTCACCCAGATGCAACGACCAGAACGTGCATTCCAGGGCTCACTCTGCAGCTGCCCAGATGGCTCCGTGGGTGGCCACGCTGCTAACGTGGGAGCACACGTGGCTCCCATCTCATGAGCAGTCTCAGGGAAGCTGGAGGCTTCAGACACCCAATGTCTATTTCCCTCCTTGATTTGAGACCCTTTTGGAGCTCTTGGAGACTTCCAGCAGAAACCTGAGCTGCTGGCTGCCAAGCATCAGCGGTGGATTTCTTGACCTGCTCTTAATCAATACCGATTGAATAAGCCCTTTGAAAACATTCACATACACGGGGTACAAGGTGGTACCTTTGTGTATTAGACTGTTCTGGAGACGGCTTATCACCCAGCAAATCAGTGTTGGCTATCTGGGACTCAGCGACTCTTTCTATGAGGCCATAGTAAGAGATTAAATAGAAAAGGCCCTGAAACTGGACCTGGTGACTAGGGCTTCCAGGAGGGGAAAAAGGTTTTTTTTTATTTTGTTTTGTTGTTTTGAGACAGAGTTTCGCCCTTGTTGTCCAGGCTGGAGTGCAATGGTGCCATCTCAGCTCACCGCAACCTCTGCATCTTGGGTTCCAGTGACTCGCCTGCCTCAGCCTCCTGAGTAGCTGGGATTACAGGCATGCGCCACCACGCCCAGCTATCAGGCTTGTCTCCAACTCCCGACCTCAAGTGATCAGCCCGCCTTAGTCTCCCAAAGTGTTGGGATTACAGGCATGAACCACTGCATCCGGCAGGAAAAAGGGTCTTACTGCAGGAGCTGGGATTCCTCTGTGGGCATCTGGGCTCAGACTTCCTCAGGCAACACCAGCAAGGAGCCCAGCCAAACCAGCACATTGGGGATTGACGCTGCTGATTGCTGATCACGCATCCTGCTGTAGGACACCTCCCACCGTCCCCAACACGTAAGTAATGGGGATATGTCTGGGGTCCTGGCCTCTCAGTGGTCTGTCCTCAGCCAGGTGACAGCTAGGAACCTCATAAACGTCCTCTTGCATTCTATCAGAGGCTTTTGAAGACAACATCTCAACTCAAAAGAGTGTCTCCATCTTTAGGGATTCCCACAGAGGTGCTTAACTCGGGCTGCAGGTGAGAATCATTTGGGGAGCTTTTCAAACCTAATGCCACCCAGGCCCTACTCATACTAATTAAATCAGAATCTTTGAGGCTCAGGCATGGGCTTTTTAAAATATATTTTTATTTTGAAATAATTACAGATTTGTAGGAAGTTGCAAAAATAGAGATGTCCTATGTATCCTTCATTCAGGCTCCCCCAGTGATTACATCTGCGGTCTCTATAGTACAATATTAAAACAGGACCTCGCCGCGTGCAGTGGCTCATGCCTATAATCCCAGCACTTTGGGAGGCTGAGATGGGCAGATTGCTTGAGGTCAGGAGTTCCAGACCAGCTTGACCAACATTGCAAAACCCTGTCTCTGTTAAAAAATACAAAAATTACCCAGGTGTGGTGGTGGGTGCTTGTAATCCCAGCTACCTAGGAGGCTGAGGCAGGACAATTGCTTGAACCTGGGAGGCAGAGGTTGTGCTGAGCCAAGATTGCACCACGGCACTCTAGCCTGGGAGATAGAGCAAGACTCTGTCTCAAAAACAAACAAATGAAAACAAAAAACACAACATCGGTGTGGGTGCACTGTGTACAGTTCCCGCCATTTTATGACACACGCAGTTTTGTTGTTGTGTTGTGTAACCACCACCGCAGTCAGGACCCAGATTATTCCATCCTTGCAAGACTCCTTCCTGCTGCCCCATTATCCTCTATACTCATACCCACTCTCCATGCTCTACCATCCCTAACCCCTGGCAATGCTAATCTGTTTTTCATCTCTCCAATTTTATCATTTTGAGGATGTCATACAAATGGGATTTTCCTGCATGTGACCTTCTGAGACTGGCTGTTTCCATTGAATATAATTCCCTGCGAGCTGTTCAAAGTTGTTGTGTGCATCTGTGCTTTGGGTCTTGCTATGGCTGCATAGTATTCCATTGTACAGAGCTGCTACAGTTGACCCATTCACCTACTGAAGGGCATATTGGGACAACGTTGGACTAGGTGAGGAAGTGAAAACGTAGATATTTGGATACCAAATGTCCCCATGTTTCCAGTTTGGGGCTATTACAGATAAACCTGCTATAAACGTTCATGCACATTTTCTTTGTTTCTTTTTTCTTTTTTCTTTTTTTTTTGAGATGGAGTCTCGCTCTGTTGCCCAGGCTGGAGTGCAGTGGCCCCATCTTGGCTCACTGCAACCCCACCTCCCAGGTTCAAGTGGTTCTCCCCCTTCAGCCTCCCGAGTAGCTGGGACTACAGGCTGCCACGCCCGGCTAATTTTTCGTATTTTTAGTAGAGACGGGGTTTCACCATGTTAGCCAGGATGGTCTTGATTTCCAGACCTCGTGATCCACCTGCTTCGGCCTCCCAAAGTGCTGGGTTTGCAGGTGTGAGCCACCGCACCTGTTGCATTTTTTTTTTTAAACTTCTCCGGTGATTCCAGTGAAAAGCAGGGCCAAGAATCCTTGGACTAAGTGGGGAAGTGAAAACGTAGATATTTGAATACCAAATGTTCCAAACATTTCTTTTTTCTTTTCTTTTTTTTTTGAGACGGAGTTTCATTCTTGTCACCCAGGTTAGAGTGCAATGGTGCGATCTTGGCTCACTGCAACCTCCGCTTCCTGGGTTCAAGTGATTCTCCTGCCTCAGCCTCTCGAGTAGCTGGGATTACAGGCGTGCACCACCACGCCTGGCCAATTTTGTATTTTTAGTGGAGATGGGGTTTCTCCATGTTGGTCAGGCTGGTCTTGAACTCCTGACCTCAGGTGATCCACTAGCCTTGGCCTCCCAAAGTGCTGGGATTACAAGCATGAGCCACCGCACCTGGCCCAAACATTTCTTAAATCCCTTGTGTGAGCTTGTGCTGTGTGGCAGGGAGTGTATCAGAGTAAATAAGAGACTGTGTGCTGCCACTCATGGATAAAGTGGGCAACAACACCAACCTCATTGTATTTTTTTTTTTTTTTTGAGATGGAGTCTCGCTTTGTCCCCAAGGCTGGAGTGCAATGATGTGATCTCGGCTCACTGCAACCTCCACCTCCTGGGTTCAAGCGATTCTCCTGCCTCAGCCTCCCGAGTAGCTGGGATTACAGGCACCCGCCATCATGCCTGGCTAATTTTCTTTTTGTATTTTTGTAGAGATGGGGTTTCACCATGTTGGCAAGGCTGGTCTTGAACTCCTGACCTCAGGTGATCTACCCACCTCGGCCTCCCAAAGTGCTGGGATTACAGACGTGAACCACTGCACCCGGCAGCTCATTGTATTGTTGTGAGCATGCAATGAATATAATGCACATAGATACTTAGAACACAGCTCGGTAAGTGTTAGTGCTTATTATTGTGTTGGAAACTGAACTTAAGTTTTGTCGATTCCTGGCCTAAAACTCCTCAGTGGCTATTGCAACAATCACCTGGGACCACTATGTGCAAACTTTCATTAGCTCGTATATCATGAAACTTTGAGGGGACTGAAGTCTGAGAGTGGGCGCCACTTCCTCCCGAGAAACCTCTGTTGGTTTTAGCTCCTTTGCTGTGCTCCACAACACCCTAGCGTGGCTGTTCCTTTTCTGACACTTCCTCCTGGATATTGAAGTTGCCTCTTTTTGTGTCTGTCTCCATCTATATGTGCACTGTGGGCTCCTTGAGGGCAGGGATGTGTGTCTTGCTCCCATTTTATCTGGTACTTAGCATAGTGCTTTTTAGTAGGTCCTCATTAAACAGATGTTGAATGGATGAACAAATGAGTGACCCCAGGGTCCCGTTAGTGTGTGTGGCAGGAGAGGATTTAGCCCCCAGTGAGTTCCCTGAGGAGGTCCTGGTTTGCTCCTTACTCAGGGCGGTGGAGGCTAAGGAAGCCTGAGCAGAAGGCAGAGCCTTGAGTAGTCACTGACTTGTCCCTGCTGGGGGTTTCCAGCTGTCAGGTTCCCAGCGAGCACTCGGAGGAAAACACCACAGCCTGCGAGGACACACACAAGGCCACCACCACAGGCCTCACTAAGGTGGTAGGAGCAGAGCAAGTCGGGGATTCAGTTGACAGAGGCAAGGTCAAGCGGTGTGAGTGCCATAACCTCTCTGCACCTGGCTTTAGTGATACTCAAAATGTAGACAGTTGGTGTAGACCTTAGGCACAGGTTCTGGAGGCAGACTGCCTGGGGGTGAATCCAGCCCCTGCACTTCCTACTTCGTGACTTTGGACACTTAACCTCTCTCTCTGTGCCTCATTTCCTCATCTACAAAATAGGAATAATCACAATATCTACCCTATAGGGTTATGAGGATTAAAACAGTTCCTAAATGTAAAGGACTTAGAACACTGTACAAAATTAATGTCAATTACATTTTAAAAATGCACAAAAAATACAATGAGCATAAAGGAATGCTGTGGGAATCAAATACGAGGAAAGCAGTATTTCCATGTTGCCTACAATTCTGGCAAGGCTCCCTGAAGATTTTGCTTGCTATATTTGTCTACATTTAAAATTCCACAGCCAGATAAATATCCGGAAAATAGTGATGCTGTAGCAGGGAGCTGTTGGACACCGTGTAACCGATCTGCTCAGGTGGGACCAGAAGTTGCCACCATCTGATGTGTGTCTTGTGGCTACATGAAAGGAAGTTGGGGGTATGAGTCCAGTTCCTAGTGGACAGGTGTTTGAAACTCAGTGCCATCCTTAGAATTGGCACCCTTCGTGGGGCCTCCACAGACAGGAGAGGATTAAGCAGAGAGCAGACCAAATTGCTCTTCCACCTGGAGCTGGTGGCCTCAGCAGGACAGGGCTGAGGCTCAGTGACAGAGAGTGGGCACCTAGAGTTAAAACCTTCACTTTTACTTATGCTCTGTTTGGCAGAGAAATCTCAAGTTCTGTTCCCCAGAGCAGTCAATCCAACAACTTTCATAGCTGCTGTCATATTCACACAATATTTCCATCTGGCCACAACTGTTTCAAAGAATCAGATGCATCGCTTGTATTATCAAAAGAATAATGTAATTAATGCAAAGTTTTAGGCCTTGAATTCTGCTGTCAGGAATTAAATAAATCAGTGCCATGGACATTACCTTTTCTTTAGAAGTTTTTATTTTAGCCAAAGAGTGCTGGTAAAGAAAGGATTTATTTTTTTACCATTTTTTTTTTTTTTTTTTCTTGAGATGCAGTTTCGCTCCTGTTGACCAGGTTGGAGTGCAGTGGTGTGATCTTGGCTTACTGCAACCTCTGCCTCCTGGGTTCAAATGATTCTCCAGCCTCAGTAGCTGGGATTACAGGTGTCTGCTACCATGCCCGGCTAATTTTCGTATTTTTAGTAGAGATGAAGTTTTGCCATGTTGGCCAGGCTGGTCTCAAACTCCTGACCTCAGGTGATCTGCCTGGCTTGGCCTCCCAAAGTGCTGGGAGTATAGGCATGAGCCACCGCACCCAGCCAAGAAAGGATTTTTAAATTATCTTCTTCTTGTTTTCTATGAGGAGTTCAGACTTAAAAGTGTTGATTTTTATTAATGTATGGAGATTTTCAGACCCCAAATAGAGTGTATCTCCAAAATGAGGAGCATAAGAAGGAAATATCTTTCTCTCTGAATTGGAAATAACATAAGTATGGATGAAGTTTTGCATGTATGAATGTTGCATCTTTGGAAATCTCTTCAACTACTCTCATAAATGATTTGCAAATGTGACCGACAGGACTGATGTTTCTCCCAACTCTCAGCTAAACAGGTAACTCATTCGGGATTAGCAGTTTTTTAATTATTGGTGTTTCCTCTGCCCTGAAACAATGTTGTAAGGTCAGAGGATCATGGTGATGAAGGTAAAATATTGGAAACAACCTTGAATGAAGAAGCATTTGTCAGTCATGAGCAAATGGTGCTCAGCTGGCCTGACACTGCCTTGTAGGAGAGCAGGTGATGGAGCTGATACATGAGGACTTCATCACTCCACACTCTCTCCCTTTCGACAGCACCCTCCTTGGAGAGTGTGTCTCCATGCAGACTCCTGGGCCCTACCTTGGAGGCTCTGATCAGTGAGCCTGGGGCTCTGCAGGCACTTGGCTTGTGTGGTTGTCATGCAGGGGTTCTCACCCAGCATTTTGAGAAATGTGCCTACAGCTTCTCTAGTGACCTCACCTCATCCTTCCCAGTCACCTTTTTTTTTTTTTTTTTTTTTGGAGATGGAGTTTCACTCTTGTTGCCCAGGCTGAAGTGCAATAATGTGATCTTGGCTCACTGCAACTTCTGCCTCCTGGGTTCAAGTGATTCTCCTGCCTCACCTTCCTGAGTAGCTGGGATTACAGACATGCACCACCACGCCCGGCTAATTTTGTATTTTTAGTAGAGACGGGGTTTCTCCATGTTGGCCAGGCTGGTCTCGAACTCCCGACCTCAGGTGATCCGCCTGCCTCAGCCTCCCAAAGTGCTGGGATTACAGGCGTGAGCCACCACGCCTGGCGACCTCCCCAGTCATCTTAGCTTGATCTTCTTAGAGTTTGCTTAGATTTTCCTACTGAAAATAAACTGCTATTCTGTTTTATAAATCTGTCTTCTGGAAGATTAGGTGGAGGTTTTAACTTGCTTAAAGGCTTAGGGTTCAGCAGAGGTGCCTTGGGGTACTGGGGGTGAGGGAGCCTGAAGGAGAGGAGCTTGGGCCAGCCCTGCCTTCTCTGAAACTAGAACAGCTTGTTCTGTGGTTTTTTTTTTTTTTTTTTTTTAAAGACACAGGCTCACTCTGTTGCCCAGGCTGGAGTGCAGTCACACGGTCTCCGCTCACTGCAACTTCCGCCTCCTGGGTTCAAGCGATTCTCCTGCCTCAGTCTCTTAAGTAGCTGGGACTACAGCCACATGCCACCATGCCCAGCTAATTTTTGTATTTTTGGTAGAGACGGCGTTTCACCATATTGGCCAGGATGGTCTCCATCTCTCAATCGTGATCCGCCCGCCTTGGCCTCCCAAAGTGCTGGGATTACAGGAGTGAGCCACCGCATCTGGCCCTTATTCTGTGTTCAATGGACTTTTGTGAGACTTAAGGAGAAGAAAATGCTTTTCACTTAAAACGTTCTGAAGACTATTACATTATATTTATCAGTCCTCAGAGCCAGAACCCCCTTTGATAGACAGATTAAGCTCAGTTCTTGAGCTTGCAAGGCTGAGGCTGTGCCCCTTGATAAGTGGTAACCCCACAAAGGTGCAGGCAGGCCCCAGCGCGTGCTGGTCTAAGTCATCTAGCTCACAGTGTTAACCCACTTCGGAGTCTCGTGTTGCCCCTCTTTTTTGTATTTATCGGAAGTTCAAATGAAATCATAAAAGTCAAGTTCAGTCTGACTATCCATCATCCTATCTTCTAGCACATCTCCAATCATCTGTGTCTGTTACCTCTGGGGCTTCTATAAGTATTACTTTACTGTTGGAACGATAATGTTCATTACATATATATCCTTGACATCTTTTGCTTAATTTCACCATAAATATTTTCCCATATTTCTACATAATTAACAAAAAAGTAATATCTAATAGTTGTACAATAATCCACTATATTGATGTGCAATAATTTATTCATTATCTTAATTATGCAGTTTATAAGGTCTTTCTTCTAGATGACTGATGGAAAGTGCATTCCTAGTCCAGGCACGGTGGCTCATGCCGGTACTCCCAGCACTTTGACAGGCTGAGGTGGGAGGATTGCCTGAGCCCAGGAGCTCGAGACCAGCCTGGGCAACATAGTGAGACCCTGTCTCTACAAACAAAACAAAAAAGCCCCCAAAATTAGCTGGATGCGGTGGCACACACCTGTAGTCCTGCTACTCCAGAGGGTGAGGCAGAAGGATCACTTGAGCCCAGGAGTTCCAGGCTGCAGTGAGCTATGACTGCACCACTGCATTTCAGCTTTGGTGACACAGCCAGTCCCTAAAAAAGGGTCTCTAAAAAAGAAGAGAAAGTCCATTCCTAGAACATTTTAACAGGAAATAGAAAGATTTAAAACAAGATTGGACAGTGTTAAAAAAAATTACTCAGAAAAGTATTTTACATTAGAGAATGAATTGAATTCTAATTAGATTTCTCCAAATACAAATAATACAAATAGAATGAAGTAAAAAGACCCAGCTACTTTCTTCCCTTAAACATTGCTTTCCTGGCCAGGCGCGGTGGCTCAAGCCTGTAATCCCAGCACTTTGGGAGGCCGAGACGGGCAGATCACAAGGTCAGGAGATCGAGACCATCCTGGCTAACACGGTGAAACCCCATCTCTACTAAAAACAAAAAAATACAAAAAACTAGCTGGGCGAGGTGGTGGGCACCTATAGTCCCAGCTACTCAGGAGGCTGAGGCAGGAGAACGGCGTGAACCCAAAAGGTGGAGCCTGCAGTGAGCTGAGATCCGGCTACTGCACTCCAGTTTGGGCGACAGAGCGAGACTCCGTCTCAAAAACAAACAAACAAACAAAAAAAACATTGCTTTCCTTACAACAGCTATTAAATGTTCAATGCACAAAGACAAACATTGCTAACTTTCTGGTATAAGTCTCTAATATTTTCATGGTTACTTAGGCTTATTTGAAAAATAAAGATAGTGTTGTTTCGTATTTTTTAATAGCCAGGCTTCTTTTTCTACCTTTTTGAGCCATTTTAAAGAGTATTATTCCATTGAATGGTGGCAACATAATTACCTAAATAATGCCCTACTTTTGAATATTTAAATTATTTCCAGTGTTTTTTTTTTTCTATTATATACAGTGCTGCAAAGAACATTTTGTATGTATTCTCAGACCATTCTCCCGGGATGCCTTCCTATCAGGAGAATAGCTGGGCAAGAAGTAAGCATGGTTTTCAGGTTTCTGATGTATTTGCTCTGGGTGCAGGCCAGGAAGTTCATTCTGATTCATGAACTTCAGCTGACCTGTGGTACTACCCATTTCCCAGTATCCTCACCAACACTGAGCACTTTAAGGAAAAAACTGCTATTCTGAAAGCAAAATGGTATTTTGTTTGTAATTTCTATTTTATTACTAGTGAGGTTGAACAGTTTTTCTTTTCTTTGTTTTTTTTTTTTGTGATGGAGTCTTACTCTATTGCCCAGGCTGGAGGTAGTGTTGCGATCTCGGCTCACTGCAACCTCTGCCTCCCGGGTTCAAGCGATTCTTCTGTCTCAGCCTCCCAAGTAGCTGGGACTAGAGGCACCTGCCACCACGCCTGGCTAATTTTTGTATTTTTAGTGGAGGTGGGGTTTCACCATATTGCCCAGGCTGGTCTTGAACTCCTGACCTCGTGATCCACCCACCTCAGCCTCCCAAAGTGCTTGGATTACAGGCATGAGCCACCGTGCCTGGCTCTTCCTTTTTGTTGAGACACGGTTTTACTCCTGTTGCTCAGGCGGGAGTGCAGTGGCGCCATCTTGGCTCACTGCAACCTGCATCTCCCAGGCTCAAGCGATTCTCCTGCCTCACTCAGCCTCCCAAGTAGCTGGGATTACAGGTGTGAGCCACCGTGCCTGGCCTGAACACTTTTTCATATGTATCCATTTGTATTATTTTGTGAACTACCTGTGTATGCCTCTCTTCTTTATTTTTTTTATTGGGATGTTTTTCTTGTTCTTAATAGTTTGTAGAAGCTCATTATTGTCCTTGAAGGCAAGACCATGGTGTCTTGATTTCCATCATATTCCTAATGCATCATAGCAGTCAATACATATTCATTGAATAAAAAAATAGTAAGGGTATTAGTCTTTATCGTATATGCAACAAATTTTCTTTCCAACTTATTGGTGCAATTTAATATTTTAAAACATTTTTATTGTAAAATATATATATAACATTTATCATTTTAAACATTTTTAAGTGTACAATTCAGTGACATTAAATATATTAACATTGTCGGGAAATCATCACTGATACCCATTTCCAAAACTTTGTCATCTTTCCAAACTGAAACTCAGTACATGTTAAACAGTAACTCCATTCCCTCAGTGCAATGTATTTTATGGTGTATTTGACATGCGGAGGTTTTAAAATTTTATGTAGTAAAATATATTATGATTTTTCCTTTAAGTTGTCTTTGATGTTATGCTTAGAAAGGTCTCCTTGCCTGAGAAGCATGGATAGATTCACATATATTTTCTCCTAGGTTTTCTATTGCCCCCCCTCCCCTCCCCTCTCTTCTCTCTTCTCTCTTCTTTTCTTTTTTTCTCTTTTCTTTTCTTCTCTTTTCTTTTCTTTTCTTTCTCAGGGTTTCACTATGTTGCCCAGGCTGGTCTTGAATTCCTGAGCTCTGGCAATCCTCCTGTCTCAGCCTCCTAAATATCTGGGATTACAGGCCCATGCACCCTGTTCTTTTTATATTCAACTCTTTCTTTATCTAGAATACTTTTTTAAAAAGCACTAGTTAATGGCCATTGCGGGAGGACAATTCTCCACGTCTCTCGTGTTGCTACATGTTTTCTGAGCAAAGGCACTGCTTTGTCCTCAACTACCTTTTCAGAGTGTGTATAGTGAACAGCCTTGGAAAACAGAGATGGTGTCCTCTTAGGAGCAGAGAGCAGGTTGGTGGCTTATGCATGTAATAAAGATCAGGGGCAAAGATCAAGCAGGCATACGGCCCATTACAAAAGAGCACAGCTCCTTCAGCTTGGGATTCCTCTCGGGTAATCCACCCCGCTGCCTGCAGGCAGCATCTGGCCCTCTTCACATCACCCTGTGGGAAAAGGGGGCTCAGGGAGCCGGTGTAAAAGTTGACCTCCAGGCTGCTGCTACTGTCATTTTGTCTCTGACCCAAAAGTCTTGTACCTTCTGCCAGTACCTGTGAAACCACAGCAGGCTAACTTGGTAGTTTGCAAGTAGGTAAAAAGCCTGAGGCCCTCACAGTTTTTGACAAGGACTAAACTGTATTTTTTTTGAAAGTTTAATTTTTTCAATGGCATGTATTGAATTATTTCTGGACTGATTTGAAATGTCACTTGTATCATAAGAAGTATATAGATATACTTGTGTTTATTTCATATCTTTGCTGTTCTATTTCTCTGT
The DNA here is from genome assembly GCF_000951035.1 of Colobus angolensis palliatus. Taxonomy (NCBI): domain Eukaryota; kingdom Metazoa; phylum Chordata; class Mammalia; order Primates; family Cercopithecidae; genus Colobus; species Colobus angolensis. The sequence goes on along the minus strand of NW_012115677.1, from coordinate 1,082,796 downwards.
CTATTCTGGTGCCAGCAAAATGCTCTTATTTTTGTAATTTTATAGTATATTTTAACACTGAGTAGTAAATATCCTCTTTCTTTCTTGATTTTCCCCCTCCTTTTTTCTTTTATCCTTCCCTGTCACCTTTAGTATGTTTCTGGGGCTCTTTGTACCAAATAAATGGTATCTGGCACACAGCAAATATTCAATAAATGTGTTTTGAACAATGTTAGTGAAATTAAGAGTTATTTTGTCAAGTACTCAATCCCTTTTGAATTTTCGTAATTATAGCAATGAAACTGGAAACAATTTAATTTTCACATGTACTACTAATTTATTAAACTGTTCCTTTAAATGTTAAGAATTTAACTGTTACTGATTATACAATTTAAGAAAAGAATTTAACCTGTGGTACAAAATGCCTAATATAAATATAAAGGGTTCATGCACTATTTTCTAAATTTCAGTTTCCTGGATATTTAGAGAGCTCTGAAATTAATGATATTTTTCAACAATCCTAAGGAAATTTATAGGCCAATATTCATTTACCATCTTTTAATGGGCTTTATTATTTCATCATTCCTGCTTTCCATTAGAGTAAAATATTGCTTTTGTCTTTGCTAGGAATGTTACAGTTTACCATCTCAGAAGAGACTTTTTAGTAAAAAAAAAAAATGATGTCAAATAAAGCATTTATTTATGCGAGGCATTAGGGACAGGATAAATATTTGAACTTAGTCTGTTATCAGATTGCTACTTAGGTGTCTCTGAGATTATTCTTAGGGGTTGCTGCTTTTGTTTTCTTTTCTTTCTTTCTTTCTTTTTTTTTTTTTGAGACAGAGTTTTGCTCTCATTGCCTAGGTTGGAATGCAATGGCGCGGTCTCGGCTCACTGCAACCTTTGCCTTCTCCAGGGTTCAAGCGATTCTCCTGCCTCAGCCTCCCAAGTAGCTGGGATTACAGGCATTTGCCACCACACCAGGCTAATTTTGTATTTTCAGTAGATATGGGGTTTCTCCATGTTGGCCAGGCTGGTCTTGAACTCCTGACCTCAGGTGATCCACCTGTCTTTGACTCCCAAAGTGCTGGAATTACAGGCGTGAGCCACCGTGCCTGGCCAGAGGTTGCTGCTTTTCTATGGGCTACTCTACTAGTCACTGCTTGGGCCATGACCACTGCTGGTGACCTGCCTGGCACTGTGAAGGTGACATGGCCAGTCACAGCAGACAGTGTCCCATGCATGGGTATCTAAACCCTTGGCCAAGGCAGCAACTTCTGGAGCACTTGCCTCGCAGACAGACTGGGATCCTAACTTTGTTGACCTGAAAACATTAATGCTGGCAACTAGTCCTAAACCCCATGTTCACTAAGCCCAGATGACCTGTTGATTGACAATATTGAAAGAAAAATAAAAGTATAATACCCTACAGGGAAACAAATAAAATTTCCAGCACACGTTTAGTTGAGTTCACATGAATTTCCTCATTTTTCTCTTGTGTTCGGGGTGAACTACATTTCTACATTCTGGAAAATCTAGTGGAATTGCTGTCAGTATTTATTTATTTTATATATATATTATATTTATTATATATATTATTATATATATATATATTTATTTATTTAGATGGAGTTCCACTCTGTTACCCAGGCTGTGGTGCAGTGGTATGATCTCAGCTCACTGCAACCTCCACCTGCTGGGTTCAAGCGATTCTCCTGCCTCAGCCTCCCAAGTAGCTGGGATTACAGGCATTTGCCACCACACCAGGCTAATTTTGTATTTTCAGTAGATATGGGGTTTCTCCATGTTGGCCAGGCTGGTCTTGAACTCCTGACCTCAAGTGATCTGCCCGCCTCAGCCTCCCAAAGTGTTGGGATTACAGGCGTGAGCCACTGCACCCGGCCACTATGCTGTCAGTCTTTAAATGACTTTGGTACCTGCAGTGGTTCATACAGACACGAAGGTATTGAAGTTTTGGAGGTAGGGACTAGAAATAGTTGCAAGTATCTGCCTTCTAGCCACAAGATCAACCTGGCTTTCATTTAGTGTTAATGCTTCTCTTTCTTTCTTTTTTTTTTTTTTTAGATGAAGTCTCGCTCTGTTGTCCAGGCTGGAGTGCAGTGGCACGATCTTGGCTCACTGCAGCCTCTGCCTCCCAGGTTCAAGCGATCCTTCTGTCTCAGCCTCCCTGGTTGCTGGGATTACAGGCACACACCACCATGCCTGGCTAATGCTTCTATTTCTATAAAGTAAGGCTCCATTTCTTTATTTTTCCCACTTGAAACTATTCCCAAAATTTAGTAGAACACTTTGTAATATGTAAGGAAATATATACACATTCTAGATTTATATAATTTCTAGATGATCATACTTTCTAGTGAGAGGCTTGTGACGTCTATTTGAAACCAGTGACTGGAAAACAAAAATGTTACAGTGAAAAAGCCAGGTGCTTTGCTAAGGGTTGCTAAGATGAACTTGCAATCGCTTCCATTGCTCCTAAAGTGGAGGACAAGTCCTCTTCCCCTACATTTAGTTGTCAAACTCATCTGTGTCATTTAGATAGTTTTGAAGTTGCATAGATTGATCCTAAACATTGTGCTGTGAAGTGCTTTATGTTTATGGCCTTTCTCTTTGCTCTCATTCCTTATCCAGTGAAGATGTGAGGCCGTGTAAGCTCCAAGAGAGCAGGGATCTTGTTTCTTGGTCACCATAATATTTCAGCTGCTGACCCAGTGCTCGAAATATAGTAAGTGCTCAGTAAGAATGTGTTGAATGAATGTTAGCTGGTGTTACAGACTAGAGAAAGTGTTCCTAAAAGAACTGCAATTTGTCTAAGACATTTCACAAATCACGGCAATTGGGGAATTAGAAACGGCATTCTGTGAATTCTGGTAACTAGCTTGACGACTGTATAACTTATTCCAGGTAGGATTATTCATTATGCTTTTCTCAACCAGCTACACTTTACAAATTGTTTAAGAAGCAAGCATCACTAGCAGTCCAGAAAGGAAGCAAGCTGGAATCTAAGTAAAAGAGATTTACTATACATAATGAAAGCTGCAATGGCTGAAGTGTCTGAAAATGTGTCTGAATCTCTCCTAAAAAGAGTTTGCATTTTACTGTTGCAATTTACTTGGGACAACATAGATCTGGTATCCATAATAGGCCTGTGGGCAGAACAAAGCTTTGTCACATGGAAGTAGCTGTTGCTCAGCCAGGAATGATGAACATTTGCAAAAAGAGGAGTTGTGTTTGTAGCCATTGGAGAGAATCTTTGTAAGTAAACTCTTTCTCTCATAATTGACAGTTGCCATTTTATTGGTGGGGAAAAAATGCCCAATTTTACAAAATTGCAAAATCTCTTAGATCATGTTCTGAAAATAAGTTGACATGAGCATTTTCCACATTCCCTGAGGTCTGGCCCGGATTCTGTAATTTACATGACATGATTAGGAGGGTTCTATGCCATTTAGACTAATTATGTAAATTGGAGGGAATTCACCCCTTCATTATGAATAAGTATTTATCTTATGAGTACTAACTTCTAATAAATGTTTAGTTTGCTTCTTTTTTGTGCTGCTGCGGATAGTTGCCTTACAGTGCTGTTAATTTGCCAATAAGCCTTAAACAGGATAACCAGGCATCTCTTTTTAGAAGACCAAAATTTAAAACCCAGATTAGAAGACTGATACAAAATGCATTTGGCCGGTAGTTAGTCATCTTATTTGGCAGATTTGTTTTTCTTGCTGCTTTCTTAAAAAACATGATGACAACTGTATAGTCTGTTAGATTTCTTTTGCCTTTAACTTTTCAAAATGTTTCCAGTCCAGGCTTTACTACTTGGCAAAGACAATTTGGGACAGATTTCTTTATTTTCTCCTCTGGCCTAAAACGAAAAACCCCCACTTTCCAAACTGTTACCACCGAAGAGTTTATTAAATGGCTGAAAAAGACAGCTGGTCCCACCATCTGTTAAAATTTTTCAGGGGCCAAATAAAACAGGTTACACCTTTAGCCATGCCAAGTCTTGCAATACCCCCTTCCTCTCACAGCCTGGGGAGGGCTAATCTGAATTTCACGCTCTGATTTTGCTATTGCTGATGTCTGAGCTTCTTATGTGAGCTTCTCCACATTGCTTGTATTACCTCTCTTTTTCGGTTACAAAGCTATTCTCGCATTTCAACCAAACTCATTTGCAACCTATTACGTTCCACCTCTATAGTCTCTGTAGTTACACCCAGTAACTACGAGGAAACCCACACATACCTAGCTAATTTCTGACTTTTCAAGCAAAGGGGGAGAACCAAAAGTACATTTCTGTTGTTTTGCAACCATTTTTCTGTAAATGCTAATGGAGGTAATTCAGATTTTGGAACAAAGGCTTAGCTCACCACACACTGCAGGTGTGAAAGGGTTGAAACAAAAGAGATGCTAACCCTAATGGTATTTCTTGTCATTAACAATTCTTTGATGTTCACACTGGAGCCTCCCTTTTATCTTTTAGTTTTTCAGCCATCTTTGTTAACACACAGCTCAATTGAATCTTTTTTTTTTTTCACCTCCCTCTGGCCTTTAAAGACATCTGCAAAATGTTTATGCTAAGTTAGTTTCCACTGCATCTTTTAGTACCAAGGCAAAGTAAAATGAGATAAAGCTTGTGAGGTTATTATTAAAACATCAGTAAGTTTCTATCATTAAGCTGAAGGGAAAGATCAATAAAAAAGGAGCACTTAATGTTACTTTAATAAGGATGCGTTTCCTGTAACAGGACTTGGGATTAACTTCAGTATCACTGAAGTGGGCTTTACAATAAGGAAGTTGCTGTGATCAGAAGAGTTTGACTTGCCCTTACTCAATTAAGCAGTTTGCAAATACTTTGAATGTACTTGATCTATTATTTCCTGTTTTATTGAAAGCTTTCATGATACATATATTTAAATAATATTTTACTATAGCTTTTTCCCCCTTGTATCAGTCCCTGGCAGGCTGCCAAAGACTTTCTAAGGCAGGTTTGCCTGTCCTTCTGTCCATTTGGGATTAGGGGAAGGGAGAGGTGAGATGACAGGGATTGGAACTGCAGCTTCAGAAAAGTTTGTTTAACTCACTTTGATGACAGCAAAATGTTGGGAACAGTCAACACTGCATAATATACCGCCCTGAGCTTCTCAGCAGCAGGATCTGCAACTGTACAGTGGGTGCAAAGTGGAATCACATGTTTCACACCAAAATGGTCTGGCTGAACTCACTATTCATGAGTATATTTTGTGTTTTTTTGAAGTAGAAATGTCTATTAATACTCTCTGGATTAATATACCTTTCCTTTTAACTGTGGGTGGGGGGCGCAAATTGTTTGCTTAACTAGTTAACACTTTGATCAGTAAGTGGTGATCTCTGGACAGTTGATTTGTTTCTGCTTGAAACTTGTTTTTTGGCAAGTATTAATTTGGAGCTAGTTAAAATCCTGAGTACAGCTGTAATAGACATGGTAACTTCCTCGGCCTTTATATATAGTCCAGCCCTAAATGTCAAATGCTAGGGAGAAGATAATCAGATAAAATACAAATAATGTTAACAATGTAGCTATTTTATGATTTCTCCCTCATATTATTTAATAATTCTTAGTATTTATATGTTGCTTTTCATCTTCAAAGCACTTTACAAATGTTAGCTAATTAACCAAGAGGTAATGAGGCCTGGATGATAATGCTGTAGTAAATTTTCTCTAGCTCAGATTATAAAGTAAAAATGAAGATGTGTGTATTCATACATTTTTAAAAATATTAGGCGGTCTTAGAGAGTTTGTGAATCAGAGGCTCAGGCAATTCATCTTCTATGTATAACTTATGTCTCTCTATAAAAAAACTTGGGCAATTCAGATGCTCATGAACTGTAAGGATTTTCACATCTGGCAGGTGGTTGGCAAACTTCTTTCATCTTAGCCTTGTCTGTTCTTACTCCTTGATATTTTTCACCTTGATCTCTCTCTTTCTGCCCAAGAACACAGAAAGGTCCAAAGGCAAGGACATTTACTGTTAGGAATTAGGGATAGACACCCATTTCATTTTTTCTCTGATTTTCCTATAGACAAAAGCTGGGTGAAATACATCCTAACGCACTTATGTTATTTTACGTAGCTTTGCATAATGATGATAGGGCAGTTCAATTGCATTACTTGAGAATGAGTGTGTGTGTGCTGTGGATGGGTAGTCTGACTTTGTGGAAGGCCTAAATGATACAATTTTTAAAAAAGAAAAGGATATTTTATTCAATATAAAATATTATCATCTGATATAAAATGGATTCTTGTAAGAAAAATTAAGTCACTAATAAAAACATTGTAGTTCAAGAGTGCTGGCTCACACCTGAAATGCCAGCACTTCGGGAGGCCTAGGCAAGCAGATCACTTGAGCCCAGGAGTTTGAGACCAGCCTGGGCAACATGGCGAAACCCCATCTGTACTAAAAATAAAAAAATTAGACAGGCATGGTGGCATGTGCCTGTAATCCCAGCTACTCGGGAGGCTGAGTAGGAGGATTACCTGAGCCCAGGAGGTCGAGGCTGCAGTGAGCTGTGATCACACTACTACACTCCAACCTGGGCGATAGAGTGAGACCCTGTTTCAAAAACAAAAAAAAAACTATAGTTTATAGACTTACATTACAAACTAATAAACATATCCCTTTATGAGACTGAGTTGCTAGACTCAGCCTCTGAGGGAAGGTCTTATTTTCCTGAACACATACTTTGGAAAAGCTACTAAAGCTAATCAGACTCTTATTCATGAATAAGATCCTCACAATTCAGAGGGAATTCAATTTAAACCACTGAAAGTCTTATATACGCTGTCTAATTAGCTCTAACTTAACAAGGCTTTATCCTATTTGCTAATGGCTTCCCCTCTTCTTTCTGAGTTATGGTATTAAGCTATGTCTACATACCCTAAACTCAGGACTGACAAGTGATGGTTTCAGCCTGGGTGTTTTGTCCTCCAGAGACTTGGGAACATGCTGATACTATTTAGAAAAAGCCAGATAATGCCTGGTGCATGGTAGGCCATAATGTCCAGATGCTAGATTGAATCTTTTTACTTTTCGTTCTGATATTTTTGAAGTCCTGAACACCCAGTATCAGTCCATATGCCTTCACAATAATAATAAATCACCAAAGGAAGAATCAATTACTAAGATGTACTGAATCTGGTTCTATAAATGTCTTGGTGATATGGTCTTTTTATTAACCCAGTGCCTGCTGACAGATTGTACATAAAATGTACCGTTATTGTAGAACTAGTTTCACCCAAAGAAATAAATTACACACTTAACTTGCCATGACATTAACTTGATCAAGTGGAGCTTACAATATGCTGGTCAGGGAGAAGTGTTTCTATTATAAATCATGATCTTGTACCCAGCCTTTTATCCTTATGGATACCCTTAGCTTAATGTGACTTCATGATGGCCCCACTCTTCAGATGGGATGGAGGAGGGGTCAGGAAGGAGGAGAAACAAAATAAAAACTCATCCATAATGTCAATGACACCCACCCTCTTCCCTGTTTTGCAAGGGAAAGAACCCCAGTGAATAAAAGAAATGAATCCAATGCATTCATGGTGTTAGTGAAATCTTTCAAATACTTCTTTGCTGATTTCACTGCTACTGAGATGATCAAATTCTTCAACTTCTGCACGGAGAGATATTATTCTTTTTTTTTTGAGACGGAGTCTCGCTCTGTCATCCAGGCTGAAGTGCTGTGGCCGGATCTCAGCTCACTGCAAGCTCCGCCTCCCGGGTTTACGCCATTCTCCTGCCTCAGCCTCCCGGGACTACAGGCGCCGCCACCTCGTCCGGCTAGTTTTTTGTAGTTTTTAGTAGAGATGGGGTTTCACCATGTTAGCCAGGATGGTCTCGATTTCCTGACCTCGTGATCCGCCTGCCTCAGCCTCCCAAAGTGCTGGGATTACAGGCGTGAGCCACTGTGCCCATTTTTTTTTTGAGACAAAGTCTTGCTCTGTTGCTCAGGCTGGAGTGCAGTGGTGCAATCTTGGCTCACTGTAGCCTCCCCCTCCCGATTCAGGCGATTCTCCTGCCTCGGCCTCCCAAGTAGCTGGGATTACGGGTGTGTGCCACCACGACCGGCTAATTTTTTTTGTATTTTTAGTAGAGGTGGGGTTTCACCATGTTGGTCAGGCTGGTCTCGAACTCCTGACCTCGTAATCTGCCCGCCTCGTCCTCCTTAAGTGTTGGGATTACAAGTGTGAGCCATTACGCCCGGCCTATCTCTGTATGCTTTTTGTTTTTGTTTTTGTTTGAGATGGAGTCTCGCTCTGTCACCCAAGCTGGAGTGCAGTGGTGTGATCTTGGCTCACTGCACCCTCTGCCTCCCGGGTTCAAGGGATTCTCCTGCCTCAGTCTCCCAAGTAGCGGGGACTACAGGCGCCCACCACCACACTCAGCTAATTTTTGTATTTTTAGTAGAGATGGGGTTTCACCCATGTTGCCAGGCTGGTCTTGAATTCCTGACCTTGTGATCCACCTGCCTCATCCTCCCAAAGTGCTGGGATTACAGGCGTGAGTCACTGCGACTGGCCTATCTCTGTATGTTTTATAGAAACTTGCTGTAGCCTGCAAGATGCATTGAGTCTTAGCATAAACTCCATTACCAAGAAAAGTTTAAGCCTTTTCTCCCTTCTCCCCAAGATTTCCCCCAAATGCCTCACTCCCTTCTTTCACTAGAGCACATTTGATTTAGATGGAGAAGTAATAATTTTTTAAAATATCATTTTATTTTATTTTAAAATTAAATTGTATATATTTAAGATGTAGAATGTAATGTTTTCATAACAAGTTGTTGCTTTTAAAATGCCATATGGTATGCAATATGATACAACTTATGTTTTAAAGGCTTGTATATGCCTGAAAAAGAAACTTTTTTT
>NW_012115677.1:1071983-1073690 GCF_000951035.1 Colobus angolensis palliatus | reverse complement strand
GTTAGCCAGGATGGTCTCGATCTCCTGACCTCGTGATCCGCCCGTCTCGGCCTCCCAAAGTGCTGGGATTACAGGCTTGAGCCACTGCGCCCGCCCGGATGTAGACTTTTAAAGTCATATTCTTCTGGCCAATTCTCTCATCTCCTTCAAATCTTCGCTCGAATGTCTCTTGCTCTGATCAGACCCACCCGGACCACCCTGTTAAAATTGCAATCCACCCTCTGTTCTCCCTTCTTTCCATGATCCTTATTAACTTCAAACATACTTAGAGTGACTATACAATTTATTCATCAAATATGACCCTTCTGAGAGTGAAAGGGGTCATCAACTGGACTGAGGGGAGCCAGGGCAATGTCTACAATCTGAGTCTATCTGAAGCAAACCAGGATGTCTGGCAGCTTTAGACACACCGTGTAGCTGATTTTTTCATGATGCTTACCGGTCATCCCCCAACCTAAATTGAAGCTCCATAGGAGCGAGAGCACAGAGCTTTTTATCTGTGTGTTTACTGATGTATTCCAAGGGCCAGAGCAGTGCTTGGAACATAATAGGTCAGAGATTCATTGAATGAATGAATATATGAATGAATGAATGATAAAAAAATTCATTTTGGAAAAGATGCTATGTAAATGTGAAGGAATGTTCTAAACTGTCCTATACGGTGCCAAGTCTTTGCCACTCTCAAGACATTGTGTTGAGTGTTCTGCACATATTAAGAGCACGCTAAATAATTCCTGGTTAATTGGTTTGAGATCTGATGAATTCTCAGAACAGAACCCCATCCCTGTTAAAATGAATAACTCAAATATATTTAAAGTCTAATAGTAATGCTATTTTTGGTTGGCCACCCTGGACTGATGGGCTGCTATTTTACTTCATTAAGATGGTTAAGTGAGGATTGATTTATTGTATAGTAACATAACATGTTTAAGTGTTCTCTATCCCCTTTCTGCCCACTTGGAGAGCTATTTTCACTTTTTTGTTTGTTTGTTTGTTTAGAGACAGTCTTGCTCTGTTGCCCAGGCTAGAGTGCAGTAGTGCAATCAAAGCTTACTGCAGCCTTGAACTCCTGGGCTCAAAGGATCCTTCTGCCTCAGCCTCCTTTAGTAGCTGGAACTACAGGCATGCACCAACGTGCCCAGCTAATTTTTAAATTTTTTTGTAGAGATGGGGATCTCACTATGTTGCCCAGGCTGGTCTCCAACTCCTGGCCTCAGGCAATCCCTCTACCTTGACCTCCCAAAGTTTTGGGATTACAGGTGTGAACCACCATGCCTGGCCCTATTTTCACTTTTAAGGAGAAATTCTCTGCATTTTAACATTTTCTCATATAGTTTTGTTTTTGGCATGAATTAAAATATTAATGTACAGAAGTCTTCTCACACGGTGTGATTTCATGTTCTTCTTGGTGTTTTTCCCCATTAGGTACTAACCAACAACTCTAGATGAATTAGTTCCTGCATAGTCTCCACTTAATTTTCTCACTTTGCCATCTATCTATCTATCTATCTATCTATCTATCTATCTATCTATCTATCTATCTATCTATCTATCTATCCATCCTGTATCTGTCTTGACACAATACGTATTTTTCCAGTATAATCAGGAGAGAAATAGGAAAGACTGTGCTTCAGCTATTTGGCTGCCCAAGAAGATAGATAGGAATAGACACACACACACACACACACACACACACACACACACACA
>NW_012115677.1:1058777-1070553 GCF_000951035.1 Colobus angolensis palliatus | reverse complement strand
AAAAAAAAAAAAAAAAAAAAAAAGAAGTTTAGCTTCAGGGATAATTTGGAAGGAGATTCCTATTTCAGGGATAAATTCTGCCAGTTTTGTTAATCTTTACAGATCGAATGTGATATGTATATATGGAAATATTTACAACAGAAATGTAAATGTTTTCCTTCTCTGCTTTTTTCGGCGACATTTCTTTGCCATGATCTAAGATCATTCTTAGCCGTGATCTAAACTAGCCATGATCTAATGCCTAGTCCTGCCCTGCATCTGGTCTTTAGACTTTGTTGTTGCTGCTCCTGCTGCTGCTGCTTTTATTGTTTGGTTTTTAGCCCTATAGCCCTTCCCATATGATGAACGGGAGAAAGGGTTTGGGAGAGACAGGGAAGCTGGAGAGAAGAGGGTGGGAAGAAAGTCCCACTCCAAGGTAAATTTCTGTCATTCATCATGGCGCTTTAAGGGCTTGAGTTTTAATAAACTCTATTATAATATTAGCCACACTTGTTTAAATCAATGTTTTAGTTCAGTTAAAGTTAAAGGCCTGTAAATTAATTCATAAATATTTCAACAGGGGTTCTCATACTTTTTTGTGCATGGAAATCACTTTGGCGTCTAGACTTTCCCTCACCCCACTCCAGAGGCCCTGATTCTGCAGGTCTGGGTGGGCCCAGAGAAAGGTCTACTGTACTGAGCACTGAGCACTGCAGGCAGCTCTGAATTATTGGGCTGGGAGGCTCTTGGAGAAACACCGGCTTAGCAATTGCTATTTTTACCCCTCCCGCCCTGGGTCAGGTCCCAAGAATCTCCTCTCATCTCTCTCCTATTTCTGAAGAAGAAAAGGTGGCTCCTGCCGCCAATACTTCTCTCTGCCCTCCAAAGCTGAGAGGGACAATCAGGTTTCTGTGACCAGCCTTCCGCCCCATCTCCCCCATCCTATAGTTACCTGAAGTTCGCTGTTTTGTGTGTATGTGTGTGTTTACTTTTATTGTATATTTATTTTTCTAAACTCTTTGGCACAATTTTCTGGAGGTGGTCCAAGAGTCTTTTACTAAGCCAAACGTATATGGTGTTCCCCCCAAAATTGTTAGAAAAAAAGTTTTTCCTCCATTTTTCTCATTAGTAGTCTAGACTAGGGGTTGGCAAACTTTTTCTGTAAAGGGCCAATAGTAAATATTTTAGGCTTTGTAGGCCATAAGGTTTTTGTCATAACTGTTCAACGCTACTGTTGTAGTGTGAAAGCAGCTATGGACAATATGTAAATGAATGGGTATGACTGTGTGCCAATAAAACTTTATCTATAAAAAGACACTTTGGAGCTGGGTGCAGGGCAATCAATATAGTCCCAGCTAACTGGGAGGCTGAGGCAGGAGGATAACTTGAACCTAGGAGTTTGAGGCCAGCCTGGGCAACACAGTGAGACCCTCATCTCTAGTAAAAAAAAAACCATACTGGGCACGGTGGCTCACGCCTGTAATCTCAGCACTTTGGGAGGCCGAAGCAGGCAGATCACCTGAGGTCAGGAGTTCGAGACCAGCCTGACCAACATAGAGAAACCCTGTCTCTACTAAAAATACAAAATTAGCCAGGCATGGTGGTGCATGCCTGTAATCCAAGCTACTTGGGAGTCTGAGGCAGGAGAATCACTTGAACCCAGGAGGTAGAGGTTGTGGTGAGCCCAGATCATGCCATTGCACTCCCGCCTGGGCAACAAGAGTGAAACTCCGTTGCCCAAAACAAAACAATACAAAACCAAAAACACTGTGGGTCAGGAGCTTTGGCCCATACAGGTGGTAGTTTGTCAACACATACCATTGAGAAATGTCACTTCTCTGAATGGCCAAGATGAGGAACAAATTTTGCACATAAGTAATTAAGAAAGTTGAGGCGGGGTGTGGTGGCTCACACCTGTAATCCCAGCCCTTTGGGAGGCCAGGGTGGGTGGATCACCTGAGGTCGGGAGTCGAGATCAGTCTGGCCAACATGGTGAAACCCTGTCTCTACTAAAAATACAAAATTATTCGGGCGTGGTGGCACATGCCTGTAATCACAGCTACTCGGGAGGCTGAGGCAGGAGAATCGCTTGAACCTGGGAGGCGGAGGTTGCAGTGAGCCATGATTGCACCATTGTGCTCCAGCCTGGGCAACAAGAACAAAACTTCGTCTCAAAAAAAAAAAGAAAAGTTTATAATATTTATTTTACTCCCTGGATAAATTTACTATTGGGTTGCTGGGGAGAAGCCCAATGAGTTATATGCTTGAATTTTTGGTCTGAATGTTCTTTGAAAGCAGAAATGATTGCTAACCAAAAATCACGTGGCATAGGAATAGCATACTATTTGTAATTCAGGACTTTTGAAAATAAAAACTGTTAATTTAGAGTTATACTTGCACAATAGTTGAGTAACTGGCTGAGTTTTTCAGTTTAGTTTCTGAATATCAGAACTACAGCGAGAACTGATAGAGAAGTTGTCTTCAATTTTTCCTGTTTTCCTTTATCCCTGCAGGTTTTCTTTGCTTGTTAGTATTCTTCCTGCTTTGTGTCTCCATCTGCCTTTGCAGTACATGCCCCACACTTCTTATTGCCAACAAACTTGCTTATCCTGATTCATTGTCTCAGGACCAGCTCTCAAAAGATAACTCCTCTGAGGAACTAATTACAACCGAAGCATAGATTGTAAGAATAATTTTAGGCACTCTTCTTTGGGAAAAAAGATGGCTCAGAGTGGTCTCCAAAGAGAAGACTCACATCATTTCCCCCATTGCCTTGTTAATTGTCATCAAGAGATCGGGAATTTCTCTGCAAGGCTCTGTAAAGGCTAGTCCACGCTGCCTCAAGACCTTTAATAATTGTGTAAACTATTAATAATAGTTGTCTCAAAGATTCAGACTTCTTTGTACCTCTGCCTCCACTGCACCTTTGGCAATCTGGAGTCTCCACAACTTTCTTCATGGAACCACCACCAGGCCCGTTCTGTAGGCTTCTTATGGAGGCTGGAGTTGTCTACATGGCAATGTAAAGTAGTAATTAAGGACTCTGGAGTCGCTGCCCAGGCTCAAATCCCTGCTGCAGATTGTGAGGTCTTTGGTGAGTCACTAAATTGCTCTACACCTCAGTTTCTTGTAAAAAATGTTACTAACAATGATGAAAACATTTATCTAATAGGTTACTTGTGAAGATTAAATGAAGCAATAGGGTAAAGCCAGGGCTTGGTACACAAGTACTCAATACATGTCAGTTATTGTTACTCTCAGATAGAAATGAGATAAAAGCATCAGCATATTTTTTTTTTTTTTTTTTTTTGAGACTGTCTTTGTTACCAGGCTGGAGTTCAGTGGCGCTGTCTCACCTCAATGCAACCTCCGCTTCTCGGGTTCAAGTGATTCTCCTGCCTCAGCCTCCCAAGTAGCTGGGATTACAGGCATGTACTACCATGCCTAGCTAATTTTGTATTTTTAGTAGAGATGGGGTTTCACCGTGTTGGCCAGGCTGGTCTCGAACTCCTGACCTCAGGGGATCCACCTACCTCGGCCTCCCAAAGTGTTGAGATTACAGGTGCGAGCCACCGCACCTGGCAAAACCTTTCTTTCTAAGCAAGCTGTCTGTTCATTGGCAGTTTGGTTCAACGAGCACAGAATGTAGAAAAAATCAACCTAGATTCTTGACTCTGTTAGTGACTCACTGGATCTCTGTCTTGTTCTGTAAAGAGTGGATTGGCCTATGTATTTTCTAAGAATTCTTACTGTTCTAAAATATAGCCTTTGTGTGTAGAGGGCAGTGATATGGCATTTCTTAAGTCTCTACACTGATCTGGCAAGAGGCATCCAACCGTGTAGTATTGTGAAGGAAATGTTAGTTGGTAGGAGTAGTTTCTTTGCTTTTAACATTGCAGGGTGAATGGCAATAAGGGTTTTGTCTTCGTGGTTTTATTTTTGTTCCCCTTCTTTTATTTTGAATGATATGTGGCCCAGTAACATATTAATAGTATACAAATAAAGAAAACATTCTGCGTGACTCAAAAACCAGCATTTTTTGCTGTCAACCGACCAAGGAGCTGGTTTGGAGAACAGTAAATACCAGAGGTTCATGGAAGTAGGAAGCACTACCCAACTAAACAAGTATAGTGTCCGCCCCAACCACCCACTGTGTTCACAGGTTGTCCATGGTTCGTGTGTGTCATGTGTAAATGCACAAAATTCTTCTCTACATTTAATGTGAGTATAATGAAAACCAGATTTGAAGCTGGGTGCGGTGGCTCATGCCTGTAATCCCAATCCCCTGCTTGTGAGGCAGGCAAATCACAAGGTCAGGAGTTCAATACCAGCCTGGCCAACATGGTGAAACCCCGTCTGTACTAAAAATACAAAACATTAGCCGGGCATAGTGGCCGGCGCCTGTAGTCTCAGCTACTCGGGAGGCTGAAGCAGGAGAATCTCTTGAACCTGGGATGTGGAGGTTGCAGGGAGCTGAGATCACACCACTGTACTCCAGCCTGGGCAGCAAAGTGAGACTCCATCTCAAACAACAACAACAACAACAACAACAACAAAGTCTGATTTGGCTGGACACTTCAGTAAAAGCAGTCAGACTGGTTTTTACACATAGACACAATCTGAATTGATGACCTGTTCAGTCATTTAACCAATTAACTTGATCAATAACCAGTTAGTGACTTTATTAGAGGTCTTCCATGGATCAAATAATTCAAATCACCACATAGAATTAAATATGAGATTATGAGTTAGTTATGGATACAAATAAGCATTTAAGTGAAAATATCTCAGTATGTCTTTAAAATGTCCATTTCACACAAATTTGATTTAGGATAAAAATTAATGTAATTCTGTCAAAGCTATATAGAAAAGCGGCACCATATGCAATTTAAAAAAAGCAATACCCAAACATTTACTTTAGGGATAGTCTCTGAACTTTGAAATATCTATAAAATGGTATATGTGTTATAACTGGCCCTTTCTGTTGGAGGTGACGTTAACGGTCACCAAGGAACTGGTAATAAATACATTATGAAATCCCATAAGTCAACATTAGCAAACACAGCCCTCAGCAAACTACCTTTCGATGACTACTGTAATGATTAGTAAGAATGTGAAGTCCAATTAATATACTGATTTTTCACTCTTGAACTTCATCTAGTTCATTAACATAGAAAATATTTAATCCCTCCCATCTTCAATCTAAACCTTAATCCTAATCCTTCTCTTCAGTTTCTGATCATTTCCATCCTAAAAATCTGGCTAATCCCACACCCCCTTTAATTACCTTTCCATTTCTTTCCTTCCTTCTGCCACCAAGTTTCTGGAGTTGTCTGAGGCCACAGGAAACTAAAGTGACTGTCCTAGTCACGCCGTTAAAAAACTGTGGAGCCAGATCTTAACCCATTTCTTCTGCATGGCATCATCTTTAATGTGTCATTCCTCCACCCCTTCCTTCTGTAGCCCATGCCCTCCAGTATGTAAAGTGATGTTTTTGCAGGATGTGTTGGTCTCAAAAGCCTACCAAAGTGCTGGGATTACAGGCATGAGCCACCATACCCAACCTGAATCCTAATATTAACAAATGATTTTTTTTTTTTTTTTTTTTTTTTTGAGACAGAGTCTCGCTCTGTTGCCCGGGCTGGAGTGCAGTGGCCGGATCTCAGCTCACTGCAAGCTCCGCCTCCTGGGTTTATGCCATTCTCCTGCCTCAGCCTCCCGAGTAGCTGGGACTACAGGCACCCGCCACCACGCCTGGCTAGTTTTTTGTATTTTTTAGTAGAGACGGGGTTTCACCACGTTAGCCAGGATGGTCTCGATCTCCTGACCTCGTGATCCACCCGTCTCGGCCTCCCAAAGTGCTGGGATTACAGGCTTGAGCCACCACGCCTAGCAACAAATGATTTTAAGTTACTTAAAAATAATTTTAAGCAGGACCTGGTACAACATGGCAGATATAGCATGCACACATTTATCTCCTCAATATTTCCGGATTTTTCTTCTCAGTTTCGTCTTTAATCCCAATACTTTGGAAGGCTGAGGAAGGAGAATCGCTTGAGCCCAGAGGTTTGAGACCAGCTTAGGTAACATAGTGGGATTCTGTTTCTACAAAAATTTAAAAATTGGCTGCTTTGGTAGTACATGCCTATAATTTAAATCACAATAAATAAAAACTAAAGAGAATAAGCTCAAAATAGTGATGAAACTGGAAGAGGGACTGATCAAGAGAAGGCAGATTTCAACGTATTTCTGGAAGATGGCAAATGGATAGAAGAAGATACTTGCTTTTAGTAATGAAGAAATAGGTGACTCAAATTGGCCTCCTCTTGAAAATTAGAACAAAATCAAAAATATACCTTATTGAAGGCATTAGAGAGCTAGCAAGAGAGTAGGGAAATACTGAACCAAGGTCTAGTAGAAGACAAAATTCTTTTTTTCTTTTTTCTGAGACGGAGTCTTGCTCTGTCGCCCAGGCTGGAGTACAGTGGCACAATCTCGGCTCACTGCAACCTCCACCTCCCAGTTTCAAGCAATTCTCCTGCCTCAGCCTCTCAAGTAGTTGGGATTACAGGTGCATGCTACCATGCCTGGCTAATTTTTGTATTTTTAGTAGAAACAGGGTTTCATCATGTTGGCCAGGCTGGTCTCTAACTCCTGACCTCATGATCTACCTGCCTCTGCCTCCCAAAGTGCTGGGATTACAGGCGTGAGCCGCCGCACCCAGCCAGAAGACAAAATTCTAAGAGGAGAGTTCTGGGAGGCATTTGCCCCTTCCAGAAGAGGTAACTAAGAAGATGTGAGGCTGAGCAGTGTGGGGCCAACGGGACGAAAGTTGAAGCCTTAAACATCTAGCCCGCAACACACTTGCACTTTGACTTAGGATCACAAAGAGCTGCACTGTAGGAGATAGTGAACCAGAGAGTGAACTGCTCTTAGAGGAACTGTAGGCCAGTTTCAAATCATTACAGCTCTGAAGTTGGATTAAAGTGATCCTGACTTACTCATGCCCCCAGGAAATATGACTATATTACTATTTTATGGAGGAAGGAAATATTATCCTGGGCTCAAATTATCTTGACAAATAACTTTGCAAATGCAATTTCCAGCATGCAATAAACAAATAACCAAGAAAGTAAGAAAACATGAATAAGAACCACATTATCGTAAAAATGCCAAAAACCAAAGGAAGAGAAAACCTTAAAAGCAGGAAAGAAGACTGATTATCTTCAAAGGAACAACAACTTGACTCCCAGCTGACCTTTCAGCAGAAACAACAAGAACTAGAAGATAATGAAGTACCACCTTTAAGGTGCTAGGAGAAAATCACCACCAACATAGAATTCTGTACCCACCAAACCCGTCTTTCAAGAATGACAGGGAAATAAAGACATTATCTGTTAAATGAAAACTCACAGCAGCAGATTCACATTAAAGGAAACACTGAAGAGGGTTCTTGAGGCAGAAGAAAATCGATCCCAGAATAGCAGGTCAGAGATGTGAGAAGAAATGAAGAGTAATGTAAACAATAATAATAATGTCTTATGTGACTTGCAATAGCTACAAAATTAAATATACCACAACAGTGGCAAAATAAGAAGGAATATATACATTATATTGTGTGTGTGTGTATATATATATATATGAACACACATATATATGAACACACACACAGAAATATAGTGTTTTGAAGTCCTTGAATTCTGGAATTGTCTAGGTAGAGAGTAAAAACACAACTATTAGATTATTATTGGATTACTATTATTGGATAAGTTAAGGATGCATACTGTAATTTCTTTGGTAGCCACAAGAGAATGATAAAAGAGTTTGTATGCACCCATATTATATTTTTAAATGTATTATAGTTTTATATGTATTCTAGTTTTAAAATGTATTAAAATTTCGACAAAAATTGGCTGGGCACTGTGGCTTATCCCTGTAAACCCATGTAATCCCAGCACTTTGAGAGAATGAGAGGAAAAGGATTATTTGAGCCAGGAGTTCAAGACCAGCCTGGGCAACAAAGTGAGAGTCCTGTCTCTACACACACACAGACACACACACGTGCGTGTACGCATACAATTAGCTGGGTGCAGTGGCATGTGCCTATAGTCCCACCTGCTTAGGAGGCTGAGGCAGGAGGATCTCTGAGCCCAAGAGTTTGAGGCTGCAGTGAGCTATGATTGCACCACTGCACTCCAGCTATAAAGTCTATAAAACAAATTTCAGACTTGAAATCATTATTGAATTGTTCTCTGTTCATAATGTGAGTAACCAGAACTCAATAACAAAAAATAAGTGACAATCAGCATCACAAATGATAAAGAAGATCTTATAATAGGTTGTACAATATTAAAAATATCTAGCCCTGTGATTTGGTTTGATTAAAAGAAAGTGGTGGAATTGTCAATGTAGTACTTCTGCGATTCAAGAGACCTTTCTCTCTCCCCTCACTTCTTGGAGGCTCTGCCACGGCCACTGAGAATAATAGCAACTTGGAGCTTGAGACCCTGTAGAAAAGAACTAAGTTAGCCCAGCTGTCTCTGCTGTGGTCCCAAGTATGTGAGAAACCCAGCCAAAATCAACAAAGCTGCTTAGCTCACTTGTAGCTAATTGCAGATGCACAAGTGAACCCTGGCAAGACTAGCTCAAATCAGTAGAAATACTCAGCCAACCCCTAGACTTGTGAGAAATATGTAGTTGTTTTGGGTAATGTAGTGGTAGCTAAATGATACAGGCAGTAAGTCAAGAAAAACGTATAAAGATTGAAAAGAAAAAAAAATCTATAGTTATTTGCAGATAGTAAAATTGTATAGACAGAAAATCCAAAGGTATCCATAGATAGATTATTGGAATTAATGAGTAAATTTAGCAAAGTTGTGGATCTCAAATGCTAAAAATCAACCGCATTTCCATATAACAGAAACAAATAGAAAATAACTAAAAAACCTTTCAAATAACATCAAATCATATGTGGCACATAGAAATAAAACTAATAAAATCTGTGCCAAAATTCTCATGTAGAATTATAAATCATTAGCTGGATATGGTGGCTCATGCCTGTAATCCCAGCACTTTGGGAGGCAGAGGTGGGTGGATTGCTTGAGTTTAGCAGTTTACGACCAGCCTGGGCAATGTGGCAAAACCCTGTCTCTACTAAAAACACAAAAAATTAGCCAGGCCTGGTGGCGCGTGCCTGTAATCCCAGTTACTCAGGAGGCTGAGGTAGGAGAATAGCTTGAACCCAGGAGGCAGAGGTTGCAGTGAGCTGAGATCATGCCAACGCACTCCAGCCTAGGTGACAGAGCGAGACTCTGTCACCAAAAAAAAAAAAAAAAAAAAAAAAAAAAGTATAAGTCATTAGAGACCAAAAGGAATAAATAACTAAATAAATGGAAGAACATGCCACATTTATGGATTGAAAAAGTCAATATTGTAAACATGACGATTCCTTTCAAATTCCCTTATAAATTCAAGATAATTCGAAAGAAATCCCAATAGTTTTAACATTATTAGTATTATTTAGAGACACAGTCTCATTCTGTCACTCAGGCTGGAGTGTAGTGTACAACCCAGAGCTCACTGCAGACTTGACTTCCTGGGTTCAAATGATCCTCCCACCTCAGCCTCCCAAGTAGCTAGGACTACAGGTGCATACTACCATGCCTGGCTAATTGAAACAATTTTTTTGGCTGGGCGCCGTGGCTCACACCTGTAATCCCAGCACTTTGGGAGGCTGATGTGGGAGGATCACAAGGTCAGGAGTTCGAGACCAGCCTGGCCAACATGGAGAAACCCCATCTCTACTAAAAATGCAAAAATTAGCCAGGTGTGCTGGCGAGCACCTGTAATCCCAGCTACTCAAGAGGCTAAGGCAGGAGAATTGCTCGAACCTGGGAGGCAGAGGTTGCAGTGGGCTGAGACTGTGCTACTGTATTCCAGCCTGGGTGACAGAGCAAGACTCTGTCTCAAAAAAAAAAAAAAAGATGACACTTTTTCTTTCTTTTTTTGTAGAGATGGGGTCTCACTATGTTGCCCATGGTGGTCTCCAACTCCTGGCCTGAAGGTATCCATACTATGTCTGGCTAATTAAAAAAATTTATTTTTGTAGAGATGGGGGTCTCACTATGTTGCCCAGGGTAGTCTCCAACTCCTGGCCTGACGAGATCCTCCTGGCCTTAGGGATTACAGGCATGAGCCACCATGCCTGGCCCTCCAACAGCTTTTGTTTTTCTGAGGTTGACTGATACCATCACATACACAGGGCTGAGATTAATGGGAAGCTTCTCTTGGAGAAGAAAAACAATTTTGGAGGACATCTGCTGCCATATACTGAAGCCTATTATAAAGGTATAGTATTGAAGACAAGGAAAAACAAATAATGAACAGAATAGAGAATCTGGAAACAGACCATGAACACTTGACTTACATAAATGGTAGTATTTTAGAGCAGTACGAAAATAATGGCCTTTTTATTAAGTGGGGCTGAGACAATTGAATAACCCTATAGAAAACATGAAAATTGATCTTCACTGCACACCATTCACAAAAGCAGTTCTGGGTGGGTTGAGCTAAATGTGAAAGGCAAAACAATAATGCTTCCAGGAGATTCTAAAAGCAAATATTTCTGTGGCCCTGGGGTAGGAAAAGTTTTTTGTTGTTTTTTGTTTGTTTGTTTGTTCCCTGTCACCCAGGCTGGAGTGCAGTGGTGCAATCACAGTTCATTGCAGCCTTGACCTCCTGGGGCTCAAGCAGTCCTCCCACCTTAGCCTCCCGATTAGCCGGGGCTACAAGTACATGCCATCACACCGAGCTAATTTTTGTAGTTTTGGTGGAGACTGGGTTTTGCCACGTTACCAAGTCTGGTCTCGAGCTCCTGAGCTTAAGCAATCTGCCCACCTTGGCCTCTTGAAGTGCTGGAATTATAGGCATGAGCCACCAGATTTCTTAACAGACCATAAAAACGCACTAATCAAAAAGGAAAAGCTGGGTGACAAAAGAATCTGTACAACAAGCCCCCATGACATGAGTTTACCTATGTTACAAAACTGCTCGTGTATCCCAGAACGTAAAATAAAAGTTAAAAAAAAGGAAAAGATTGATAAATTATACCACATTAAAACTACACACTTTTTTCTCATCAAAGGCACTTTAAAAGAATGAAAGGGTAAGCTGCCTAGTGGAGAAAATATTTGCAACACATATAACTGACATATAATATGTTTCTTCACATTAAAAGACAAAAATGGTTAAACTAATTCAAAATGGTCATGTTATAAAAGTTATCTAAGTTGGGCACAAAATACATAAAATGTGCCCAGTATCATTAATGAGAGATATATAAGCTATAATCACAGTGAGATTCTGGGATTCAGCACCCCATCAGAGTCCCCAGGTGACAGGCGAAGAGGTGGCAAAAGTTGGTGAGAATGCAGAACAACGGGAGCTCTTTTATACCACTAATAGGATTGTAAATTGGTATGACTACTTTGGAAAACAGTTTGGCATTCTGTACTGAAGTAAAGATATGTATACCTTATGACTCTGCAACTCTTGTCTTAGGTATACAGCCAACAGAAAAGTATGCAAAAATAGACAGCAAGAGATAGATACAATAATGTTCATAGCAGCAGTTTCTAAAATAGCCCCAAATTGGAAACAATTCATATTTGTCCATTAAAAGAATGACTGGCCGGGCATGGTGGCTCACACCTGTAATTCCAGCACTTTGGGAGGCTGAGGCTGGCGGATCACCTGAGGTCAGGAGTTCGAGACCAGCCTGGCCAACATGGTGAAACCC
>NW_012115677.1:1051013-1057822 GCF_000951035.1 Colobus angolensis palliatus | reverse complement strand
AAAAAAATTTAAAAAAAAGTGGATGAAGGCATAATATCTGCAAATGACCAAAATGGAAGAAGCAGCAGCTCAGAATATGAACACTAAATGTCTGCAGTGGAACTTTTAAAAAATGTTCTACTCCCAGAATCATTTATGTTTGCCTTGACATTATTGCTCAGTCTGCTGGTTTTCTTATTTTATTTATTTTTATTTTTTTTGAGACGGAGTCTCACTCTGTCTCCAGGCTGGAGTACAGTGGCGCGATCTTGGCTCACTGCAACCTCTGCTTCCCGGGTTCAAGCGATTCTCCTGCCTCAGCCTCCCGAGTAGCTGGGATTACAGGCATGTGCCTCCATGCCTGGCTAATTTTGTATTTTTAGTAGAAATGGGGTTTCTCCACGTTGGTCAGGCTGGTCTTGAACTCCTGACCTTGGGTGATCTGCCTGCCTTGGCCTCCCAAAGTTCTGGGATTACAGGCATGAGCCACTATGCCAGGCCAAATCTAAATTTTTCATAAGGGAGAGATTAAATATTGTCTAAAATGACAAACCAAGAAGATAGAAGCAAATTATTCAGAGGCACGCTAGTAGCCATTAGAGGAATTAGAAATAATTTTAAACAATGATTGCTTCCTGGAGAGACGCACATGGAGAAGACAACTGCTCTCCACTATAAACCCTCTGGACTATTTGATCTTTGTCATGTGCATGTTACTTTGATAAATCTAATGAAAGTTACAAGATTCCAGGTTGCATCATTCTCATCTACGTGGTTTAAGAATTGCTTTTTGAGGCAGGGTGCGGTGACTCATGCCTGTAATCCCAGCACTTTTGGAGGCCGAGGTGGGCAGATCGCCTGAGGTCGGGAGTTTGAGACCAGCTTGGTCAACATGGAGAAACCCTGTCTCTACTAAAAATGCAAAATTAGCCGGGCGTAGTGGCACATGCCTGTAATCTCAGCTACTAGGGAGGCTGAGGCAGGAGAATCGCTTGAACCCGGGAGGTGGAGGTTGCAGTGAGCCAAGATCGCGCCATTGCACTCCAGCCTGGGAAACGAGCAAAACTCTATCTCAAAAAAAAAAAGCTTTTTGAGTTTGTGGCACTGTGACTAGCCCAAGAATAATGTCTACAGTCTGTTTTCTCTATACTGTGACTGAAAGTGAACATCATTTCTAAAGTACTCTTAGGAGTACAGCTGTATTAATGACTTAACTATGCAGAGCTTCTGGATTATGATTCCACAGTTACTTCTGTTTTCTTTTTAAATTTATTTATAGATATATTTAAATGAGAAACAAGCCAGGTTTAGAATTACACTGTGCATGGACAAGCAGGGAGTTATGAACATTTCCAGTCAACAATTTGAAAAGCAGCAATATTATCAAACCAAAAGTAGACAATCAATGATAAAAGTGAAACTTCCAAAAGCACTCATATATTAATAGTAACATGAAAAAATTATATATTCTACGCATTATGTTTTAAACAATAAAATCTATCTGCATTTTTCCTGCTCTACTTACTTATCTTATAAACATTACCTTTTGGGTGAAGTTCAGCTATTGAAAAATTGGCTATATTTATTTCTTTTTCTGGTTATAATTTCTGAGATCTTTAAATGCCTCATTTCATTATTTATCTCTATAACAGGCCTATTAATGTGTTCCCTTTCACAACTCTGACGAGATTTTCTTCAAGGTTATTTCTCTCAAAATTTAGGTATTTTCTTACATACTATCTTTTTTTTTGAGACAGAGTCTTGCCCTGTGGCCCAGGCTGGAGTGCAGTGGCGTGCAACCTCTGCCTCCTGGGTTCAAGCAATTCTCCTGCCTCAGCCTCCTGAGTAGCTGGGATTACAGGCACATGTCACCATGCCGGGCTAATTTTTGAATTTTTTTTTTTTTTTTAGTAGAGATGGGGTTTCACCATGTTGGTCAGGCTGGTCTCAAACTCCTGACCTCAGGATCTGCCCATCTTGGCCTCCCAAAGTGCTGGGATTACAGGCCTGAGCCGCCGCACCCAGCTTTTCTTGCATACTATCTACCACATATTTTTGAGTAAGAAAAATATTAAGAACATCTGTTCTAGAGAAAGGGTCTTATAGGGCTTCTTTGTTTTTCATTACATCACACAGCAATTTTGTCATGTTTTATATAAAGTAGGTGCTCAAAAAAGTTTGTCATATTGAATCATATTGAGTATTGTATTTTCTAACATCATTACAATAGAATTATCCAAAACGTAGTGAAAAATCAGAGATTATAGTGTACGAAAAGTGATTAATCATATGTAACATACAATTGAAAGTAACGTTCCTGTCAGATATGCTTGTGTAACTTAGTTAAGTCTCTCCACATAGTCTACATTCACTAGGTATCCCCTCTGCCAGGCCCTGTGCTAGGCTCTGTGCACACAAAGATGGACAATATCAGGTCCTTCCACTGTAGCCACTGAGAGCCTCATGGAGTTATTAGACCAGTGAATGAAGAGTTGCAGAATAAAGTGACCTGGACTTTCCGTGTCACTAAAGTGACAGGTCCAAACTTTCCCTCTCACTCCTTTCTTTGCACTACCAAAGTAGTGTGGGTGTCTTGGCAAGGTGAAATAAAGAGGCAAAGGCTTTCTCAGCATAATAATTAACAAGAGAGGGGTTAAGAAAGCTGAAAGATTTAGGCCTCTCTGCCTAAACACAGGCAATTATCCTGTCCTAGGAGATCTTGGGGCCAATCCTCCAGGATGGGGCACTCAGCAATGGAGCCCTGACTCTGGGGGAGGTGGGAGTGATATAAAAGCCCAGCAAAGGTGGGAGGGTGGAGAAGAGTGCAGGAAAGGGACTCCTGGGTCTCCACTGGGGCAGATTCTGAATGGATTGAAAAGTAACTTGATAGGAAAAAATCAAGAAATATTATCAGTGTCCATGATTAGACGGTGGTGAGACTGTCCGTTATCTTCCTAGACACTGGGGGCATGAATAGCTGTTTATACTGTTGTAAAGGTGTTCTCAGTGACCCACAGGGACTCATGGGATGGGAAAGGAAGGGAGCGCCCAGCTCAGGCTGCACAACAGATGTGGGAGAGTGGTAGAGATAGGATAAGATGTTTTGGAATCTGCAAGTTGTTCGGTAAGGCTCAGGCATGGACCATATGGCCAAAGAAGCTGACCCCATGTCAGTGCTTACTAATGCAAAGACAGTCGATTACCATGAATGTTACTACTCTGGACAGATTTGGGGTTCGGAAGTACAATTCCATGTTGAGTAAAAGAGTCTCCTTTTGAGGATGAAGAAAAAAAGGAAGGGTGGGCTGAGTTGTTCTCCTCAGGGATGCAGTCCACTGGTGACAGAGATTTGTAATATTCATCCTCTCCATCAAGTACTTTGATTTGGCTGCAACAAAGAAAACAACAGGATTTTCAACAAAAAAAGAAAACAAATGTTACAATCATCACTGGGGCAGCTAAAGTCATGTGAGTAGCTGGAACAGGGTTGGGTTCCAACACTGAAGCGGAAGGACAGCTTAGGTGGTTCAGGGTCTCACAGTACAGAGGTACCAGGGTTTGATCTATGAAGCCCTTCACCTTTGGGTCACGCACTGATAACGGGTCCAGTTTTGTGGTGTCTGGAAGTTGTGGTCATATTGCAACTTGATTTATGCAGTTGAACTCTGTGTCTCCATCTGGTTCCCTCTGGATGAGAAAGTTCTCCTTCTGACCTCCTCCAATTCTCTAATTATTACCGATATATACTTCATTGCTATTCTCGGTTGAGATGCTAACAATCAAATGAATGACAAATTCCTTACTATCCTCTGTCTAACCAGTGGGGCATGTTTCTCTTTGTTCATGTTTTAAGGCCCAGGGGTAGGATAATGTGGAGGAAGTGGCCTATTTGTATTTCGTAGAGTGCTCTTATTTGTGGAAGGAGAGTTTTATATACCCCATTACGTGTCTCTAATTATGAAGAAAGTACAATTCCCCGGAATAATTATGAGAAATAACATTTGCCCTGAGGTGACAATTTCAACCTTTTTGGACAGAATAGATTCAAGTTTTGTATACTTGCTACTGTGAAAATAATTTCCAATGTCAATAGGAGTGGCAATATCTGGATTGCATATTTTTAGAAGCCTCTCTGGAAAGTTTTGCATTTTCTGTAATATCACAAAGGACCCCTTCTGTTTACAGTTGCTTAGAACTAAGAAGACAGATATTTACCCAAGTTTTCTTGGCTTCCTCTTGCTCCCTTGATATTCTAGAGTTCCCTGTGGAGAGGGCCAAGAACACACAGTCAAAGCAAAGCAGCAAGTCGTTAATTTTTAATTCAAAGTGATTTTGTGTTGAATGCAAGCAGATGCTGATAATATCAGAAGTCACAGCATAATTTTTTTGATCAAAGGGCTCAAGTGAGCCTGATGAAGCATGCATCTTGCTCGTCTTTGATAAACCACATCAATTATTCACCGTGAAGGCAGACATCCTGACATGAAAGCAACAGATAAAGAGCCTAAGCACATGTTCAAGACGAGAGCATGAGGGTGGGGGTGGGGCTGCAGGGGCTGGAACAGGTAGTAATAACAGAATTATTAACTGGAAACAAAGCCAGTGAAACAGCTTTGTGGCCACTTTGAACTCACATTTAACTGGTTATAGTACATAGTGTCCTCAGGGCTACTCAGCATTTTGGGCTGCTGACATCGTCGGCGAGGTGTTCGTTGCTTCTGTGTGAGACCATTTTCTGAACCTGAAAAAAGATAGCAAAACTTTGCTGTAAACTGTCCCAGGTGTTGGGAAAATTAAGTGAAAAATGGCTCTTCACATAAACGCACTTAGTAGAAACTGTGTCCTATTTTAGTGGGCATATTAAAAGCTTTGCTAATGTTAGGAGAAATGCCATCCTAAAAAATACACACAGATTGCTAAGTGTAAACAAGGGCCACTGTCTGTAACTTCGCATTCAGCTTTCTGATCTGAATCAGCGGTCCGGGGTGACAGAAAGCAAGCTGGTGTTTCCACATTGGTGAAGTATAAGTTGGTGGTCAGCCTTTATAGAGTAGGGTGCCCTTAGTGGGATGACTGTGTTAGGGCAACCAAAGCAATCTGGGATGGTTTGCACCGCATCCTGCAGCGAGAGTTTGAAAACATCTGGAGCACACATACTCTTGGGGAGATGAGAAGCAAACCTTTTGGTGGGATACATTTTGAGGGGGGAAATGGCCTAAAATTTACTGAAAGGCTTTGAACAATACCACTGATGCATGCAGTTTCTGGAGGTAGTGTAAAAGAGAAGGAGAAAGGATGATTGCATGATTACATGAAGCAGTCTCTCCTTGTTTGTCCTGATTTCAGAACCCTGGACCAAGAGCACATTGGAGATTAAGAAACCACTGGAGTCAGAAGAAGTCACAATTCATTTCCCTTCCAAGCAAATGATTTTACAAATCTACTGTCCTTTTGGCTCTCTATCTGAATCAGGATTCAGCAGTTCTAATTTCCTGGCAACACACACACACACGCACACACACACCCCTGTCGTAGAATACTGTCTATGAATATTGTTGTTTAGAGAAAAGCATCACTATCCTGGAGGACAGAGTGTTTATTATAAACTATTCATTAAAAAGAGTTGGGGATTTTACTTGGAATCATACTTTAACTTCACCAGAGATTT
Organism: Colobus angolensis palliatus; assembly: GCF_000951035.1. Classification (NCBI taxonomy): domain Eukaryota; kingdom Metazoa; phylum Chordata; class Mammalia; order Primates; family Cercopithecidae; genus Colobus; species Colobus angolensis. The sequence goes on along the minus strand of NW_012115677.1, from coordinate 1,052,175 downwards.
CCACAATTTAAAAAAATTCTGGGGGAATTTTAAAAGTAGAGAGTGACTTAGCAAGGTCCATTATTAATAGCAAAATATCTGTTCCCTAAGTACAAAGTTTTATATCTTGATTTTTCTTGAATTGGGACACAGCTATATTTGGACAAGACTATCAGAACCCAGCCTGGCCAACATGGTGAAACCCCATCTCTACTAAAAATAAAAAAATAAGCTGGGCATGGCAGCAGGTGCCTGTAGTCCTAGCTGCTCGAGAGGCTGAGGCAGGAGACTTGCTTGAACCCAGGAGGCAGAGGTTGCAGTGAGCCAAGATAACGCCACTGCACTCCAGCTGGAGTGACAGAGCAAGACTCTGTCTCAAAAAAAAAAAAAAAAAAAAGAGACTATCAGATCTATCCATTCAGAATACCCATTTTTTATTTTTTTTTCCTAGAAAAGAAACTGAGGCCCATAAAATTGAATGGCTCATCTCAGATCAAGTGGCCAGGTGGTACTCAACCCTAGGTTTCTTACTTCTTATTCCAATAGGTTTTTTTTTTTTTTTTTTTTTTACGCTATATAGTATGATCCTTTTTTTTTTTTTTTGAGATAGTCTCGTTGTTGTCAAGGCTGGAGTGCAGTGGTGAGATCTCTACTCACTGTAACTTCTGCCTCCCAGGTTCAAGCTATTCTCCTGCTTCAGCCTCCCAAGTACAGGTGTGCACCACCACGCCCAGCAAATTTTTGTATTTTTTGTAGAGATGGGGTTTCATCATGTTGGCCAGGCTGGTCTCGAACTCCTAGCCTCAAGTGATCTGCCGTCCTCGGCCTCCTAAAGTGGTGGGATTACAGGCATGAGACATTGCACCCAGCTTATAGGATATTGTCTTTCTTAAGGAGAAACATTTTTTAAAGTCAAACGTCTAAGTAAAAGTAAGCTCAATGAAAACAAATATATAATACATAATATGATATACTATATATAATATGCTATATATTATATACTATATTATCTATAAAATGTGATATATACATACTATTATCTATAATATGCTATATATTATGTACTATACATTATCTACAATATACTATACATTATATACCATATATTAGCTACAATATGCTATATATTATATACAATATATTATATATAACATATATACAATATACTATATATCATCTATAA